>NC_137981.1:52196779-52481779 GCF_963924665.1 Micromys minutus
GCCTCTCCCACCTCCTCCTCTCCCATCTCCTTTTCCTCCTCCTCTTCCCTCTTCTCCTCCCTTCTACGAAAATGTACAAGAGTCCATGCTGAACTTAGTTTTTCCTCTTCCTTTGCAGTCTGCCCTACCCTTTTCCAACTCCTGGCACAAGCCTATCTCTCACTAGCCTCTCCCAAGGTCCCTGGTCTCCAGCTCACAGAAGAGCAAGTACATTGCAGGGAACCTCTACATCACAATCATCATCAAGGTGAGGCAGGGGGTGAGACAAGCAGCTGACAGGAAGCCTGTGCTGCAAAGTCTGCCCCTTCACATGACAACTGAGTGTACAGGTGGATAACTGAATAGAGTGAAAGTCCAGTGTGGCTGAGGCAGACATTGCATGCCCAGCTAATAAAAGGAACCCTACCAAGACTTTTGAAAACCTTCAAATATCAAACTGCACACCTAGTAATGATGGTGTTGAGCACTGACTATGTATAATTCCTCTCCTCTCTCACTTACTTCTTTCAGTTCTAGGGGGAAGGAATGATTACTCCGAGGACAAGGATATCTAAAATGCAATCCCTAAAGGGCTTCTGACCCATGTACTGAGAAGTAAGGCTCTAAGAGGTAACACTTAGCCTCTTTGACTTGGAAGAGCAGAAATAAATAGTGCTATGCCAAGAGAGAGGCTACATGTGCTACCGGCAATGGAGCTGGAAGGCGGCATTTACCCAAGCCGACCAGAACCCAGACAATGTCAGGAGGAGCCTCCAGTGCTCCCCCTATTTTGGTCAGATCTTTCCTTGGTTTGTTCTCATCCCTCCCTTTCTGAATGGAAATGTTTACTCTATGTCACTCTGCATTGAAAAGGCATAACTTACTTTTTAAGGACTCAACATTGAGAGACTGCCTTAAATATTTAGAAGAGACCTGTAAGGACTTTTTAAAAAAAATAAATTTGTTCCCGGACAGTATTTAATGCATGCTGAACATTGTCATTCCCTTAACCTCTTAAATCCCTCTCACCTTTAGTATGATGGGCCCCCCACTTCCGTAAAGGTCTCTTTCTCACATTCCTGTGTATAAACCTATCACACGACCCACTGAGTTTAACCAGGTTTATCTGTGTGACCGTGTGTTTGGAGCTTTCCCTTGGCATGGGATGAGTTCAGTGGTTGTTGGACGACTTAAGACAAAGACTCCTCTTCTTCCGGAATCTTTTGGTAATCGATGGTTCAGACTTTGGAAAAGTCTGGAAATCATAAGAAAAGTTGAGCCGGGAGGAAAATTTGACAGACTCCTATAGACATTTTATGGTTAGATAGTGCTGCTTCTAGAAGCAGTGGGTTACTGAGCAAAATTCCCCATGCTAGGTACATACTTCATATCAGTTGTTGACCGTGGTGGCCCCTTATCATCTGATTAACGCAGAGTTAATATCTGTGGTGGCCCCATGAGCCATCCTTATCTGAGTAATGGCAGAGCTAATCTCTGTGGGTCCT
Source organism: Micromys minutus (assembly GCF_963924665.1). Taxonomy (NCBI): domain Eukaryota; kingdom Metazoa; phylum Chordata; class Mammalia; order Rodentia; family Muridae; genus Micromys; species Micromys minutus. The sequence goes on from NC_137981.1 coordinate 52,198,264, forward strand.
GGGACAGTATCTACAACTACTGTGAGATCGTATGCCTGGAGAATGGCGTTTGACAGTCCAGTCTTCTGGCCGCTACCTCATCTTCTACAATGTTTCCTGAACCTTGGGGTGGGTGCATAAATGTCTTGTCTAGGACTCAGCCCTCTATCATCACTTACTGTCAGCCTCTTGAGGATCCACAAGTCCCCACATTCACAGCTGTTCACAGTAAAGAGGGGTCTCTGGTTAGCCCTGGGAGTAGCTTTTGTTATGGGTAGAAACACAAATATTTAGTAGCATTTTGATGCCATGCCATTATACTTCAAGAAGAGTAGTGCATTCCCCTCTTGAACCTCTGACCTCTCTGAGCATAGGTTGCTAACCAAGCTTGTGGTACCAGGAATGGATTCTCTACTGTGAAAAGGCCCTAAACACAAACAGAGGGCAGGTGGTTGCCCCAGAACTGTCATGCCACTATTACATGGGTGGTGCATTTGCCTGACAGGTAGGTTTTGTAGTTTGTAAGACTCACCACTGGTTAAGGCCACTGTGATGGTTTGTATATGCTTGGCTCAGAGAGTGACACTGTTAGGGGGTGTGGCCTTGTTCCAGTGGGTGTGTGCTATAAGACCCTCACCCTGACTACCTAGAAGTTAGTATTCTACTGGCAGCCTTCCAATGAAGATGTAGAACTCTCAGCTCTGCCTACACCATGCCTGCCTGGACGCTGCCATGCTCCCACCTTGATGATAATGGACTGAACCTCTGACCTGTAAGCCAGCCCCAATTAAATGCTGGCCTTATAAGAGTACACTTTCTAGACTTTTCCAAAGTTTCTAGAAATAAGAATGTTTTAACAGCTTCTTTAAAAGAACAAATTAATTGTGGCTGGAATAGACAGTTGGGGGAAAAAGTAGTTTAAAGAAAAAGAAAGCTAAATGGTGATCTTTCTGAGTCTGGTACAATCAGCAAACAATGTGATTTATCTTCTATTTTGTGTGCCACTGGGAATCCTAAAGGCTTTAAAATGGAAATGGAGTTTTTATATCATGGGGTTTAATTATAGATATTTTTTCTGACTGCAGACATAGTATGTCCTCATTATAGAGGGAAAATGAATGTACAGGAAATCACAGATCCTCTCTTAACATTCCTTATAACTTCCTTTCAATGCTGTTTCTGTGTTTTATAGATATTGTACAGACTGAATCACATTTTCAACACCTTCCCTTTGTAAATTTACCATAATATATAAATGTAAAACTATTTTTCATTTAAAAAATTTTCACTCCTCAAGGGACAATTTAATTGAGCCATAACCAGCTTTACCACAGAATGTCTACTACATTGTTCTCCATGTGGCCATGTTTGACATTTTTATTTGAAGGTTTATTTATTTGCATATGTGGGTGTTAAATCTGCATATATGCCTGCACACCAGAAAAAGGCATCAGATCCCATGGGATACAGTTACAGATGGTTGTGAGACTCCATGCGGATGAACTCAGGACCTCTGGAAGAGCAGCCAGTGATCCTCACCACTGAGCCATCTCTCCGGCCTCTGACATTGTAAAATTTAAGAAATTATGAATATGAAAAATTAATATCTTTGTATGTGTATATATAAAGAGTGTGGGTATCTGTGTTCATTCATGCCCAGGCACACATGTATGTGCAGCTGTATAGTATGTATAAGGGCAGGTGTGTGTGTGCAGTAGACACTCGTGTGTGCACATGGGTACTCCTCAGACTTGGAGTTTTACACTGTTACTGGGGACTGAAGTCATTATGTAGCAAGCACTTTGCCAACTGCTCTCTCTCCCCAGTCCCTTGAATATCTTAGTTTATATATTTCTATCACAATATACATTAGGCCTGTGTTATGAAAGAGCTGAACTAGAAGTAGTTCTAATGCAAAGTGGTCTAGAAAACTCCTGTCTCCTCTTCAGAGTCAGTGTCTGCTCTTAACAAATGAATTGCTTAAGAGAGGACCAGGGTACACACCCAGGGAAGGGTCACTGCAGAGAGAGAACCACACCTGAGTTGGGGCTTTGCAGCTAGTACCTGTGAGAAGCCAGGATCAGGCCAACAGTCCAGAGCTATGGCCTTTGGAGAAGGGGGAAGAGGGGGAGAGGGGGAAGAGGAGGGAAGGGGAGGGGAGGGAGAAGGGGTGAGGGGAAGATGAAAGGGGGAGGGGAGGGACAAGGGGAGGGGAGGGAGAAGGGGTGAAGGGGAAGGGAGGGAGGGGAAAGGGAAGGGGGAGGGAGGGGAAAAGAGGGGGGAGGGAGAGGGGGAGAGAGATTCAAAGGTAGGAGAAGACAAAAAGACCACACGGAAGTAGCTTCTGCATATATGTCACTCACTGGACATCCCAATTAAACATGGCACCTGCCAGGTAAGAACCCATGCTGTGCTCCCAGCCCAGCGTGGTGAAACACTATGACCAAAAGCACCTTGTGGAGGAAAGCTTTTGGGCTCACTTCCATATCACTTCCATATCACTGTTCATCACTGAAGGAAGTCAGGACAGGAACTCAAGCAGGGCAGAACCTGGAGGCAGAAGCTGGTGCAGAGGCCATGAAGGGGGGCTGCTTCCTGGTTTGCTCTTCATGGCTTGCTCAGCCTGCTTCCTTGTAGAACGAGGACCAGTAGTGCATTGTGGGCTGGACCCTCCCTGTCAATCACTGATTAGGAAAATGCCCTACAAGCTTGTATACAACCTGATCTAATGGAGGCATTTTTCTCAATGGAGGCTCTCTCCTCTCTGATTACTCTATCTTGGGTGAAACTAACATAAAACTAGTATATGCTTAGCATTAATGATGAATGCTTTAAGAGCTGACATCTGCATAAAGCAGATCATGTGTATTTGTGTTTGTGTGAGTGATAGAGATAAACATATGTTATGATGTAGAGATGTAGAGACATAGAAATATATTAAGGGGAGAAAAATATATTAATGCAGGGGTATTTTTCTATTATGTGCAAGGCCTTGTGTGAACATCTATAGCACCATAAATTTTAAATAGCTAATGGAGCGCTGCTAATTTCATTGCATTGAGGTGCCTCTCTCTACCTGGCTTTATTATGTAACAATGGCATCTATCCAGTAGGGGGAGCTCTCTACATACTTAAGTCTTAATTTCCTTGGTCCTAAGCAAAGCAGACAAACTAGCCTTCTATGAAATAAGTAAGTGGTACTTAACTAAGTGGTACAGTTAAGTCCCCCAGCCTCATATTCCTGGCTGCTGCATCCTCTGGGCTGGTGCTGTGGGCTAACTTCATCAGTAGCTCCTTTGACTGCAGCCAGACATTCTCAATGTGACCTGAGCTCTGGAACCAGCTGCAAGCCCGACAGGGCTCTCTGAAGCATCCTTTCTGCAGGAAAGCAAGCTGGGGAGAGGTGGGGGGGGGGAGAGAAAACTGCACATTAACAAGCGTTTGTTTTGTTCACCCTTTCTCTTCAGTGTCTAGATCCTGTGCTTGGCGAAAACAACACGTTCAATAAATACTGTGTGGACCGTCTCCCCAGATAAGCCTCTGGGAGGCCTTGTGAATGGAGTAACAAAATAAACAGTAATCTAACTTCACTTTTTTAAAAGTGTGTGTGTATGTGTGTGTGTGCACATATGTGCATGCTTGCATGCATGTGTGTGAGTACATGTATGTGTATATGCTTGCATATGTGTTTAAGTGCATTGTGTGTGTTTGTGTGTGCATGTATGTGTACATGCTTGTGTGCGTGTTTAAGTGCATGTGTGCTTGTGTGTGTGTTTGTGTGTGCATGTATGTGTACATGCTTGTGTGTGTGTATTTAAGTGCATTGTGCTTGTGTGTGTGTGTGTGTGTGTGCTGGTGTGAACATGCCACGGTGTAATTATGGAGTCAGGGAGAGCCTCATCTTTACCTGTTGGGCATTGGGTTTCCTTGTTATTTCCTTCACTGAGTGCACTAGGCTTGCTGGCTCATTTCCAGGGCCTCTCCTCCTTCTGCTTCCCATTTCCTTGTGTGAGCCTTGGGGTTAAAAATGCTCGCCCTGAGTTCTGAGGATTCGAACTCACATCCTCACGCTTGTGTAGCAAGCACTTTTACCTCTCTTTACACTCTGTAATCAAACCACAGAGTTGCTCTGGTTCATCCCACCCCGGGTAACATCAGCTTCCTTCTCTGTGCCTTCACCTCCCTACCTCTTGGGGTGGATTTCCTGACCTTCTTCCGAAATGGGACGGGATTACCAAAGTCAGCATGCTGATTAGCCAGAGGGTCTAACCTGTACTCAGGAGGACAAGCCATGTGCAGCTCCCCCCCCCCTCCACCCCCAGCTTACGAAATGTTGAATAGGACAGATTTACAGCCGAGCTCACAGGCTGGCTTCGCCTGAAACAAGTCAATTAGACTTAATTGTGAGACATGCAATTAACCTAGAAACTAATGAAGCCGGCTCTGGGAACGCTCACATTTATCACTCGGCTGTTTATTTCTACATTGTGGCTGCTCGTGGATAACTGCTTCGGCCCTGGCTTTCCTTTGTGATAGGTTCATAAAGTCATATAGACTATGGAAATTAATGAGGCAGCAGGCTACAGCCTGAAATATGAAATATCAAGAGGAAGCTGAGTATCAGCTGCAAGAGACCAGGGTGCTGTTGCTGCCCGGGGCTGCTCATTCCTTCCACACTCGAGACAGTCCCAGAGGAAGCCACGGATCATCATTACCTATCCCCCAAAAACCCCAACTCGTTCTCCACCTGCGAGACAAGAAGCGACAATAAGGAACTGAGTTGGCAAAGTGCTCACCTCACAAACGTGAGAACCCGAGTTGATCCCCATAACTCTCCATTTAAAAAATGCCGGGTGTTGTGGTCTGTGGACGTTGGCATCCCAGGGACAGGAAAATAGAGACAAGCAAGTCTCTGGAGCTCTGGAGAGGGAGGAGGAGGGGGAGAGGGAGAGGGAGAGCTGAGATAATGTATACTGAATGTTTGAATCTCTTCCCTACTCCACAAAAGCATGTTGGAATTCTAACCCCTAATATGGCATTGTGGTGTGAGACATGACACAGCAGTGTCCCAGAAGGTCAAGACACATTTGTATCCTTTTAAAAGAGCCCCCGGAGAGCGCCCTCTCTCTTTCTGCTAGGTGAGGATCCTGCAAGAGCCTTGGCCAGACACTTGATCTCAGACTTCCTGACCTCCAGACTTTTGAAAAGCAAGTGTCTGTCCTTTGTGATTTCCCTGGCTTGTAGCCCCTGCTCTTTAGCTGCCTGAATTAACCAAAAGAGCCGCAGCGGTGCAGAATGGGTGAAGGGAACGGATGATTCTGCCGTGTTAGCCTATGCTCTTTTCTGTAGATTGGAGACTCTGACTCGGTTTTATTTTATTTTCTAATTATAGAAATATATTTAGGTAGAGCCAACTAACTTTCTGATGACATAATTAAGTCAAAGAGTAAACCTATTTGGAAAACAGAATGAATGTTGTTCTTGAAATCTTATTAAATCTGGCATTTAAATTGAGATATAATACAGACATATAAATAAGAACTAACTCAATCCCAAGTCATAATCTGCAATTAATTTTTTTTTTTAAATCTGTAAGCGTGGAAGAGACTGGGGAGGTGAACATGTCAGGTGAACAAGTCTATTTGACTTGAAGTCACATGAGTAAAGTCATCATGAAACCGTTCTGCCCATAGGCTTACCTCCCACCCCACTCCAACTGAAGAGAAGCCTCAGAGGCTAACAGTTGTCTCAACCAGTCCCCCACTGCCCCTTAAACAGTTGCTCTTCACTTAGGCTGCACTTTAGAATTTTCTGGCAAACATCAAAAAGGAAAAAAATAAAAACACAAACAAACAAAAGAAAAATTCTGTCAACCGCCCCAACACCAACTCTGCCCACAGTGGCCAGGGTGAATCGTTTTACCCTGGCTTGTGTCCTTGGTTGCTGTTGTCTTGTTTGACTTAGGCCGTGTGACTTCTCAGTTTCTGCAGGAAAATACTCAGCTATTTCCTCTGACCTTTAGGCCAGCAGCAGGAGGTGGGGGTTGGGGGACTTGGCTCATAGCTCAGGTTCAAACTTGCAGAAGTGAAGTGACTTTAGGTGACTTTAGAAGGCCAAGACTTTGCTGTGTCCCACTTCCCTCGTCGGTGACTCTGCAGGTTTGGATCGAATGATGTCTATTAAAACTCCTTCCAGCCCTTTATTCTCATTTTCTGCCGAATAAGTTTGGCCTTTTATTAACTCAGATGTGTCTTTGTTTAATGAGCTTGATGGAGAAGAATATGAAATCGATGCCCAAGCATGTTCAAGCCTCATAGTCAGCTCCCAGCACTGCCTGGCAAAGGTCAGATTTTCTTCCGTCAGTGTGATAAAACACCATGACCAAGACAACTTAAAGAAGAAAGAGTTTATTCAGATTTATGGTAAGAGTCTGCTACAACTGGAAGAAATGCCAGATAGGGCAAAAATGAAAGCCCTTGTCTCAAATCACAAGCAAGAAGCATGGATGCGGGGAGTCCTAGGAATGGTGCAATGCCTTAAAAACTCAAGAGTCTATTCCCAGTGACATATGTCCTCCAGCATAGCCACAGCTCCAAAACCTCAAAGAGCATCACCCACTGAAGACCACATGTTCAAATACATGAGACCATGGAGGGCATTCTTCCTCAAACCACCACAAAAACTGAGGAAACCGGGTCTTTTAACCTCACTCCACTCCCCGGGAGTTAACACAAGCGTGAGTTGATCCCCAGACTGTAGTCCGTGTGTACAGACGCACCTGCTTGCCGCTGTGGTCCTCTGCCACCGTCACTGAGCGTTATGCATCCCGACCTGCAAGCTTCGACTTAGAGACCGTGGAAAAAGTGGTGTGGGACCAAAAGAACCCCACCCCTGGAATCAGAGGAATTCTGTTCCTAAACAGATGGTTTTCTAGGTGAACTTGCTTTTCCCAAATCAATTAACTGCTCCTTTGTCTAGTGTAGAAACTGAGACCAGATGTTCTTTATTCACACACACACACACACACACACACACAATCAGTGCCAAGAATCTATAAAGTAGCCGACAGTTAAGATCAGACTAAAAGTTAAGATCAAGCTAATCATGACTTTTTTGTGTACCAACACTTTTGTCTGACAGCATTCCCGGAGGAACAAACAGCAGCCATACAGTATGACACTCATGTCAAGGTGGCTGGGGAGATGGCAATAACATTGACAGAGCAAAGAGGATCGATGGGACCGAGGAGGGGCTCGTTCTAGGTAGCTGAGTATAAATAATGATCCACAGAGCATCCTAGGGCTAAGCAATTGATGGAAATTCAAAACTGCTTTTGTAAATTAACGTTTTTAGCTTGCCATTTAAAGCTAATAGAAGGTTTGGGGCTCGGAGAAAAAGTCAGAGATTGCACGTCAAAGTGCATTGCTTATGGTCTGCTTTGGCTGTTTGTTGGTGTGTATTTTACCTTTATTAGCATGTTTATTTCTCACTCAACTCTCTAAACCCTAGGTCACCTTGCAAAGGAGAGGCAGATACAAAATCTCCACAGCCGCTTGGGTTTCGTAAAGATCAGGCTGTTATTAAGGCCTCTGTGTTCTGAGGGCTCCCCAGAGTTCTCCCAGCTCAGGGATCCTAATATCAATGTTGTAATCCTAGAGGACAAGATGCAGCCTCTGAAAGGCTGTACAGCAGACGTTCAGAACAACGTCAACATGTGGGCTTGTGGCTGAATTATAGGCACCCATGGCCCTAGCTGGTGGCCCAGCACCAACACCAGAGCAATGGAAAGAAAAAATACACGGCCTTGTCGGGGAAAAATATGAATACTCACCCCCAAATGGTCAATATGGTAGCCTTGTAAAACTCCTGCATCTGCCTTTCCAACTCTCCCTCATATGCACATGCATGCATCCACACACGTGTGCACACATGCACACACACACATGCACACGAGCACACGCACACCACACACACACACACACACACGCACACGCACACACACACACACACACACACACACACACACGTATCAGAGGCCCTCCAGTTACTTCATTTAGTCCAGATAAGAGGACTTAAAGGGATAAAGGAAGATGCCGGAAAAACAAAAGCTATCTTCTCTTTCTTTCATAAAACTTCAGAATCCTGACAAAAGTGGGGCTAGCATCTCAAGCAGACAGATGTGTGTCACAAAGAACATGTGCTTTTCTTCCAGCCCCCTTGATTTAAAAATGACGACACACTTCTTGGGACCTCAACCTTCTAACTCAAAATAAGAAGCACAGCAGCCACCTCATGTTCCCCCTTGTAAGTGTGACAGCTGATAGTTCTCGTTCACTGACGGGCTCTAGAGCCACCTAAGCCGACAAGCCTCTAGCCTGGCCTGTGAGGGAATATCTAAATTAGGTTAGGGAGGTTGTGTAAGACGTGACAACCCATCTTAACTGCTGGGTAAATGAAAGGAGAACCAGAGCTGAGCCACAACGTTCTTCCTTCTCAGCTTCCTGTCTGGAGCTGCAATGTGACTGGCCACTCCAAGCTCCTGCTGATTTGGTTGATCCGCCATGATGACCTTGTGCCCTTTAAACTGTGACCCCAAATCAGCCCCTTATGCCTTATCTTGCCCTTCTCGGGGCATTTTATCACAATAAGAAAGGTCACTAAGGCAGTAAGACTGCACTGAATGTAGAGACAATGTCCTATATGCCTTTGACCATCCTAATGGTTGCTCCCAGCCACGGAAATTGCCACCAAGGCCTGAGTCTGCTTCTGGTACTGTTTCTCCAGACTTGGCCTTGCTTCTGATTTTCCAGTGAGGACTACTGAGTCTGCCAGAATTGAGAGAGAGAAAAGGTGTGAGAACTGCTTTGAGTAATAAGAAGACTCCATAATTAATTCATTTTACAGTATGACATCCTCAGAAACTTGTCCGACGGCATTCATGTCCTTGTTAGACACGTGCTGAACTCTACAGCCTGAGGCCTATAGGAAAACCTTTAGCTCCTAACCCAAAATTATAACAACTGTGGGATCTTAGTGAATTATAACCAATTAGCTATTGAATGAATAAAGTTTACCAAATGAGAAATTCGTGAGGCTGGCACAGAGCCTGTGAACACTTGTACAAGACTGTATTCACCAACATCTGTCATGGAGGAGGTACGACCTGAAAGGACCCGCCCTCCATGATGGCCTTTAGTTACGTGTTGCTGGGTAATAGAGGGAAGGGAGTGTCCTGGATCTTCTTAGCCACTGGTACAGCGTTCACGTTGCTGTAAACTCATTTTACAGGTCACAAGAAGAAGAAGAGGAGGAAGGGAAGAGAGGAAGAAACGGAGAAGGAAAAGGGGGAGGAAGTGGATGAGAAAAAGGAAGAGAGGAAGGTGAAAAGGGAGGAGGAAAAGGAGAAGAAAGAGAAGAGAGGAGGAGGGAGAGGAGGAGGGGGAGGGGAGGAGGAGGGGGAGAAAAAGGGGGAGGAGGAGGGGGAGGAGGAGGGGGAGGAGGAGGGGGAGGAGAAGAAGAACGAGGGGGGAGGAAGGGAGTAAAAGGGGAGAGACATGAGAGTGGAGAGAGACTAACCAGAGGGAGAGGACCAGAAAGAGTGCACAGGGTAACGTGGTGAATGTGACTAAAATACACTATATAGATGTGTGAAAATACAATAAAACTCATTATGATGTTAAGCTAATATATGCTAAGGAAAAATGTTTTTAATTTTCATTTTATGAGTTTTGCTTGCATGTGTATCTGTGTGCCACATGCATGCCCAGTGCCTGCAGAGGCCAGAAGAAGGCATCAGATCCCTAGAAATGGAGTTACTATGTGGGTTATTCATATGGTTGTGAGTCACCATCTGGTGCTAGGAACCAAACTCTGGTTCTGTGGGGGGAGGACAGAGTGCGGTGAGGGGAGAAGCTAGTACTTTCAACTGCTGAGCCATCTCTCCAGCTCTAATAAAACATTTTTAAAAATTTAAAAATAGGAGAATACACAGATGAAATTGACAATGGTAATTTGAAAAGAAAATGCTTTGACTAATAGTACAATACAAATTACCAATCACCAAAGTCTAGAGATACGGTTTTCTGTTATTTCGAGGATGTAAGTGGCCTGAGGCACTAGAAAAAGATAAGGAATTTTTTTTAAACTGTGAGAATGACAGCTTGTTCTAAAATATGGTAATTTCTAGATGCAGAGGCCTGAGAAGAAACTGTCTGGTCAGGGGACTATTATGGTATGGTAGATAGAAAACAATGAAAGAAAGAACAGTTCGGAAGTATTCCTGAATATTCCATTAGGTTTCAGAGATAAAGACATTTGCATCTCGATGACACGTTCTCTAAGTTGACTTGGTATATGTACAGCACACACGTTGGACCAGTGGCTACACTGCTACGATCCAGAGCAAGCCTCCGCCCCAGCCCCCAGCAATATTTAACTAAAGACCATCATAAAAAGTGGGTCCTGGGCTGGAGAGATGGCTCAGTGGTTAGAGCACTGACTGCTCTTCCAGAGGTCCTGAGTTCAATTCCCAGCAACCACATGGTGCCTCACAACCATCTGTAGTGGGATCTGATGCCCTCTTCTGTTGTGTCTGAAGACAGCTACATCATACTCACATATATAAAATAAATTAAAAAAAAAAAAAAAGAATGGGTCCTTTCAGGTCCTACCTCTTCCATGACAGAATTTAGAATCTCCCCCAGGACACCTGCATTTGAGAAGCCTCTTGTCCTCCATTTCATGTGTTTTATTTTAAAACAAATACAGACTCTCTTCTTTAAGTGTGTGTGTGTGTGTGTGTGTGTGTGTGTGTGTGTGTGTGTGTATGTGTGTGTGTGTGTGTGTGTGTACACCCATGCCATGGTAGGCAGGGAGATTTTAGAACACAATTTCCAGGGTTGATTCTCTCCTTCTGCCTTCTCAGGCTGCATCTGTGTGCACTAGCTGGTGTGGGAGCTTCCAGGCAATTGTCTTGTCTTCAGCTTCCATCGCACCAATGCAGTTGTGGGGTTACAGCTGTGAGCCACCACATCTGGCTTGCTGTGGTTTCCAGAGAGTGAACTCAGGTGGTCAGGCTTGAGGGAAGAGGAGGAGAGTGCTTTTGTTTGTTTTTAGGACAAAGGAGCCTTCCTCCTCCTCCTCCTCCTCCTCCTCCTCCTCCTCCTCCTCCTCCTCCTCTTCCTCCTCCCCTTCCTCTTTCTCCTCCTCCTCTTCTTCTCCTCCTTCTTTGTTCCTACATTCAGTTAATTTCTCAAAAGCCTTACCCTTCTCCAGATGTTGTCATTTTCTTCTACTTGTAAAAACAGCACCAAACAAGAGCCAGGACCTAGGATCAGCTTCCAGTCCTTGCTCCCTATTGCCTGAGAGCTAATTCCTCTCCCAAGGTAAAGTTTAAATACCCTCATAAATACAGCTCGAAAAGCCGACATCCCTGACAAGCAAATCTGAGTGCTTTGGAAGTATAAAATGTGATGTAAATGCTTAATTAAAAAAAAATGGTATGTGACACCTGCTATTTTTATCAGCTGTCTAACAAGAGCCCACACATATGTTTCTAAAATAACTGGGCTGCCAAGAAAAAATAACCCAAGATCTGTATGCTGCCCTCTGTCTTCCTGGGCCATGTGTAATTTGACCCCATTATAACTGCCCCTGCCATCTGGACTGGAAAACACCAGTTTGCAAGGCAGATGTTCCTTCTTAGCCTCTAAAACCAGAGGTTCGGGCTCTGCACGGGTGTCCCCAACAATAATTAGCAGTCTCGAAGGACGTTTTCCTGCCCCTCCTTCTATGCCAATCAGAACAGAGCAGATTCGATGTAGGATTTTAGCTGAACTTCAGCAGCAAAAAACTCCAAAGGTCAGTCAATAGAATCCATAAATGTGTGTGTCACGCCCAGCATGCAGTTTACTTGGCACCTCCACATAAGGATTTTCCTTAGGGAAGCAGAAAGCCGAAAATCAAATTTTTTTCTTCATATTGATTGGAAAAGACCACTTGTGAAATAGATTCTCACACCTTCCTCTTCACCTCAGCATGTACTGTCTAATCACAAGTAACCACGGGCTTTGTGAGGAGAGTCCTGAGCCCTCTGGTCTCCCTAGCTTTCCTTCCAGGTAACACAGATTTGGTGATGATGAAGGTGGACACAGGGGAGAGAAGCCAAGAGCCCCGTGGCTACCATGACCCTTAGCACATACATACTCTTGAGAAGCCACATTCCTGACTCCTCCAACCTTGCTCTTTGCTGCTTTTTGGCCTACACTCTGGGACACAAGGATGAAAAGTTCTCAAACAAGTGTCCTGAGAGGAAATCAAGAGGCCAAAAGCTATACTTGAGAAAACTGTCCATAACAAGGGCCCTGTCCCTTTCTCTTCCCTCGAATCTCAGATCCCTATCTCTGAGACTTTCCCTGGTTCCATTTACTTCAGTCTGCCTAGTTACAAAGCAGTTGCTTTATTCATAAGACAGTCCTACAGAGACGGAAGTGAAACAGTTCCATCCTCGCTCTGATTCAGAGAGCTAAGAGAAAAGTTAAAAAGTAGCAAGAAGACCCTGCCTTTCAGGGTCCCAGAGCCCTCCTGCAGGGACAAGATACACCCAATGGATACTGTGAAAGAGGAGTCTCCCTGAACAGCATGCTGCCAAGGGCGATGCTACGGGAGCCTGAAGAAGAGGAGGAGAGAGCGAATGTCTTCTTCAGGAGGGAGAAATGGAGGTAAAGCCCAGAAGACAGATTTTAACTGGAGAGTGGATAATAGACAAAGCAGTCCAAGCAGTCCAGTCTTAGAATTCAGTTCATCCTGTCCCATTGCTTGGTCAATTTCTTCACAAATGATCAACTGATTTTTTTTTTTTTTAAATTCTGATTCTGATGTATCTAATTTCTCTCCCTCCCTCCCCCACCCCCCCTTCCTGCCACAGAGTTACAAGCCCTGGCCAAGATGATGATATATTTCCAAGATCAGCTTTGTCATTATGAATCCTCCTACCCGGCTAGATTAACATCTTTACTTTGTCTTTCTTGAGTCACTATTAAGAGAGTGAGGCAGGCTGTGCACCCTGCTAGCTCACTGAGGACATTCCGATGGTTAGTGGTTCTCTGTGAGGGTATATTGAAGGTCACACCTTCCAAAAATGGAGACTTATTTGTCCACCAAAATCTACTCTCCTCCTACAGTAATAGACTTTTGGTTAAGCCCATCGTGAACGGCCAGAGACTATACCTACCAGCATCCCTGGACTGATCTCTGTGACTTTGTTCCTGCCCATGGCAGATAAGCACAAACTATGTGTGTCTTGCCAGAGGATGACCCTGAAAAACATATTGTGTGTTTCTTCCTCTTCCTGGAATTGCAAAACGGATTTGGCTGAAACCCAGTTCTAAGTCTCTACAGGTAAGGTCTTGGGGTACAGCAAAGAAGCAAACTGAAGGAATCCAGAACCCCAAAAGAGCAACACAAAGTAAAAGCATCCAGTGAAAGCTCAGGATCAGCACAGGGAGGACCCATCCTATTCTCCTAGCAGGCCACTGTGCCAGTCTATCATGGGTGTAGCAGAGTATCTCGTCACCTGGGCCTAGCTTTCTCACTTCATGAGTAACGCTCATGCTCACGATGAAGACGTCATCTCATTTAGATAGATCAGATATTCTTGCCATGAGCAAACTAAAGCCAAGGTCAGCCCAAGGTCACTAGACATGCTAATGTTTTCTTGATCACTGATTCCCAAAGCCACAGTCTTTACATTCAATAATTTCATCATTTCTTATTCCTGCTGTTGTGAACACACACACACACACACACACACGCACACACACACACACACACACACACACATACACACGAAACCTTTCCCCTTTGGGTGTTGATACGAGTTTGACAGGGTTGGATTTTACATTTCAAATATAGATCCCAGATGTTAAATTAAGCTGTGCACCGTGGCCTGGCTTCATAATTATTGCTATTACACATTTGCTGCTACTGTCAGATTGCAAGACACACCGGAAGACATAACTGCAAAACAGAGTTCTGGAATCCAAGGTAGACATGTTTGGCACTTGAGGATAATTTACACCCATAATGTAATTTAAAACGAGGTGATTTGCATTCAGATTTGCACGTTGCAGTATTTTCTCTGATTATAAATTTTTTAAATGTTCTCGAGAGCACAGGAAGTTTCTGAGCATTGTGACAATTATTGTTTCAGATAAATGGTGTCGGGAAGGAGGCCTCCTAGTCTTTTCTGAAGGCTTTGCAGTCAACCAAGAAAACAGCAAGCCGTCTGTCAAATATTCTAATGACAAGCATGTTCAGTGCGTAACTGTTTACACCCCCACATCATTTTTGCAGAAATATATTTATAATTTCCCTCTGCTTCTCACCTATTGATAGGGAAGCCTATAAATGAAAGATTCCAAGAGTCATAAGTCTAACCACTTAAATGGATAATAAACCAAATGCTATACTAACAAGAAAATTAGGGCTTTGAGTTATGATAAAGGGATTTGCAGATTATAGGAAACATGTGTGTGGTGGGGAATCTCTAGAACTGAGAAGGAGCCATTCCCAACACCTAAAAGATCCTCAGTGAGGAGGATTTCAGCATCATTTCTCACTGCTGTCTTAAAAATGAACAGTAAAGCATTTCACCTGGTTATTAGGAATATGAAGTATGTTGTTTGAAATACGTTCCCAGCATACCACAAGAGCTCAGTAAATACTGGTGACATTGTTAAGCCTAAATAAAGGAAAATGGACAATTCTGCTTGTTACCACCACTTAGCACAACTTCAAGACATCTCAGAGGATACTTAGATTGGACCAGACAAGGAAACGATTGAATAGTTATGTCCAGGTTCACAAGGATGAAGAACAAGACGTCAGTGCAGTTCAGATTTGAACTCAGGCAGCCAAATTTCTTTAGATTTCGAAGATAAAGATTTCCTCTCTCGTCCTACAAAGAGACTTCATCTCCCAAATCTATTTTGGTAGGATTTTGGCTTTGTGCCCTGCCAGATACAGCACTGGTAGCCATACCATGTCACGCCTGAGATCAGAGGGAGATGGAGTTTCACCGGGTTGCACGCACTGCTCACCATAAGTCAATCTGTGTGCTTCCAGATCCAAGAGCAAAGAGGATGTGCCTGGAATATGGAAAAGGAGCAGAAATGGAAATCAGAAACCATAGGTCTGCCCTACACAACCACTGCAAGGGTTGCCTATGACACGGCCGCCTTCTCTCCCATGTCACATACGGGGAAGGGGTCCGATAAATACATCCACATAGTCATATGGGAAAATGTTGTCACTAGAGGAGCTGCTGAAACCGAGCATTCGGCAGCGCTGACTGCGTTGTCTGTAACTCTCACTGCCCGTCCTGTGAGCTGAAACACATCCGTCTGTGCCCCCTTTACTCCGGCAAAATTCTTCCATGAAAGAACCAGGCGTGTTTCTTTAGGTTTGCATGACACGTACCCGTGTGTTCTGCCAGCCAGGGTGGAGCGATGACTGGCCGTGTGACTCTAGGACTTACTGAGTATGGTCTAATCCACCAGGTTCTTTACAGGGTCATGCTATGAAATCAGACCCCTTGTCGTTGTTGATTTACAGATGAAGACAAAGAAGGTTTGAGTGGTTAACTTACAAAAGCTACAGGAATACAGCATTAAGAAGTCCATTGCCCATCTAGGAATATAAACTCAATTTAAATCGAATGTAACGAAGTTCCCTCTGTGTAGCAGAAGCATATTGTGCTACAGAGTGAAAGTTGCCCAACTTTAAATTCGTCTTTTTAAGGTTTGCTTTTGTTTTTGTAATTATGCATATGCATGTATGTTTGTGTTGCAGTGTACAGATGCTTGCAGTTGCCTGAAGGGGCCACAAGAAGGCGCCACATGACCCAAAGCTGTAATCTGCCCAGTTTGGACGTGGGAATTCAGGTCTTCTGCAAGAGTAGTACATGCTCCTTTTTTTTTTCCTAAAGATTTATTTATTTTATGTATATGAGTACACTATAGCCGTCTTCAGACACACCAGAAAAAGGCATCAGATTCTATTACAGATGGTTGTGAGCCACCATGTGGTTGCTGGGAATTGAACTCAGGACCTCTGGAAGAGCAGTCAGTGCTCTTAACCACTGAGCCATCATCTCTCCAGCCTAGTACATGCTCTTAACTGCTGTGTGATCTCTCCAGCCTCTACCTCCATATCCTTACATTTGTTTTCCCCCCTGATTTTTGTACTCTAGATCATACTTTCTTGATACAGATGTTCTCTGTCTTCTACCTCACCCTTGTGAACATCTACTTCCCAGACCAAAGGTGGTCTCTTGCTGATATGATTAAGAAAACATCCAGGCATAATGACACACATCTTTAATCCTAGCACTTGGGAGGCAGAGGCAGGTAAGTCTCTGAGTTCCAGGACAGCTGGGGATACATGGTGAGATGCTGTCTTGGAGAAGAAAAAAAGAAGAGGTATTGGGAACTGAATTGAGTTCTCTCAAGGTTCTCATGTTGAAGCCCTAGTCACACAGCACCTCAGAGTAAACAATATCAGAAGAAGAGACTTTAAAAGAGAGCAATACATTAAAATAATATCAATAGATTAGTATTCTCATTGGTAACCTCATCGGATCAGAAAATGGTAGCACAGACCCACAGAAAGTGATAGCGGTGGGGAGACAGGGAGAAAGAGACATCTAACCTGCCAAGGAGACCTCTGAAGACATTGACCGTGCTGATACCTGTCCCAACGCAGTGAGCCCCACAAACTTCGAGAAGATAAAGAAAAAGAAAGTAAAATAAGATTAGATACATTTCTGTTGTTTGCACTGGGCACGTGCTATTTCAGAGCATCTCTAGAAGGCCAGTCAAGGAGCCCGAGATGGGACGCTTGTCCGAGGTAATACGGAAGGTCCACACAGCTCCCATGAGAGGAGCTCTCGGCAGCAGGGCAGAGGTTAGTAAGGAAAGAATCTATAAGATAGAAGGATTCCAGAGCACACATAAAGGGGTAATGGATTCAATCTAGAATCTCCGTAAGGGGTGCAGAGCTACCAACACCCTGACTCTGACTCAAGGGCAGTGAATGAGTTCCAGCGTTCCAGACCCAGAGCCCCAAGACTGTGTGTTCTTTTAAGACTGAGAGTCTGTGGCAATTTGTTACAGCAGGCGTGCAAGCATCACACTGCCGTTTCACACTGCCGTTTCACTGTTTACTGCATTTGTATTTCTTCTCCAGCCCCAGGATCTCCTTGGCCACTTCCCAAAGATGCACATTTAATCTTATCTGGGTTATTGGAATCGCTTCCAAACTGATTACTTTCAGTCCCTTCTGTCCTCCTCTGCCAAAGTGATTTTTCTAATACGGCACAATCAGGTCAGTCTTCTAATCAATTAAATGCTTTGTCTGGCCCTGGTCAGTTGTAAGTACAATAGTTTCATGACAAACGAGCCCTCCGTGGCTGCTCCGCAGCCCCCTGCAGCATTCGGTAAATGTCAACCTAGACTTTCTGCCTTTGCTCTCTTGTCTCTTCTCACCACCTAAAACTTCAAGCTTCTGCCCCATGCTAAGCCCTCAGGACTCAAGCACATCCTGCTTGACGGTGTTGCTCTTTCTGCCTACGTCACGTCTCACAAGTCATTGCAGGTCCCCCCTCCCCAAAGTAATCTCATCCTTGTCACCAGCTGTTTCAATTTCCCACCCTGTTTTTCTTTAGATACCCTGGAGACAGTAGCCCCTGCAGTCTTCACTAGCCTAAATTTTCTTCTCTTCATCCGAGCCAGGATTCTGCATCTCAAACAGCTTCCCAGTGCCCACATGTTGCTGATGTGATTTGGGGGCAGGGGAGGTAGATCTGTGTGAACTCATCCACACAGACACTCATTTGGTAATCACTCTCAGCAGAACAGTGCGACATTCACAAACTTGCAATACACACACACACACACACACACACACACACACACACACACAGAGCTGACTGGATGTCTACCATCTAGCCTGTGTTAAGATGTTAGAGAAATGACCAGCAGCAGGAATGCCTAAGTAGGTTGCCAATCATAAGTTTCAGAGACCAAAAGATGACCTCATACCTAGAGAAACAATGGTGGGAGGGGGGGGTCTGATAGTTTTAGTTTTCTAAAAGCATCATGGGAGGCTCCTGAGACTGACAAACCCTAAGTCAGTGACTCCCTCTGCTGCAATGTAATAACTCTGCCCACACCTAGTGGCCTCATCAAACCATAAGCACACCTTGAGAAGATAAGTACCTCAGTCGTAGGAGTTGAGTTCTCAAAATATATTGAACATGGCAGGTGGACAGGGCTGTGCGTGCACTATTAGGAGTCAGAAAAAAAAAAAACAGCCAATTATTATCTGTGAGTCACTATGGATGGCTAAGGAAGCATTTTTATCATTAGGCACTGAGTCTCTAATAATTTTATGTCATATAAATCCAGGAGCTGATTGTCGCCATGACTAATGCAGGGTAGATGTTTCTCTTCAAGGTCAACTCTTGCTCAAGGAAAATGAAAAGCAGTTCTCTGCCTTGACCATGATAATGGGTTAATAGAAACAGATTTATACGAATGGGAACGAGTGAGTCAGAGCACTTTACTGCATAAATAACAAAAAAGGAGTTAAGACTGATTCGTCTCCAAGCAACATATGTAAGTGCAATCACAATTTAGTGGTTTTCGTATATAAAATAGACCGCCAAGAGATTCACTTAGAATTATTCATGGCTGGTTTTCACGGTTTCAGTAGATTTTTAAAAGCTTCTGCCTTGCCAGACTTCCCATTGTAAACCTTTACCAATAAGGATAGTGGGCCAAGCTATTTCTATGGAAAATATAAATGTTATGGGTCTCTCAAAGTAGATGCAGTTTAAAGAACATGAGATCCATAAAAGAGAGAAAGAGAGGGATGGAGTGGAAAGGGGAAAGAAGGAAGGAATGACCAGGAAATAAGGGAGGGAGGGGAAGGAGGGAGGGAGGGGAAGGAGAGAGGGAGGGAGGAAAGAAGGAAGGAAGGACTGCCAAGATAAGATTAAAAGATTTTCTTTATAATTCAGATGTAGACAAAGTAGTAATAAGTAAGTTGGCGAATGGTAAATTATGTGTGGAATGAATTAAAATCTCCTAAAAACCCAAAGCATTTGTAAATGTGAAGAATAGACACTAGGGTCTTAGAGCATGGACCAGAGTGTATTTATTACATGGCCTTCAAATTACATAGAAAATTAATTTAGGGAAAAACAATAAAAATGACAAGTGACTCAAAATGTATTTTAATGTCTTTAATAAAGTCACAAATGAAACAGAAATACTAATGGGAGATATTTTAAATGGCAGATTGCTTTTAAAGTTGGAAACAATGACCTTCAGATGACCTTGCAGCTCTGTTTATACTTCCTTGAGTCTCTGAACTTGGTTGCTTTTCCTACACAATAACAAGGTCATCTGAGGAAGTTATGTTGATTAAATAAGTTAATTCAGGGAAGTTTTGACAAAATGTTTAACACACTGGGTGCACGTAAGTGATCAGTTATTATCGTGACCCCATTATCAATAATCTGCCTCTCTGCAGCGTTCATGGTTGTGTTGAAAGTTCTAGTTTGGACTGAGTTTGGCAGTCTACTGAGGGAGGTTTTTCTTGCTAACAATGCCACCAGAAGATCTGGGCCCTGGTCCCAGCGTCACCACTTTGCAGATGTGCAGTATTGAGCAAACCCTTCAGTCAATTTGATCAACTGTAAAAGAAGAAGAATCATTTGTGTTCTGCCCCGCCCCCGCCTACATCCCCCACCCCTGCCCAGACCCAGTGCTAGTACCACCATGTGAGGTTGGTGTTGATTTATGTGAGCTTGGGTTCTCTCTGAAGTGGGGACTGAACCCAAGACTTCATTTGTGCTGCGTAGGTGGATGAGTGGTGGGTAGCAGTAAGCAGCTACCACTGCTGTTAACCCCGCACTTCCTTTGCCTTTCCCTTCTGAAGCAGGCAGTCCTGGAACTTGTAGTTCTCCTGTGTCAGCAGCATCCTGAGTAGCTGGGATACAGGCTTACACGACCAGGTCTGACTTCTTTTCATCTTACTTCTTAGATATAAAGTTGTGTTTGTATGTAGAAGCCTGACAGTGGTATTGTTGGGCTTGGGTCCCAGTAAGTAGAGAGGAGTGTAGACTCAGTTAGCCCAGGATAGCCTGAACTCAGCATAGTAGCAGTACCTTTGAACTCTTAATCCTCCTGCCTGTACCACTCAAATGCTAGGATTACAGTCAGGGGCAGCCACACTTGCTCTGTCTAGTCATTCTTGAGCTACAGAACCTCTAATAATCTTTTTGTGTAGACTGGAAAGTTCGGGTTAAATACAAGGCTCAAACACAGGTTCTACGGCACACAGCACTGTGTTTGCCATTTATTTTGCAAATAGGCATAATATTACATAACCGAGTACTGCAATCTATGTTTAGATTCATCTAAAAACTAGAAAAAGAGATGTAACACTGTCTCTCTGCATTTTGTAAATTTTTATTTTTTGTAAAATTTTATTTTATACCCGATAAATGAATGAAGTATTTTAAAATATATGATGTTCTTGGCACTCCAAGAGGGACTCCGCTCATGAGCCATTGTCAAAGGTTTGTAAAAGATCCCAGCTTTTCAGGATGGTCAAGACTAAGGGGAAAAGCTCAGGTTTTAGATGATAACAATTATTAGATGAGAGGTTGAAATTTATATCCCTATGTTTAGCTCAGAAATTTCACCTCCAAACCATAGATTACAGATGTTACAGTTACAAAGTTCTGTACCATCTGTCTCCAGTAAGAGAAACCTATTTCTCTGAGTCAGGCCGCAGGATGCTTGAACTAAGATACAATGTTACAAGGCTGCCCTGGGGTAAACGCAGAGGCACTGCAGCTTTAAGAGTTGAGGTGCACCTCAAGAGCTGTCCTGACTCGGTAAAGCCAGCTTGACCACTAAAACAAGCTGCAAATTAATATAACAATACCTCTCCGATTCATCTGTGCTGAGTACTTGCTATAGAATTTCTCCGGGTGAAGCTCTAGCGTTTTTTTAAAACCTAAGTATCCTTCTTCTGGCTTTTCTGGAATTGCAGAGTACTAGCATTACACAGCAAAAAGGCAAGCCAGCAAGCTGGTGTAAGCGGACAGCTAAAGCTTAGCCCCGGAAAACATGGCATTTCTATGGAGAAAAATTTCAAGCTGACTAAGTTCACATCCATAAAGATGGAATGTTTTAAGATTTCTGAAGGCTTCAAACTAACTTTATAAAGGCAGTGACTGGTAGAAATATAATCTAATATTCAATGTATAAAGTATTTGGTAAGAGAAGTAAGCATACTCAAGAACTCGGGGGACTTAATGCCAGAAAAGAGATACTGCACCAGATAAATTTGTTTTAATTTAAAAACAATAGCAGCATACACATATGGCCCAATTTTTCTTATAAAAAAAACTTTCTTTCTCTCCTGGGGTTATTTTCACATTCCTACCAACAAATGAAATGAACAACCCTGGCATGCTTGTAAACTTTGACATCTGAGACTCAAGCAAAAATAAGTAAGTGGTCTGATTTTCTTTTCAACTCATATTCTCCTTTCCAGCAGACTTCTGTTCTGTGCCTCTTACGCCAACCACCCCTTAAATAACCAAAGGAGAATTCATAAAGAATTATTTATTATGGGCTCTAGAAGTAGATCCCAGGCTATAGCATGGGACTCACACCACAGCAGGATGCTGGGCAGGCAGATGGGACCGACACACTGGGCAGTGTTTCCCTCCCTCCCTTCCTTTCTTCCTTCCAGAGCTTCGTGTTGCCACTCTCCATCTGTGTGTGTGTGTGTGTGTGAGAGAGAGGGGGGGGTATAAAAATCTTAAAAGAAAAAATAAAAAAGGAAGAAAAATATGATCTATATTATATGTGTGTATCTTCATTTTTGACCCAATAAATGAACCTTTTGTGCAAATATTGTATTTCCATTTTCAATCAAGAGCTATCTTGACTCTCAGTAAACCCACTTGACCATTAAAAACATGCTGCGAATTAGTATAACAACACCTCTCCAATTCATCTGTGCTGAGCTCTAAATGTAGGACTCCTCCTGGAGATGCTCTAGCATTTCTTAAAACCTAAGCCTCCTTCGGGCTCTTCCAGAATTGATTCACAGCACCAGACCCTATAAATTCCTTATAGTACTTTCATCTTAATTCAAGTTAACATTCATGTTTATTCTAGTGAAGGAATTAGAAATAGAAAGAAGATGCTCTTCAATTTTCCAAAAGGCAATTCAAAACAGACAGTGTCTTATGCAACTATTCAGAGATAATTTCATTAAAGCTCTTACATCTGAATTATATGTATAGCTTCCTTCTCTGGAATAAACCATAAAAGTACTGTAGTAAACCCAGTGCCAGCCCCACAGTGCAGTAAAGTCAGATACCTCTTTTTTTGGCTCATTTTCTCTGTTGCTAGTATGTTACAGTACAGCTGCTATGATGTCGCCAAGAGAAAATACACAAAACACTTTTATGAAAAATATTAAGGAAGTAAATTTTCTTCAAAAACTCAAGGGAGAAAAAGAAACAGGAATCACTGCCAAAGTCATTTTAATAATAATGATAATTTTAAAAGACTGCATAGTGCATTTACCCTTCAAGTCACCTTCGGGACAATTACAGAAAAGAAAGGACAAAGGGGAAAACTGCAGAAAACTAGGGAGGGACTGAAGCCATAATTTTTAAACTATTAGTGCGTTTCCCCCTTAACAGAGAAACATATAAGTTCCTGCACCATCCCTTAAGGCCCAGATTAATCAATAGTTCAGGTGACATTGTAGCTAAGATGTTAAGCACCAGGTTTAGCCTAAGTGATTGGCCATGACTTTATTTGCAAGCAACACTTTCCTTTCTGCAACTGGCTGGATGTTTAACAGTTTCTGAGCTGGTTTAGACACGAGGCAGAACAGGCTGATTGTGAAGTTAAACACATGCTTCCTTGTAAAATGTCTGCAGCGTCATCTCATTGCCAAAGCCCCACAGAAAACTCGCAGCTGAAGCCTGTTTGTTACCCATGTGCCTCCGCCACAGGGAGCTCTTCCCGTTCCTGTGCAGTAAGACACTGCGGGCAGCTTTCCGTGTCTTAGTAAAAGCAGGCAGCCACACAGAGCTCAAGGATAAATGCCGCAGAGTTAGGATGCTGCAACATCTACATGGTACCCTACTGAGGCCCCACCCTGCTAGCCCACGTCAGACAGACCCACCAAGTTTTTCGTTTCCATTTGCTTTTCCGTAGGAAACTGATGCATTTGGTTCGACAACATTTACAAGTTAGTCCTCCTCACTTTGTGGAAGTCACTCTCAGGGACTCGAGCCTGGGCTCTCTCTGCTTGAGCAGTAAGCAACTCTCTGCCGAGCAGACCTGCTTCATACCCAGCCCCTCACCCTCCACCCCCGCGGCCCGCAATGCTGCAGTGTCACATTTGAGAAAAGTAACTCCTTAAATGAGCCCTTAAAATTCCCTTCTACCTTAAAATATATGGGCCGGGAGCTTATAAGACTACAAAAAGCAAAGCCTCAGAAGGACCGGCATCTGTGACTACTTACTGATTAATACAACTCCATCACACAATGAAGCAGAGATTAGAGAACATATACTGAAAAAGGAGGAACACCAGTCTGCTGCCTCTGCTTCCAAGCACTGGTTTATTCTGGTCCACAGCAAGCATTTCACAAGGGCCACTCCTTCCTGTGACCCCCCCCCCCCCAGCTCCCGGTGTCAGGACTGCATCCTCACTTTCTCTGGCAGGACTCTAAACTTTTTCACTCTTGAATTTTCCCAAACTGTAACCCAAAATAGAAGGGCATCTCCAGTTAAAAATACACAACCAAAGGAAACCCTCCGTGGAATGTTGGTTTAAAGACATGCTTAAAGAATGGTTGATCTATTCCAAATCAGTCATTGAAAATCTACATAAGGAAATAAGTTGCATTTTTTAAAGGGGAGGGGGAACACCTGGTTTATTCCAGCCTGAGATGTATCGGCCCAGTTACCTTTCAATTAATATAAAACTAATCCAGTCACCCCGACAGCTGCTACAGCAAACATTAGTATCCATTGAGAACGATGACTATGCAACTTTCAAACTTATCATACACGCTATCTCCCTGGATTTTTTTCATCTCGGATTTCCCCTTCCCAATGAATAGTTGACCTTCAAATTTCAGGCCTTGTGCCTCGTTCTCTCCTCCTAGTATCCATCCTGTGTTGGTAAAGTCAAACTGAGTTTCAAGTCTCTATTTTCCTTAACTGAGTTTAATGAATTTTTAGTTGTTTTCAAAATCTGCAGCTCATTGTGCCAACTCTGCACTGCAGAGAAATCTTAGCGTGGGATTTCCGGCTTGATTCCTACAAGCAAACAGTCGCTACAAACAGGTTTAGTACTATTCACTGGGGGAGATGAGCCAGAAGTGACCCTCCTCTGGGCTCTGAAACCAGCAGCATCCAAAGGGCTCCTCTGGGCGCTGTCCTTGGTGCTGCCGGGTCCTTGGGTGTCGCAGCGCCTTACCTGCTGAAAGCTGCATGATGTCCCCCAACCTTTAAGCAGACTGGAGCGCCACTTCCCACTTTTAAGATAAATGACTAACCCAGCCTGTCCTTTGTCCCCTTCCCGGAGATTTCAGGCGGGCCGTTCCACAAAAACTCTTTTTCTTTTCCCTTCTGCATAACTCTCAGCTCATCTCGCTGCTTTAAGACAAGAAGCAGGGGGAGGAAAGGGAGGACAAGAAAGATAAAGATGGATGGGGGAAGGAAAAAGAGAGTGGGGGGCTAAGGAGTGAAAGACGAGGCTGCAAAGAAAAAAAAATCCCAGGGGGAAAGGGCTTCATGGGAAATGCCTGGTGAGAAGAACTTTAAAAAAAAAAAAAAAGTAGAGGGAGGGGAAGAGGGTGTGTGTAATAAAGAGCAGCAGAGCCTAAGGCCAAAAGTAAGGAAAAAAGAGACTAAGAAGTAGGTGGCCAAAGAAAAGCCAGGAGGCTGAGAAGAGCTGCCAAAGGGGCCAAGAGTGGCCGAGACAAAGAAAGGGCGCTGGGAAAGGGCACTTGCTCCAAAGCTGGGAACTGCAAACTGCAGTTGAAAAGCAGAGAATCTACTAGGTGACAACTGGTCTGGAACCCAAGGGAACGCTAGGAAAGGGCCGGCCCGGCGACACCCAAGTGTGGGGTCCAGTGTGGCTCGGGCCCACGTGGAGCGTGGAGCGGCCGCTGAATCACCGCAGGGCTTGTCTCCCCCTTTCCCCCACCCCGGCCCGGTGCCCGCAGTCCCCGCCTCCTCGGCCGCCGCCTCCACGGGGCGGGGCCCTGGCCCGGGACCAGCTGCTCCGCTATAAAGGGGCTGCGGCGAGGCCGGCAGAACGCTGTGACAGCCACACACCCCAAGGCCTCCAAGATGAGCTACACGCTGGACTCCCTGGGCAACCCGTCCGCCTACCGGCGGGTCACCGAGACCCGCTCCAGCTTCAGCCGCGTGAGCGGTTCCCCGTCCAGCGGCTTCCGCTCGCAGTCCTGGTCCCGCGGCTCGCCCAGCACCGTGTCCTCCTCCTACAAGCGCAGCGCGCTCGCCCCGCGCCTCGCCTACAGCTCGGCTATGCTCAGCTCGGCCGAGAGCAGCCTCGACTTCAGCCAGTCCTCGTCGCTGCTCAACGGCGGCTCCGGCGGCGACTACAAGCTGTCCCGCTCCAACGAGAAAGAGCAGCTGCAGGGGCTGAACGACCGCTTCGCCGGCTACATCGAGAAAGTGCACTACTTGGAACAACAGAACAAGGAGATCGAGGCAGAGATCCAGGCGCTGCGGCAGAAGCAGGCCTCGCACGCCCAGCTGGGTGACGCTTACGACCAGGAGATCCGAGAGCTGCGCGCCACCCTCGAGATGGTGAACCACGAGAAGGCTCAAGTGCAGCTGGACTCTGATCACTTGGAGGAAGACATCCACCGGCTCAAGGAGCGCTTCGAGGAGGAGGCGCGGCTGCGGGACGACACCGAGGCTGCCATCCGCGCGCTGCGCAAAGACATCGAGGAGTCGACGATGGTTAAGGTAGAGCTGGACAAGAAGGTGCAGTCGCTGCAAGATGAGGTGGCCTTCCTGCGGAGCAATCACGAAGAGGAGGTGGCCGACCTGCTGGCTCAGATCCAGGCGTCGCACATCACGGTAGAGCGCAAAGACTACCTGAAAACAGACATCTCCACGGCGCTGAAGGAGATCCGCTCCCAGCTCGAGTGTCACTCAGACCAGAACATGCACCAGGCCGAAGAGTGGTTCAAATGCCGCTACGCCAAGCTCACCGAGGCGGCCGAGCAGAACAAGGAGGCCATCCGCTCCGCCAAGGAAGAGATCGCCGAGTACCGGCGCCAGCTGCAATCCAAGAGCATTGAGCTCGAGTCCGTGCGAGGCACAAAGGAGTCCCTGGAGCGGCAGCTCAGCGACATCGAGGAGCGCCACAACCACGACCTCAGCAGCTACCAGGTAGGAACCGCGGCTGCGCGGCCGGCCTGCGCCAGCGCCAGCGCCGCGCGCCCCCGACAGGACACACGAGCGCGCACCCAGAGGTCCTCTTGGTCGCGCTCCCTGGTGGCGGCTTTCCAGTGCGCGCACGAGCGCCGCAGAAACGAGTTAGCTTTAGACCATGGTCCTTGCTCCGCCCCTCTTCGTTGCCCCACCCACCTGCCGCAACTACTTAGAAATCCCCATCTCCTTTAAAAACTTACTTCCCCACTGAAGATTCTACTGTAAAAGTAAAAAGGCACTTTCTGGTGGTTGAGAAATACACCGTTTAATAAGCAGAAGCACAGATACTCTCTTGTATTCCTGCCTCCTTCTTCGCCCCACCCCTTTCCCCCACCCCCACCCTCACCTCACACCCTCAACCCCTCCCCCAGTCCCTACCCCGTCTCCAGCCAGGATGGACCCAGCTCTCAAAGATGACTTCAGTCCAGAGTTTGGGTGGGGATGGGGGGGAACCAAGTCCACCAGGGACCTTCCTTAGATTCCACAGTGCTCCCTTCGAGGGACGTTCTGGGTTTACCAGTCTCCCTTCCTGTTGTACCTGGTTGATTTTTGTTGGTTTTGAATTCTACTACCATAAAAGAAAAAGCAATAGCTAAGAGAGGTGGGGCGGGGGGAGGAAAGAACTTGGGGCGGGGAAGGGGGATAGCAAGTATTAAGTATCATGTAAAGGAAGTTTCTAGAGATTCCCTGTACCTTTTAGGACACCATCCAGCAGCTGGAAAATGAGCTTCGGGGAACAAAGTGGGAAATGGCTCGTCATTTGCGAGAATACCAGGATCTCCTTAACGTCAAGATGGCCCTGGACATCGAGATCGCCGCATACAGGTACAGGGTCGGGCAGTGGAGGCACCGCAGAGACTGCAGCAAACAGCCCTCCCCGAGAGGCCTGGTCCCCCAGCTCAATTACAAATCAAATCCTACGTATTACAGATACAGTTTCATCAATTTTATTCAGCTTTGAAGAGTGACTATGAGGAGCAGGGGGAGGGGGGAGGGGTTGAGGGAGGGGACCCAAACATATTGTCTGGAAAAAAAAAAAAAAAAAGCCCAAAGATGAACAAAAGAATGGTACTTTTGAGTTGCTGGGGGCCATACCAATAGGTTTTAATTCTTGTTGTAAGCATCTGTGTGTCTGTTAAGCAGATGAGGTTTGACTTTCTAATATTTCATCTGATGGCTCTCCTTTATAGTGCCAAGGACAAACACCAGGTCATTCTTCTCCTGTTCTTCCATTACAGCTTACGGTTGCCATCCTCTGGCTGAGACTAGATATAGACACATTAGAATATAGGTGCACTTACTTACTTTAAGTCTATGGATGATATACATGCATTCAATCTGGCTATAAATATAAATTTAATATATATTTATCTACATATGTAAAGTATGATGCTCTCATATCTAGATCTATATAAGCATATATGTATAGAAACATACACAACTAAACATACAGGCAAATATAGGCGTGATCTCTTATCCGTAAACTAATGGTTCTAGGTCTCCTGAGTAATGCTTTCTTTCCTTTAGCCAGATTCAAAGCATACAGAAGGCAATCATTTCCCGTAAGGCTGTTATAGCAAGAATAAACTGCACTTACTTTTTAAGGGGACCAAATGATTTTTACAAATAGACATTCAGTCACTGAAATCGCAGAACAAATTATAACTTGGTCCACCTATATTAGTATGTAGCTATAATTTAAATTCATCAAAATTCTGACTTGTGCCCAATAGCTTTAATCTTTAAACTGAACACTTTATTTGTTTTTAAAATGCATACAAATCTTGACAATTCAAATGATGAGGGAGACCACCGTTTAGAGGACAAAGTGGGTTGGCCACTAGGGACCATTTTAGCACATTCATGCTACACCAATGGTGAGCCTGCTGCAGAACTGGATTTACTAGCTGGGTGTGGTTCATTGTCTACTGGGAGTGGCTAGACACTGCAGCAGAGCGCTGACTGGCACGCTTGGAGAATCTGCCACTGAATATGATCACCATGTCCCATGTGGATGAGATGACAGTGGGCACTCACTGCACTGGTAGCAAGAATGTTTTCTTATGTGGTTCTATTTATTCAAAAGTGCCCACGACATTAAGCTTGTGGTCATGAAGATTAGAAGACAAAATAAGTCTTTACTGATGTCTCATCCTCTGGTTCTCTCCTTAGGAAACTCCTGGAGGGTGAAGAGACCAGATTTAGCACATTTTCAGGAAGCATTACTGGGCCTCTGTACACGCACCGACAGCCCTCAGTCACAATATCCAGTAAGATTCAGAAGACCAAAGTCGAGGCCCCCAAGCTCAAGGTCCAACACAAATTTGTGGAGGAGATCATTGAAGAAACTAAAGTGGAAGATGAAAAGTCAGAAATGGAAGATACCCTCACAGCCATTGCAGAGGAGTTGGCAGCCTCTGCCAAAGAGGAGAAAGAAGAGGCAGAAGAAAAGGAAGAGGAACCAGAAGCTGAAAAGTCTCCCGTGAAGTCTCCTGAGGCTAAGGAAGAGGAGGAAGGGGAAAAGGAGGAAGAAGAGGAAGGCCAGGAGGAAGAAGAGGAGGAAGATGAAGGTGTTAAGTCGGACCAGGCAGAAGAGGGAGGATCTGAAAAGGAAGGCTCCAGTGAAAAAGATGAAGGTGAGCAAGAAGAAGAAGAAGGAGAAACTGAGGCAGAAGGTGAAGGAGAGGAAGTAGAAGCTAAGGAGGAAAAGAAAACTGAGGGAAAAGTCGAGGAAGTGTCTGTCAAGGAGGAACTCAAGGTCGAGAAGCCTGAGAAAGCCAAGTCCCCTGTGCCAAAATCACCCGTGGAAGAAGTAAAGCCAAAACCAGAAGCCAAGGCTGGGAAGGGTGAGCAGAAGGAGGAAGAAAAAGTTGAGGAGGAGAAGAAGGAGGTTGCCAAGGAATCACCCAAGGAAGAGAAGGTGGAGAAAAAAGAGGAGAAGCCAAAAGATGTTCCAGATAAAAAGAAGGCTGAGTCCCCAGTGAAAGAAAAGGCTGTGGAGGAAGTGATCACCATCAGCAAGTCGGTAAAGGTGAGCCTGGAGAAAGACACCAAAGAGGAGAAGCCTCCGCAGCAGGAAAAGGTGAAGGAGAAAGCAGAAGAGGGGGGGAGTAGTGAGGAGGAAGGGGGTGACCAAAGCCCCCAGGAATCCAAGAAGGAAGACATAGCTATCAATGGGGAGGTGGAAGGAAAAGAAGAGGAGGAGCAGGAAACTCAGGAGAAGGGCAGTGGGCGAGAGGAGGAAAAAGGGGTGGTCACTAATGGCCTAGACGTGAGCCCCGCAGAGGAGAAGAAAGGGGGGGATGGAGGTGATGACAAAGTGGTGGTAACCAAGAAGGTAGAAAAAATCACCAGCGAGGGGGGCGATGGTGCTACCAAATACATCACCAAATCTGTAACCGTCACTCAAAAGGTCGAAGAGCATGAGGAGACCTTTGAGGAGAAGCTGGTGTCAACTAAAAAGGTAGAAAAGGTCACTTCACATGCCATAGTCAAGGAAGTCTCCCAGGGTGACTAAGATTGGAGTCCATTGCAAAAAAAAAAAAAAAAAAAGGTTAAGCCATACGACAATTTCAAAAATGCATGTGATTGACAGCTTCAAACCAGAATGGGTTCTCCCATGGGGGCTCCAGACATTGTATTTTCCTTTGTGCAATATGAGGGAACTGCATGCAAGCTCAGCGTGCCCCCGCTCCTCAGTCCTTGGGGGGAATTCAAATGCATGACTGTGTATGTACCTAGGGAATTCGCCAGTTTCCTAAGCTGTTGGGAGAGGGGCACTCGGGGTGGGGGATGTCTTGAGATGTATTATGCAAAGTACCAACTGAGCCAAAAATAAGTGACACAGAAACTCTCTTAGCCTTAAGAAAGCTATATATGAATACTTATGTTTACCTCACTGGTGCATTTAAAATGGACTTCTGTTCATGGGAGAACCTTGCTGATCTATCTGCACAGTTCGCAACCTTATGTTGATCGATGTTAAATGTCACAGCAGTCCCTGCTCAATAAAGGTCATACTGGAAACATAAGCCAGATGCGTGGCGACATTCTTATTTCACAGTGAAGTACCCGCCACCGAGCGCTGCCTTCCTTCCAGAACACATTGTCTCTGGGAATTGTTAGCGAACCTGCGCATGTCAGTTTTCTCAGAGAATCTAATTGAAAAACACTGTGTAAGACATTCTCATGTGTTGGCACGTGTACTTAGCCCAAGCTTCGTCCCCAAACATTAAAACTATAGTTCTTAAGCAAAGATTAAAGCATCGTGGGTAAATCAAAGTGGAGAGAAGTCTTCAATCTGTGGATGGTTTCATCCCAAGGAACATGATCAAAATCAAGGTGAGGGGTAATAATGGAACCACAGCAAGCGCCACAGAAGCAGGGAAGTCACAACCAGGAAAAGTCGTGTGTATGTAGATGTGGGGTTAAATAGTCAAGAAATACCCACCCTGGCTAGTGGTCATTTCCAACACTGACTCTGAATTTGGTTGAACAGGATTTATACTACTGGTCTTTATTAGTTGGGGGAAACAATACCAAAAGTAAATAAAATACTTTTATTGGGTTTATTTTTTTTTAATGAAGTTTTGATTTAGGTAGGTAGCAAACAATTTTAGGTGAAAAGCCCTGGTCTGCACCAAGGGGAAATCACACTGTTTCCTTTCCAAAGTCATGTGCCTTAGAGCTTTATATCCATGCATAAATTAATAGTGTATTATTTTTTCCAAGTCTTTATTTTTTTTCTGTTAATGAAACCAGCCCAAGGATATCCTCCTTTGATATTCTCTAATTTGAAACACTGAATGTACCCAGGGAAGCTCAGAGTTCATCACAGGTTCACAGTGGTCTTTCCCCAGCCATTAGCCAGACCTCAGTTTTTAACCAAACCTGTATATCACCTACACATATACTTATTTATATTTTTTCTTTAAAACGACTTGAGATTATGTTAAAACACTCATTTTTTTCCAGATGCAATATCCGTGACACCCCCAACATGAAATAGGGCTATTAAAATATAACAAGCCAAAAACCCAACTCTATGTGGAATTTAAAACTAAAACAAATATACTGGCGGGATCCAGGGTAACACAGCTAGAGAAAAATTAGCTGATGAAGCAGGTGTTGGGAAAGGGGAGCTGGGATAGAGGTCACAGACAGCCCAAGGCTGACTCAGCCCAGGACTAAAGCTGCTTTGATGAAAGTTCCGGAAAACAGCATCATGTTTGTCTCTCACTTCGGCCAATAACATAAGAAGCATCTTGATTGTCAGTCCAATCAAGTCACTGGCAACAGTGGGGTTGGGGCAGCTCCTCCCACCCGCCCCCATCCCCCCCCCCCCCTGCCTGGGAACAATCAGAAGAAAGAAGTGCCCAACCTGCCCTGAATCTGAATCTTTCCGAGCACCTCATTTGCTTTTCGAGGGACACTTCCCTGTATCAAAAGAGACAGGATCACTCTTTTGACCGCCTCACAGAGAGAAGAACGACATCTCTTTGGCAATCCACCTGAACACGTCTTAATCAATAAATGGCCTTACCTGCAAGTAAGATTAGAGGTTAGCTCTATACGAGCTATATATAAGGCTAATCCATATAAGCCTTAAGTAGCTACTACGTAAGTAAGCATTATTATAAAAATAATCATTTGCTCCTAGAGCAGTCTCATCAGTTAAAGTACAAATGGAGGAAAACGGATTATCAATAATTGTCCCTCGGGTATAGAAACTTTTTCTTTAATTTTTGTATTGTCTTGTTTTCCAGCATGTACTATTTAAAAGCGGTATCAGTCGGCTGAGCTCTCTCTGAGGCCAGAACTGTGCACTTACTTCCCAGCCCCAGCCCTGTTTCCACCTTCCACACATGCTAAAAGACAGAATTGCTATCTTGACCTCCTTGTGGACATTTCTAATTGAATAAATTCATTGTTTATTCATCAATTGAACAGAATGATCACCAAGAACCCCTGGTGACACTGTTCTTCACCCCTGGAATTACAGATTCTGTTGTGAAGGACAAACATTGCACTTTAATGTAAAAGACAACAGTCTGAAACTCATGCATCCAAATATATTCAGTGACAGTGAGAAAGTGTATCCAAAGCTCCGAGACTTCAGGAAGCTAAGGCTGAGGTCTCTAACTATAGTCTGTCTCGGCTACAGGGACTGAAGTATTGAAAGAAAAAGAGAGTTGTCGATTGGTCAATACATTGCCTTTGAGATGCTGTTCATTATGTTATATTGTGAGAAGTATCAAAGCTCCATTTTCTTAATTGAAAAGTAAAAATAAAATAATTTCCCTGTAAACCTTTCTCTGGTCAGAAGTTAGATCACTGAGCTGAGACTTAACTAGGAGTCCAGCTCCGGAGTATACACACCACGTCTCAGGCTCACTCATGGTGGGCAACTCATATTAGAAGAATGCCCATCTAACTCCTCTGTTTATTTCCAGAGGAGCCATCCCATGAGCTTTCATTTAGCATCCTAATCTCTACATCACGAAGTTAAAAAAAAGACGCACAGTGATTCTTCCATTTCCAACATCCTTCCCTCTTTGATGGACAACAGCGTTGGATTGGAGTTCCAATGCCCTCAAGGCAGCACAGTTGTCTACCTCGGGGTCATTATGCTGTAAGTTTCCCCTTCTGTACCTGCAGACTGTGGAAGCCGGGGTCCTCCACTGACATCTGTGTGAGTCTACCATACGGCTGCAGAGTACACGAATTCGCCAAGTGCTTTTCTCCTGGTAAACTTGCATATTTGACTTTTTTAAAAAGGAGTTATTTCTGGTGTGTTTTAGTATATGCCAGTCACTACACAGGCAGTATTAAAACATTAGGATAGCCGTTTCCACAACAAATAGGTTGCTAGTTCCAGTTTGGAACAGGTTTTTTTTTTTTTTTTTTTTTTTTTTCCTGGTGGTTTATATAACTTGTCCAAAGGGAAGCAGACATTATTTTTAAGCAAGCTATTTTATTAAGACTACACAATTTCCCTCCATTTCCAAGATCCCTCCTTCTTTAGAAGGGTAGAGGTTTGACAGCAGCATTGGATTAGAGTTCAAATGGCATCAGGGACAGCACAGTTGTGTGCCTTGGGGTCATTTTCCTACAAGTTTCCCTTTCTGCCTACAGACTGTGGAAGTCGAGGTTCTCCACTGACGTCTATGACAGTCCTGAGACCATTGAGATCTCAAAACTCAGTAAGTCCTTGCTTTGCAAACCTGACAATCTGAGTTTCATCCCTGGATCCCTCAGTGGAAAGAGAATCAACTCCAAAATGCTATTCTCAAACTCCAACACAATCACCCTGGCATGTGCTTGCCCATGATCACACAACTGTACACACACACACACACACACACACACACATGCATACACACATGCACACACATGCATACACACAAATATACACACAGGCACACACATGCATACACACATGCATACACATACACATATGCATACACACACATGCATACACATGCATACACACATACACACACATGGATAGACATGCATACATACACATGCACACACACACACACACTGAGGATGATGATGAAGAAAACAAATTTTCCAGCAGCATAACAGGCACAACTGTTTGTTCATATTCGGTATTAAACTGAACCAAAGCAACAGATAAATGATTGAATTACTTTGAAGACAAGAAACTAATTGGTACATTAATTAGCTTATGTGACTTCAATGCAAATTAAATAGCATTCATAATTATATGAGATATAATATATGTTCAAATGTACATATAATTTTCAACATTAAAGTGTGTGTGTGTTGGGTTGTATGGTACATGCATGTAACCGTGTGGGTTCACATATGCAGTCATATGCAAAGGCCAGAGAAGGACGTCTGGAGTCTTACTCTATCATTCCCATCTCATTGCCTTGAGGCCTGAAGATTGTACAGTAATCATATCAGGAACAAATGGTTGTCTACACATCAAATCTATGAAAGTTCCTTTGCTTTCTTCATCACCAATCAACAAGCGGATTTAGTCCATGTTACTTTTATGTTTCTACACAGTTAACCCAACTGCTTCTTCAGAGTGTCATAGATGGACCACAGAACTTCATCATGGTGTGTGGGATCTGACTCATCAATGCATAGAGGATCAATGCCCTTCTAGGATGTGTTTAAGCCTTTTTCTCTCTACATTTAGGGAATAGCTTTCCTCGATGTGTTGGCATATCCAGGCTGGGTTTCCAATTTTTAGCAGCTTCCATAGGAGCCAGGGTAGTGTCAGCACAAAAAATCAGCACTGTCAGAAGCAGCTAAATGTATTGCTGTGTGCCATAAATAGGTGTGTTTCTCACCAAGTAGGTTGCTAGATATGGTTTTGAAGACTGCATAAAAATTGAACATTCAGAGCCTTTGCATGGAATACGTGATCAAAGTTGACTGGTCTGTATTGGTGAATTAGTTATACTACTTTATGATCCTGGTAGGTCCCACTCCCAGCCACACACACACACACACACACACACACACACACACACACACACACATTAATTTTAAATGCCTTGACTAACTCAAAAAACATGGGTCATTCTAATTCCCACTCTCACACCCACAGCTAGCACACACTTTCCTCCTGTAATCCTGGCTTAATGCCCTCTGATTCTGTATTTCATCTCTGTTGCCCTGGCTCCTTCTGGGCAGCTCTCTAGTCTGCTGCTTAAGACACTTCTGCACAGCCCCTCAGGGACCACGTTCCTTCTCGCCTACATTTTGGATGATTTTTCTTCCGAAGTCTAAATCTGATCTGTCCCCC
Organism: Micromys minutus; assembly: GCF_963924665.1. Lineage (NCBI taxonomy): Eukaryota > Metazoa > Chordata > Mammalia > Rodentia > Muridae > Micromys > Micromys minutus. Next base: position 52,233,616 of record NC_137981.1, read on the forward strand.
TCCAAGTCATGGTAATCCACTTCTCCCTTCCAGCTCCTATTCCACACAAACCCAAAGGTCCCGCCTCAGTTTTCCTGCTCAGCCTTTGGCCACTGGCTATTTACTGATCAATCAATTGGGAACAAGAACTTTCAGTGTTTGGACGCTCAGATTTCCGATCTGGGAGAGAAGGATTAATCAGAGCATTAGAGCCAACCCCCCGCCCCCAGACACTGGTCCTTCAGCCAGACCATGAACACTCTTAATTTGGTGTAACATAATTCATTAAATATTCACTGACACTTTTGAGGGTCCCCATACATGAGGCATTTTATGAAATCCAAGGGAACAATGATGGTGTCCATCAACCCATAATTTCAGACCCCACCAAAATCACACAGCACATAATACCCCATGGAGCCACATTCACAGCTATACACATCAAATGCAGAGGCCAGGTGGAGAAAATGTCAGGGCAGGCCCGGGGTGCTACCAGGAACCCAAGATCCCAGCATGTACCAGCTGCAGGTGTGGGGCTTTGAAGGAGTTTCTCCCCACTAGGTGAGCAAGGGATGAGAAAGTCCTCTTGCCTGCTATGGAGAAGACCCGACTGTTCACTCCACAAGCTGGCATGCAGCTCGTGGGCCAAATGACACACAGCTCATAGAGAGGCTGAACATCATCCCTGTTGGAAAAGTGTGCCCTTCGCCTATAAAAACTATGCAAAACAATGTTGCACGTATGAACATCAAAACCCCGCCTTGCCCTTTCTGCAAAGCGTTGTTCTGGCCAAATTTACCTACTTCTTTCTATGCTGAATTTCAGGGTGACTTACATAAAATTATAGATGTTGGACTCACAGAACAAATAACTACAAATCCTATGTCCTTAATAAATGGGGAGTTCCCATTGCTATTATTATTATTATTATTAACAGTAATGACTAAAATAGGCATATTGACTCAATCTCCGTGTCTGTGAGACATACGCACAAAGATTTGACAAGTAAAAGAGTAGGCACCTACCTACTGTTGTTTAAATTTTGTTTCTTATTTATGGGTGCCTTTGCTTACATATGCCTGTGCACCACGTGTACACTATACTCACAGAGGCTAACAGAGAGCATGGCATCCTCTGGAATTGAACTTGAAACACATCTGAATAGACATGTGACCACTGGAAAGGGAACCCATGCCCTCTGCATAAGCAACAAGTTCTCTTAACTGCCAAGCCATCTCTTCAACCCATCAGATACCAATCTTTACAGCCATGTTCACGTGCTCTGTCCTTCTTAGACTTAGGAACCCTAAAGGTTGGATTAGCTTTAACCTCTCAATCCCCTTCTCACTCCTAAGTGTGACTGAAAAGCTTTTTGGAGCAAACTATTCCCACGGGAAGTTGGATGGCATTTGCGAAGCTTTCTAACTCCTAAGTTCCAGTAACTTCTATCTTCTGGAGCAAATCTGACTAGTTCAATAGTCCCCAGAGTGGGCTTTCAGAGAGATGAGGATTTGTCCCCATATTTAACTAGTCCAAAACAGTCATGAAAATCACACTGTTACAGGAGATGTAGAACAATTTCACTCAACAATAAGGTCCCCTGGACACTGAGTTCCATGATTGTGTCCGTGTATGTAACACTGCCTTGCGAAAAAATATTGCCAAGTACATCAAGATTCTAATTGGTGCTGGGGACCAATTTCTACGTTTCCATTTTTTAGACTTTTAAATTAGAAATTAGATTTAGAAATAACAAGCTAGAATAATTTAAGTTTGAAATAATTAAAAGGGTGTTTTTACTAGCTAGTCATCGATAATGACAGCCCCTTAGAGCAAAGTCATGTGCTCCTAATAATAGCTGTGACCAACCCTTTGTTCTTTAGTGATTGACACAAGAAAAATCTTCAGGATCTATTGAAATGACCAAGCACCCAATAAAACTTATTTTGATCCACCAGCAGCCCAACTAGTCCAGGCAGTTCTGATAAAGCCTGGTTTGGATGTATCATATTAAAATTCTGGACAAATTTGGATAAGTCGCTTCAACCCCCCGCCCACTATCATCTGTCACTACCAGAGCCTGGGATGAGATTTCCCCTGCATTGTTGTGAAGCTTAATAATCACCGTGTCCCTGTGAACACAGTTAGCTGTGTCCACCCACTGAGTTCATTCTCTTGGCACACCAGGATGAGCTTATAATTAGAAGAAATCACATTGTCCTGACATTTGAAGAGCTGAGGCTTATCTATCCCTCACCACTCACCCATGAAACGTGCCACCAAACACTTCAGAACCTGTCGACTTCTCCTTGAAGTTGGCAGTGAGTAAATTCGTTTGCCAATATTTTGCTAAGAATCTGTTTGGATACTTTGCTCAGGAAACAAATGTCCCCATCAAGAGACATCAGAAAACGGGAAATAAAGAGAATCACTTCCAAAGTACCCCAAATATCTCTTGGTAGCAAGAGGAGAAAGGAAGGAGGGAGAAAAGGAAAGGAAGGAGGAAGAGAGAAGGAAAGAGAATCTTTAACAGAAAAGATGTGTTAAAGGCTGAGAAAAGTCAAGAACATTCAAGAGCATTATCTTGCCCATATTAACATCCTATGACTCGATATTATAAGATAAAATTAAGTTACATATATTTCACCATGAAGCTGACATTCCCTATGGTTGAGGGCTTGTTATGCCTTCACAATACATTTGAGACCTCTATGGAAGTTGGAAAGTCTATGTTCTCTTTCCATGAGTCTGTATTTTCACCATTTTTCTACAACAGTAGAACCAATAACCCCCCATTTGCCATTATAAAGACTCTATTAGAAAGTTGCTTTTAAAGCCTTGAAAAAATCTGAAACATATATTCACATTGATGCCTTTGGGGACCACTAGTCTTGCACAATCTCTCCTATTATTTCCTTGGCCCTTCCATCAAAGGGTGGGCGGGCGATTACAACAATCAAGAAGTACAACATAGCTTTTAAGAACACAAATGTTGTGGTTCTGCGAGACCTTGTTTATAGCAGAATGAATCTCGACTTCTCTGTTTGATTCCACTCTAGAAAAAGTGCGTATTCTAGACTCAAAGCTGCAGAAGAAAAACAAACAAACAAACAAACAAGTTCCAGGGTGGGTGGGGCTGTTCTCTACCTGAGTTAAGTGGAAGGCATCTGCCCAGGTTGCAGAACAGAAACAATTACAGGAAACAGATGCAAATGCATTCAGTAATTAGAATGCATCAGAGTGGACACAGAACAGAATGCAGAGAGCAGACAACTCAGAATCCAGGTGCTGCCCACAGCAATGTTACAGAAGTAGCCATTTGAGGACTGATCTTTGCCAAGAAAACCAGTTAGTTTTCTGTTGGGACCAACGGTACTTCCCTTATTCTAGGCTTTTATCTTTGAGGGTTTGATGTGAGCATCAGGTCAAGCATCCACACTCAATAGACAAATATAACCGGAGTGTGTCTGGTGTCGAGGAATGGCCAGAGCAGAGAAAGCTCTGCAGCAGTGCCTTCCATCTCTGTAGCTGTGTCCAAACATCAAAAGCCTACAGCGCATATGCTTCTCTCCAGACTAGACCTGCTATCCTAAGTTTCACAACATGTGAGTCAGATGTTGAGAACCTTCTTTCCAATCTGCAGAGGTGGAGCCTGGAAAGTTCTTCATCGGGTCCAGAGGACAGTCACCAGCAAGTGCATTTCTCTGGGGTTGATTTCTAAAAGGAGTGCTTCACACTTTAAATCCTAAGTGTGATGGATATTTGATGTAGAATACTGGCACTGTACTATGCCCAGCCACACTTCTGTCTGTCTTACATTGTTTGGTTGTGAGCTTAGCCTTTAGAGGCTGAGCCATCTCTCCAGCCCTACTTCTCTGTCTTTCTTGGTCTCTACTGTGTCAGTGTATGTCCATCTTTTTTCATTACTTTTTCACACACCAGTTAGTAATGACTTGGCCATTCTGAGTACAACATTTAGAATCCCACCTACTCAGTAACAATGTATTATAATTGTTTTCAGTAACAATGTATTGTAATTGTTTCCCTGTTTTATTTCAAATTCGTGGAGCCTACATGTCACTCAGCTTTTAACTTTCTTCATATCCTGTCATCCAAAGAGTTCCCCCACCATGAGCACAGTAATCAGTTTACTGCAGTTGATTCATTGGCTTCAAGTTAATTTATACTACAGCCTCACATTATAGATTATGAAAGTAACACATTTAATTGATAATAATAATCTTTACCAAGGTGACACTTAACACTTGTCACTTCTTAAAGGCCTCTAAAGACTGCACACTAGCATTGAGCTGATGCAGAAGACATGCCAGCTATAGCACTGAGTGAGCTGATGTTGGATTTGTCCCACTTAAATCTGAGTCAGCATAAGCAATCTGTGCTCAGATGGTTTGGGGTTCAAAATTGGCACTAGTTTAAATAAATACCAATGGCAAAGGTCAAACTGTAGGCATCATAGAGGTGGAGAAAATCCCCAGATAAAAAATGATTTGAGAGATTGAGGACAGGTTTGGAAAATGAGGGTCCTACAAGGACTGGAGCGGGAGGTCTAAAAATGAAGGGCAAACGGTGGAGTGTGCAGTCAGAAGGACAATCATCTTCTGGTCATGTCCCTTCCTAGATTCTCTGAATCCAAAGCTGGGACACTGTTATCATCACGTCTACACTCTGTTTTATGACACTTAAATGTTACATGAATATATTCACATATTCATATATACATATGTATGCATGTATATGTATGTATATATATATATATATATATATATATATATATATATATATGCATGGAATCCATATATGTATATGGAATCAAATGAGGAAAGAAAGCAGCTGAAAGGAGATGTTGACTTGGGAGAGAAACTTAAGCGGGCACTGTGCACAGTCAGGTGTGCCTACAGGCCCAGAAAGGCAGGGGCAGGTAGATAACTGGACCCTTATACCATATATTTAAGAACCTAAAACCATCTTCCTATACTTTCCAGTGTTCACTACATGGCATATCACCTGATGCAATAAAAATACAATGTGTGCAGTTGCTCTATATGGTTCAGACAATAACAATGAGGGAAAAACCTCCAGGTGTCATCAGAAACAATGTAAAAAAAATTCTTGACACACCATTGGCTGAATCCATGAATATGAAAAATCTTCCACTACAGAGAGCCTGCCTATGTAAGACGTATATGTCACTCACTGCCTATCCAAGACACAGAGATAGCCCTGAGACAATGCACCTCCAGACAGAACAGATGGAAAGACTCCAGGGAGAAACTTGTGTTGCAAGGAGGCAGAGACCCAATTGTTAGGAATTAAGGAGGGAAGATGGATAAATTAATTAATTAAGAGGGCAAGTGAGAACTGGTCAAGGAGGACCTTGTGGGACTCAGTAAAGATAAGGCGTTGGAGCATTTTGAGTAAAGAAATGCAATCGATGAACTTTGAAAGAACCTCTCTACCTTCTTGAGTACAGAATGTCCGGCAAAAATAGCTAGGAAGAAAAGGTTACATAAAACTATTGTAACGCTTTGGGTAAAGGTTTCAGTGTCTACAAACAAAACAATGACATGGAGGATGGGAGAAGTCCTGGGCTACATTCTGTAAGTGAAAGCTATGGAATGTGAAGCCAAGACCTGAAGAATGAAATCAAAGGTTACACCATAGTGCCTGGCCTGTGAAGCTAGATTATGAATTCACTGTGATTAGGTATAGAAACCTGAAGAGGCGACTTTGGAAGGCTTGAGGAAATGGGAGGGATCAATTGGCCCAGCCATGGAAATTGCCAGCAGGTATTATAGGGGAGATGGTAACTCTAAGGAAACTACCATTGTCACAGTGCTTCTTGTTTAGTGCGGGGTATGTGTCCCTTATCCCTTAGTAGCATGATGAGGAAGGATGGCAGTGCTTTAAGAGGTCAAATGTATGGTTCATACAAGTTGCCATGGTAGTGACTATCTTAGTGTCCTTTTCCTTTGAAAGACACACCATGGCCACAGCAACTCTTACAAAAGGAAGCATTTACTTAGAGCTTGCTTAGTGTCTCAGAGGCTTAGTCCATGATCATCCGGGCAGAGAGCATGGTGGCACACGGGCAAACACGGTGCTGGGAAAGTACCTGAGACTTCGACATCTTGATCCAAAGAAAATGGGAGAAGAGAAGACACTAGGCCTGGCTTAAGGTTTGGAAATCCCAAATCCCACCCCCAGTGGAATACTTCCTCCAACATGAGCACTTCTGCTCTAACAAGGCCACACTTCCTAATCTTCTCAAGTAGTACCACTCCATGGTTACTAAGCATTATATATAAGCATATATGTGTGTGTGTGTGTGTGTGTATGTGTGTGTGTGTTTGTGTATGTATGTATATATATATATATACATATATGTATATATGAGCTGCTTATGGGGGCTATTCATACCATCAGAGTGACCAATTTTATTACAATTCAAATTATAATCTCAATGATGAAAAATCAAAGGAACTGACAGATGGGGAACTGGTAACGTGGGCAGGGGTATGAAGATCAAGCTTGATCACAGACATGTGAAATTAATTTTCTGGCTTTAGTGGTGAGCCATGGCTTTACAAATAACAGAGCTGCCTGATCTCCCTGAGATTAATTCATTCACAGTCATTTTATTATTGTGGTGCTTTGCCACCAGACTGTTCCTGACCAGAAGATCTGCCTTTGCTCCTCAGAAATTATGATCAATCACTTGTCTTAGAAGAAGTGTCTTGCTTTGTTGCACATTGTTTAACCCTGTGTGTCAAAAGACAGGGTCTGCAACTGTCACCTTCACCAACAAATTATACACTTACTTCCAAAATAGTAAGTGGTATCTGGAGCTATATGTAGCATTAGCCACCAGAGTCAGTAGATAATGGAAAAAACCATTCCATGCTACACAATACAGACCTATTCTCTGCTGTTCTATTGCTTCTGAAAAGGACCATTTTAACTAATGTACATATGTACATGGTTTGCCGTAATCATAGCCACCAAAAAGAGCTGGAAGAATAAAAGCAGCATTTCTCCTCAGCCAGAACAGTATCCTGTGAGCAAGGAGCTGGGGCAGTACCAGAAGGCATTGCACAGTAAATACCGCTGGGCAGATCTAGGGCAGTGCCCAGAAGGCCATAGAAGAGGTAAGGACTTAGGAAGGAGATGGGGTAATATCTGGGACGTTTCTAAGAAACCCATCTTGGTCCTTGCATCCTGTCAGCATTCTCAGAAGCATCTGTGACCAGGAGATTGGGATAGCACCCCAAAAAAGTCAAACACAGGGAGAGTCAGGGCTGAGTCACATCAATTACTTTGGTTTTTTGACATGTTCATCTCGGGTAGCTGTGTAGATTATCACAGGTTGAGGAAAGGTGTCTAAAATAGTCTTTTCAGATGATGTTTGTGTTGAGTGCAATCCCAAAGGGGATGATGTTAGGAAGACAGCCTTGTGGTGCTCACAACCAAGGCCACTGCTGTGAGTAACTGTGACAAGGTGTGGAGAACAGACAGCAGGCGTGGGGTAGAAGTGCACTTTTCTGCCCATGTTGCTGAATTATCATCAAACAGGAATAAAGTGTTGCCATCTAAGAGTGCAGGAGGAAGACAGGAGGCTGTGAAGACCCTTGGGTTTCTGTTCCCTGTCTCCATGGGGAACTGCAAAGAGAGAAAATGGGGCTTAACACAGTCACACACACACACACACACACACACACACACACACACACACACACACACACATACACACACACACACACACACACACACACTGAATGTGGGAGCCAGTCAAGAGGGGACTGTGATTACTCTCCCCTCAGAACTAAACCTTGGTTTCACATATTTGACACCAATTTTTCCTCTTTAAGCTGTGAACAACTTGAGATTTACAGGAGAGAGTCTTTTTACACCTAAAGCCTTGTGTGACTGGGAATTGGTATAAGGGTTCTCTCCAGCTGTGCATGGGAGGATGCTTGTGTCTCTGTGTGTGTGTGTGTGTTTCTATTATACAGTGGTGACACATCTCCAGGGAATAAACTATTAGAAACAAGTACCAAGTTACAGTGGTCATGAATAGGTCACTTTCTCTTCCTGGAAACAAAGTCTTCATTATGGGGTTCTGTCTTTGCCAGTGGAATCCTTCTCAAACATGTTTGATGTCCAGTGGTCATTTCAGGAATAGGTCTGAGCCATATGAAATTATAGTGATGAGTTGTCTATAAATTAAAAGAGGTGACATTTAGCTAAGAATGAAGAGATTTCTGGCCATCAAAATACAGACTGAAGAAGCTTGCATTTCCCCTATCTACTGAGAAAATGAAGACCATTATCAGCAATCAGACTGCCAACATTCCCAAAAACATTGACACAATTTTGAGATAACATTCAGGGCCACATAGGAACCCTCTGAAGGGACTTCAGTCTCATCAATGTAGAGACCAGTCTACTTGGAAAGAACAAGAAATGAAGGGGAAGTGGAAATATCCTGGCCACTGTCCACACCATCTTCATTTGTGTTCACAGAGTCAAGAGTCACAAGGCTTCCATATGTGGTCTGTGTGATCTCACTTGCCCAATGATGCCATTACTCAGGTCTTTGGCTGAAATCTAAAAGTTCTTGAGAAAAATACACACACACACACACACACACACACACATATACACATACACACACATAGGGTCTGGATGAAGATAGATGTTGACTGTTCTGTCTTTCAGGCCCAGAAGGATGTTTTAATCCTTTCGAGAAGCAGTATTACGCAGGTTTGGGTTCAGCAGCTCTGATTCGGCAAGCTGCAACAGTTAAGAACAAGGGTATCGGGAAGGTTTTGGACGGTCTTTGGATGGCATCTATGAGTCTGAGAAGGGAACAGAGCAGCAGGCTGATGAGTAAGACCTCAATTACCAGCTCCAGACACAAGACCCCAGATTATCAGTACAATTTAGGATGTCTCTGGGAAAAATAAAGGACTGTTATGAGGGGTAGGCATTTAATAAATCCCAGAAATCCAAGCTAATTAAAAAAAAAACCTCTGCACACTAAGACATTGATTAGCTCCTTCATAACAAACTGATTAATTTTGTGTATTTGTTTAGTAGAAGTTGTTCATGTAAAGTCATGTTTCAGACCTAAGACATTGTTCTTAAATCTAAGATGTCAACTGGGATAAATCTGTGCATAGAAGAAAATAGTTAACAGTATCATGTTTCTATCATAACTTACTATAAGTTCTATATTAGCTGCTCACATATTTATCCCCAATAAATAGAGCAATATTAATTTAATTCCAAAGAAATTATTGCAAGAACAAAAAGGTCTTAAAGCATCATGCCCGTGTTTGTAGAAGAAGAATATGGAATATGGAGGGGGATGCCTAGGTGTGTGAAACACTGGCTGTGTAAGTGTGAGGGCCAGAACTTGTATCCTCAGATCCCAAGTAAATTCCTAGGAGTACTGATATACCTGTGATTCCAGCCTGCTGGGAAAACCAATATGGGATCCCCAGAGCAAGCTGGATAGCCGGACTATCCCATAATCAACCAGTCCTGGTTCTCTTGAGAGACCTTGCCTCAATAAAAGCAGTAGAGTGACAGAGAAAACCTCCACATGCCAACCTCATGCTTCCAAACACACATAGGTGACCGTGCACCTGCACACACATGTGTACCACACACATATGAATACATATACATGCATGCACACAAACCACACACACATACACATGCAACCAATGGCAAAACAAACAAACTAACCTCTCACAAACATGAGGCTCTTCATCAGGAATGATTAAAATGAATGTAATACCTTTTTAGTGAAGTATTTATCTTATGAGTATGAATGTTTTGCCTGGATGGATGGATGGATAGGTGGGTAGGTGGATGGATGGATGGGTGGGTGGGTGGATGGATGGATGGATGGATAGGTGGGTGGGTAGGTGGGTGGGGAGGTGGATGGCTGGCTGGCTGGCTGGCTGGATGGATGGATGGATGGGTGGGTGGGTAGGTGGGTGGGTAGGTGGATGGCTGGATGGATGGATGGATGGATGGGTGTGTTGATGGATGGATGGATGAATGAATATATGCATGCATACATGTGTGTGTGTGCTGCATGCATACCTCATGCCTGCAGATGTTTGTTAGGTACCCTGGAACTGGAGTTAAGAATGATTGTTTACCACCATATGGATGATGGGGACCAAATCCAGGTTCTCTACAAAAAAAGCAACAAGTCTCTGAGACATCTCCTCAATCCCACGATACCTTTTTAATACATAATTTCACCAGCTGAATACTTAAATAAATACTAGAAGATCATGTATGTAGATATGCATTGGGTGGACATGCTCATTGTCAAACTGTTTATACTGGAGCACATAATCCAATAAAAATGAGCAACTGATAGGAATGGGGTAGAAGAACATCTAACATTAGAATTGTTTCAGAACCTCCAAACGGAAGCTTCCTGATTATAAAACCTAGTAATCACATGCCCAATGTAATGGCAGCTCTGACCAGGAGAGTGGTGGTGGTGACGATATTTGACTTCGAAGGCTGTGTCATAAGAGACATAGCATGTGCTGCCTCGGTTTTGGGCAGCCTTGCATTGAAGAAGGCCAGCTGCCATGTTGGAAGGATGGTCAGCCTGCTAAGAGGGAGAGGCCAGGGTCAAAAAGAAATTACGGGCCACAGCAATGAATCACCTTGAAACAGATCCTGCAGCCGTGGTCAGGGCGATACATACCAGTAGCCAATGAAGGAATGAATGATTTGTTATGCAGCAGTGAATGAATGATTTGTTATGCAGCAGTGAGTGACGCAGACATGCTATGTATGCTTTGATATAGGTTATGTTGTTATCAAAAGAGGATAGTGCTTGCACTTTCTATTTCTATATACATGTGCACCCATCAAGAAATGGCTTATAATCCCAGCCCCCCAACCCTAGCACACATTCCCTTGGAACACACAAGTTAAACTTACTGGGGAAGCAAGGAGGCCAGCCAAGCAGCTAGGCAAGCTGCAAATTTCCACTGTTACTCTTCTCCTCCAAATCCAATCCCCCAGCCTCATACCCATCTCTGTAGCAGACTCTCTGTGTGTTCTCTCCTACTCTCTGCCCCATTTCCAGGAGAGTGAGCAGGTCCTCGTGAGACAGCCTGCCTTCCTTCCTCCCGTACATCCTCTCACCTCTGCCTCCTAGCCCATCCCCATCCCTAAGTGTCAGCTGCCAATGCCTAGAAACACATTTGACTGGGAACTCCCAGTGGCCACACCTAGCTAGATTCCAGAAGAATTCGCTACCAGGCATCACACGGCCACCACACCCTTCTAGGAACCACAGAGACAAAAAGAAACCAAGGGGGTGTGATGGCTTGCATAGCCCAGGGAGTGGCACTAGTAGAAGGTGTGGCCTTGTTGGAGGAAGTGTGTCACTCTGGGGATGGGCTTGGAGACACTCCTCTTAGCTGCCTGAGGATGCTCAGTCTGTTCCAGGCTTCCTTTGTATGAAGATGTAGAACTCTCACCTCCTCCTGCACCATGCCTGCCTGGATGCTGCCATGCTTCTGCCTTGATACTGGACTGAATCTAAGAACCTGTAAGCCAGCCCTAATTAAATTTTGTTATTTATAAGACTTGACTTGGTCATGGTGTCTGTTCACAGCAATTAAACCCTAACTAAGACAGGGGGGAAGCACCTACCATATAAAGACAACATAAGAAACACATCAGCATCTAGAATTGCAGTCTTCCCAATCCCATTTTCCTAGCTATCAGTATGAAAACACAATAACAGCCAGGACAGTATGTCTTCACTAGAGCCCAGCAAGCCTGCCACAGCGTCCCTGAGGATTATAAACTAGCTGAAGCCCAAGAAAAAGACCTTAAAACAGCCTTTGTGCATAGGATAAAGAGGGAATCAATAAATTTCTTAAAGAAATTTGTGAGAACACTAACAGACAATGGAAAAAAATTAATAAAACAGTTCAAGATCCAAAAGTTTTTTTTTTAAAAAAAAGGATCAATCAATAAAACCCAAACTGAGAGAAATCTGGAAATAAAAAAGTAATAATTTTAGGAACTCAAACAGGAACCTCCAAGGTAAACCTCACCAACAGACTAGAAAAGATAAAAGAGAGAATCTCCTGTATTGAAGATGTGGTAAAAGAAATGGATACCTCAACCAAAGAAAAATTTAAATCTAAAGAGTCTTGGCACATGTTCACCCATCACAGGAAATGAGAACAGAGACCACAGCCAGACATTAGAGAGTGTGAGGGACCTTGGGATCCCAGCCCTATGTGGGATTTCTCCATCAAACTCTCCCCTCAGAGCTCAGAAAAGGAGGCAGAGCAAGTGTTAAAGGCAGAGAGGATGGAGGACACCAAGAAAACAAGGCCTCTAAGTTAACATCATCAAAACTCATGTGAAATCACAGAGACAGAGGCAGCGTGCACAGGGTCCGAATGGGCCTGCACCAGGTTCTCTGTGTATGTATTATGGCTTCCAGTGTAGTTTGCTGATGAGGCTCTTGAGTGTGTGAATAAATGGGTCTACGAATCTCATGTCTTCTGTTGGGCTCTGTTCCCTCTGTTTGTCTTGTCCAAATCTGTTGTAATGGGTTTTTCTTAATCTGGTTATGATTTTGTGTGTGTGTGTGTGTGTGTGTGTGTGTGTGTGTGTGTGTGTGTGTGTGTTTTATTACTATTTCCAAGCTGTTCTTTTCCAATGAGAGTCAGAAAGGGAGTAAGTAAGAATGAAAGAAGAGGTTGGGAGGAAGTAGGAGGAGAAACAGAGCAGGAAACCGTAATCGGGACATTATGTGAGGAAAGAATCTATTTTCAAAGGGCAGGCGGAGCTTAAAGGGGAAAATGCCTGAAATAACCTTCAATATGTAGTAAAGAATAAAACTCACTTACATGTGTCAGTATAAAGATTGAGTCAAAAAAAAACAGTCACAAAGCATGTAAGAAATCTAGGACACTATGAAAAAAGAAAAAAGAAGAAGAAAAAAAACCTAGGGATAATAAGAACAGATGAAGGAATATACAGTAATATATACATGTGTATAAAAATATATAGTAATGTATACATAGATATGTATATTACTGATATATTACTGTATATTATAAAAAAAAAGAACAGATGAAAGAGAAGAAGCCCAGGTCAAATGCACAGAAAATATTTTCAACAAAATAATAAAAAGAAAATTTCCTGATTTAAAAGTAATGGCTACCAAGGTGTAAAAACCACAGGGCGCTCTCCTCAAGCCCCACAGGCGACAGCGGGCTCGGCCTCACTGCCCAGAATGCACCGTGAAAAAGTCCATTCTCTTAAGCCGAGTTATCTTTCTTGTTGATCTCCAGTGGGTAGGAAAATTAGAAATTTCATGTAATGTATTGTGATGGTAATGGTGGCTTAATGGCCCTCCTTCCTGATGCTATGGTAATTAAAAAAAAAAAAAAAAAGGAGAGAGAAAGAAAACAAAAACCTCATATAACTTCCTGCTTGGGTTTTTGTTCCTGGTTGAAGGGAAGAGGCCCCGCCTTCCCTTACAGTTGTTTCCAGTGTTCCAGGGAAGCTTCTCGAAGTATTATGTGCTTCAGAAAACAAAGATGGTGTCTGGTCCTGGAGTCGCTATTGCTGCCTTTGGTAACTGGATTTCAAGTTAATTATATGATGTAATATATATATATATATATATATATATATATATATGTGTGTGTGTGTGTGTGTGTGTGTGTGTGTGTGTGTGTGTGTGTGTGTGTGTATGCATATGTGTATGTGTAAATGTATAATGTATATGTACATGTATATAATTCCTGCATATCTGGGCTAAAGCCTACTTTATCATGACAGATAATATTTTTTGATGTGTCTTGGATTCAGTTTATCATTCAATACAAGATGTAAATGCCACAACCGGCAGCAACCCTGAAAATCCTTAAGAACCCACTTGGATCATATAAATGTCTCACCTGGCTTCATACTACCAATCAGAAGATTTTAGAGTGCCCTTGTGGAGGTTAAAAGAATATCTTCGAGTCTGCATTTTAAAGACAGGGTTGAGCTTGAAAAAAAAGCAAATGGTGCACTTCATATCTATAATGTCCGGAAAGAGAACAGAGGCACGGACTACATGAGGGTGTTGCATGAAGCTGAGGACCAGTGGAAAAACCCTCAAAGTGTCTGATCCTGTGTCCAAGCCTTCCATAAAAATTGAGAGGACTGAAGACTTGACCGACTCCTGTCACCTGAGGCTATCACGTGAGGTAGAGGACTAGCGTGTTGACTATACTTGGTGTGAAGACTCCGGGGTCCTTTCTCCAGAAGAACCCAGAAGATGGACTTGAAATCATCATCACCCCACAAAACAAGTCTATATTTTACACCTGCCAGGTCAGCAATTCTGTAAGCAGCAAGAACGACACTGTACTCCATTCTGCCCTGTGCGCTGGCCACATCTTCTACAGTACATTGGATGGCAACTTGGCTATGGTCATGGCGCCCATCAGTCACAGCATCCTGCTAACCTGACAAGATCTCTTCTCACTCAAGAAGGAAACCTCAAAGCCACGGGATCTTGCTGTCATCCCAGCAGTGCTCCTGACCAGCGAAGCAGCTCTGGCTCTATAAGACAAAGGGAAGTGTGTTATTGAACATCAGTGAGGGACCTTATTCAGTGCTACACGACTGATCTGTGTGCCCAGCCCTTTACTAAGAGCTTAAGTTAACCTTTTAAAAACTGCGGATAACATCTAATTCTATATATCCTAGTTGTTTCCCAACATACATTGAAGATACATGCATTCTTTTTACCTAAATATGTGACTACATTATGCTAATGTTGTTTATCTCTCTTTTTAAAATAAAGTTTTTTACATACAAAAAAAAAAAAAAAAAAAAAAAAAAAAAAAAAAAAAAAAGGAAGAAGAAGAGGAAGAAGAACCACAGAAAACATCAGTAGACTAGGCCAGAAGAGAAATTTTCCTGGGCACTTAATCATCAAAACACAAAGTATAAAGGTCAAACCAATCCAAGAAAGCACAAATTAAATAATCCCACACCAGCAAATCAGAAGAGAGCAAACAGCAAACACACACACACACACACACACACACACACACACACACACAACACTACAACAAAATAAAAGGAATCAACAAACATTGCTCATTGATAACTCTCTGCATTGTTGGTCTTAATTCCCCAATAAAAAGGCACAAACTAACAGAAGATAAAAACAGGACCCATTTTTCTACTGCATCCAAGAAACACACCATAACATCAAGGATAGGCCTCATATCATGGTAAAAGAGTGGAAAAAGATATCCCAAGCAAATGGACCTAAAGAGCAAGCTGGTGTAGCCGTTTTAACATCTAACAAGCAAGACTTAAAACCAAAACTAATGAAGAGAAATGGAAAGATATATACATATTTACCAAAGAAAAGCTACACCCAAGAGGGCACTGCAATTGCTAGCATCTATGTATCAAATAAAAGGATACTCAAGTTTATAAAAGAAAGACTACTATACTTTAAGTCTCATACTGAACTTCACACCAGTAGTGGGAGATTTCAATACCCAGCTCTTGCCAATAGACAGGTTATCCAGACAAAAGCTAAATAGAGAAAATCTGGTGTTAACAGATGTTATAAACCAAACAGACCTAACAAATATTTACAGAACATTTCACCCAAACAAAAAAGAAACATACTTTCTTCTCAGTACCTCATGGAACCTTCAGCAAAATTCGCCAAGTATTTCACCACAAAGCAAGTGTATTAACAGATACCAAAAAATTTTTTTGAAATAACACCCTGCATCCTATCAGATGACCACAAATTAAACCTGGATGTCAACAACACCTGAAGCAAGCAAGCAAACAAACAAACAAACAAACAGAAAGCTTACAAACTCATGGAAACAGAACCAAGAGGAGACTGAAATTCGACATGGGGCAGAGCTTAGACTAGGAGACCTCAAAGCCCAGCCCCACAGCAACACTCTTCTTCCAACAAGACCACACCTACTCCAATAGTCCATACCTCCTAATGGTGCCATTTTCTGTGGACCAAGTATTCAAACACATGAATCTAGGAAAGTCAAACCTATTTAAATCACCATAATATTAGAACTTGAGAAGATGTTCCATGTTGTTGAATCAATAGAATTAGTACAGTTTTGTTTTCTTTACTGGACATTCTACTAAAAGCAATTTATACATTCAATGCAATCCCTATTAAAACTTTAACACAATTCTTCAGCTTTCCAAAGGACAATAGAAAAACAAACAAAAGCAAACAAACAAAAACAAAACAAAAGAACAGGATATTTATCTAAAACTACTCTGAATAACAAAAATCCTGCCAGAAGTATCGGCATCCCCAACTTTAAATTGTCATACAGAACTATAATAATAAAACAGCATGGTATGGGCACAAAACTAGATAAGTTAATCAAAGGAATCAAATTGAAGACCCAGACATATATCCACATACCCATTAGTGCCTGATTTTTGATTTAAGAAAAGAGACAGAAACACACTAGAAATCTTCAATAAATGGTGCTGGTCAAGTGTATGACTGGACATGGGAGAACACAAGTAGATTCGTACTCACCACCCTGCACAAGACTCAACCGTAAATGGATCAAAGACCTTGACATAAAACCAGGAACGCTGAACCTGTTAGGAAAGGGGGAATAGCTCTGAACTCACTGCTCCAGAAGACTTTCTGAACCGAACATTGCTGCAGGCACTAAGATCGGCAAGTGATAAATGGTCATCGTGAAACTGAGAAGCTTCTGCACTGCAAAGAACAAAGCAGCAGCTCACAGAATGAGAAAGATTTTTGCCAATTCCACATCTGATACAGGGCTAATATCTGAAACAAATAAAGAACTCTGGAACCAGATACCAAAAATCAAGTGACCCAAATACAAGATGGGGTACAATCTAAACAGAATTCTCAAAACAAGGAAACTCAGTTGGTTCAGAAACACTTAAAGAGATTGTGGCATCCTTAGTCAACAACAACAAAATGGTAATGAAGACTGCTTTGAGATCTCATCCTACACCCGTCAACATGGCTAAGATCAATAAAACAAACGGGTGTTCATGCTGGTGAGGGCATGAAATAAAGGGAGTGGAAAACATTCTTCTTTTGCTTGTGGGAGTACACATTTGTCCTGCCACTGTGGAAACCAGGGTGGCAGTTCCTCCAGAAGATGGGAACCAATCTAACTCAAAATTCAGCTATAACCCTTGGTATGTTCCCAAAGGATGCTTCATCCTACCACAGAGACACTTGCTCAATCATTTTCATGGCTCCTATTTATCATAATTACCAGAAGTTGGAAAGTATCTAGATGTCCCTCAACAGAGGAACAGGTAATGAAAATGCATATATTTACACGATGGAATATCACTGACATTTAAAAATGAAATCAGAAAACTCTCAAGTAAATAAACGGGACTAGAAATATCATCCTGGATGTGGTATCTATATTAGTCAGGGTTCTCTAGAGTAACAGAACTTATAGAATCTCTACACATACACACACACACACATACACACACACACACACACACACACACACACACACACACACACACATATGTAAGCTAAATGAGAAACATGTATGATATATGTTAATAAAACTTCATGTGATAAATGTACACTACTTAAAAGTTTAAAAAGTAGTAAGTGTGGTTGAAGAGATGGCCCAGAGGTTAAGAGCATTTGCTGCTCTTGTAGAGGAGCCAAATTCATTTCCCAGAACTCACATGAATGTTCACAACCATCTGGAACTCCAATTCTAGGGGAGCGGATGCTCTATTCTGGCCCATGAGTAATACTGACTTGAAGGAGGCACACATATACATGCAGGCCCAAACACTCACACATGTAAAGTAAAATAAATGAATTTTTTTTAAAGTGGCCAGCACCTCCACCCCATACATTTACCATTTGAGACTGCTCACCTATACGGACCTACTATCCAGACTCATTAGCTCCTTCCCTGTGCTGTACCAAATAAACTCTGAGAAGTTCTGGGCTGTGGGGATAGTAGATGTGGCCCCATCAAACACGTGGTCCACCTGATCCCAGAGTTCCTATAACCACATGTTTGCCATGTCTTCAGCATTACAGTCCTTTTTACATTCCTTCACTACTCTACTCGGAGTTTGAGACCCATGAAGTAAGGGCTGGGCACTATTATAAAATGTTGGTTTCAGTGGCCACAGTGCATACTGATTAAGTCCTTGGGGCAGCTTCAGAGTTCATGTGGAGGTATTCGTGGACCTAAGCAATCAATGGGTTGGGAAGGAGAAAAACAAGGGGTACAATGTCATGAAAGAGCATCAGTTTTGTACTTCAAGAAGACCTTGGGTAGTCTTGCTTTCCCCCCTCAAAATCAAATTTGAATTAAAAGTTATTTTTCTTGATTATATCATGGGCTGGGTGATTGGGGAGGAGGGTCACTGAGACAGGGGATGAGGGATGAGAGCTGCAGCCTGTGCTTGTAGGGAGTGGGGGTGGGGTTGTGGGCAGGAAGACCGGCCAGTGGCTCCAGTTAGAGGAATGTGTTTTCAAAATGACTGCACGCTCATTGAATTTAGATTCTTTTTTAATATTTTATTATGGCACACAGGATTGAGTATGGAACTGTGATCTTCAATCAAGTATTTCTTAGACCAAGCAAATGTTTGCATCAACTCATGACTGACACATGCAAAGAGCTTGTAGACCCGGAGCTTCCTATCTACGAAGGAATGCCAAGAGCCTTCGAATTTCAAACTCACATCATAATAAAGAAATGCTTTGCCTACTTGTGTAGTAACACATATTCAAGTAGAAGTCAGTGACACAAAGAGACCGTGTAAGTTCAAATGGAGACCACTTTGGTTTGGGGTAACATCCCCATGTCTCAAAGGTCATCTAAATAACAAGTAGTGAAGAAATCAACAAAGCGGTTCCTTAAGAACATCAGAGCTGTAGAAGAACACCAGGGCAGTAGATAGGCAAAGACATCATCTGTATTCCACACCAAACACAAGTGCAAGAGTTGCCGTGGCTTTACCATAGATGTGGATGGATGGGAAAAGATGTGATGTAGTGTCCAACCAGGCATTGAAATCCAAATATTTACCAATTAAGACATGCAGATCAATGCCAACGCAGCACGCAAATTTATTCTCTCCCCCAAGAAGTGACAGTAATATAGTTCCATTACCTGCTTGTGTGGTCTCTCAAGGGTTTTTTTTTTTTTAATGTATAGCATTAAAGGCAATTATGTGAGGCAGTAGAATTAAGCAGACAACACACCATTCATGAGCTCAGGATTCCAGGCAACATGTTTGCAGTGGCAGATAACCTCTGATCATCTTACTTCGCCTTACGTCATTCCTTTCAATTATATCATGGGCTCAGGTTTCAATTTATGTCCATGATATTCAAGAGTATATTAAAATATAACCATAGTGACAACTGTGTGGGATTCGTAGTCTATCTGGGTTGCACTGCTACGTAATAGTTCTTCATAATTTCAAAATTGTTATTTAGAAAGGTGTCGCTCCAGATATTGTTGTATGCTTTGCTTGGTGAATTTACACTGTTTTTCATGAATGATCTCACTCATGTTATCAGTAAAGTTTGGTATATTTTCTAGTCTTGACCTATTTGTCCCTCAGAATGTCCAATTATGTACTGCACTCACTATGATTTTTACTTTATAAGAAAACTGGAGGTCAGTAGTCCACTTATATATGGTTTATGTTGGTGCCTTGTTTAAGGTACTTTAATTAAGTAAAAATCACAGCAAAAAATATATGTCATTCAGTGTAACTTTATTTACTATTTATTGCACATAACTCGAGGTCTTTAATTTCTAACCACTGAAGTTTCAAATGACTATTTTTCCATGAAGTTGCACATGAACATTAGTGAACTCAGTTATTCATGTTGTGTGTGTGTGTGTGTGTGTGTGTGTGGTTCTTTTTATTATTATTGTAAACATCAGTGTGATTCACATTGCCATAGATCCTGAACTCATAAGCATGGACCATGCACAGGCTGGCAGCAAGCCAAAAGCCACTCTGCAAGCAAACAGATACTCTGAGTAAGGAGGAAATTCACAGCACAACATTGAATGTCCAACCTAAGTCATCTCAGAATTATACATATATTGACTTTTTAGTTTCTATAGGCTCTGGAACTCAACTGGTTGGTTGGTGATGAGGTTGACCTGATTTGGGGAGTTTGTTTGTTTGTTTCCTGGGGTAGTTGGGAATGGGGCTCAATCCTTCTTCTTAGCCACTGGCTCCTCCCCGGGACTTCCCTCTTTCTTCTCTTCCTCTTCAGATTCTTTGGTGTCTTCCTCTTCACCCTCACCACCTTCTTCTTCCTCCTTTGTGTCTTCAGACTCATCCTTGGCAGCTTGAAGAAAATACAGACTGCGGGTTAAACTCTAGGCAAACCATTTCTACTGAGGCTTTGTGGGTTACCAAACATTGGTCAGGCTGTGTCTAAAAACCTCTTGGCCCCACTCACCTGAAGAACATGTTACAGACAGTACTTGCCATGAACAATTTGCAAATACAATGTAAAAGGAGTTTACTTCCAGATGCTGGAAGCTCCTCTCCTCTCCAAGACCTGGCCTTAGTATTTTTTATGTGTCTGGTACTCATATTCTTTAGGACACAAACAATTCTTTGTCCTCTGGCCAACATCGCGTATCCTTTTGGACACCAAACCACTATGTTAAATGACTATGTATGAACCTTTTACAGTCTATCATCTGTGCTTATTAAACGTATGTATTCTCATCCTGTGTGTACTGTTTATGACTGCAAAACTCACATAGAACCCTCTAGGTAAACAAGGCCTGAATAGCTCATGGATCTCCCAATAAACATCCATAGCCTGTTCACAATAGAGTTTCCAAAGGAGCTTTCTGCTTTACAAACCTTCTTCCTCCTCGGCGCCTTCCTCTTCCTCCCCCTCCTCTTTCTCCTTCTCCTCCTCTTCTGCTTCTCCTTCAGAGGGGGGCTCATCCTTGGCCTCCTCAGCTTTTGTGGCCTCAATGGTCTCCTCCACCTCCGTCTGCTCTTCCTGAACGTGGCTGGTATAGTAGGCTGGGAATGAGCGAGCAGACAGCAAGTAGGAGCTGCTCTGCAAGCCACTGTAAGCAGAACGGCCAAAGACCTGCGAGCTCTGAGAGTAGCCGCTGGTTATGCTGCCCACGCTGGTGAAACTGAGCCTGGTCTCTTCGCCTTCCAAGAGTTTCCTGGCGGGGAGGGAACAGAGAACACAGTTAGACCAACACTGGGTGCGTTCATGACTTACTCTTAGCACGCATTCATCCCTTTCCCCTACAACCAACCTCAAAGGCAAATACAAGGTCAAACAGGGGTAGGGATAATCAAGGATTAATCAGGAGCTCTCGAGAGACCCCACCCAAAAAGAGCTTCCATGAATCCCTATTAGATTTAAAATATAAATGCTAAGAACAGGGCTTATGTTACATCGGGGTTAACTCCTTGCACTGGTTCAATGGAATTCTGGGCTGACTCTGGGCCCCCTGCTCCATCCTGAGCTGCCACGCCCACTGCCTGCACCAGTCTCCTGTCACCTGTAAGCTGCAATCTCGATGTCCAAGGCCATCTTGACGTTGAGGAGGTCTTGGTACTCCTTCAGGTACCTGGCCATCTCGCTCTTGGTGCTTCTCAGCTCGTTCTCCAGCTTGTTGATTGTGTCCTGTTGGAAGATTGTTGTCGAAATTCACAGCACAAGTCTCTACTGCGGTTGTTTTACTGTAGTATGTGTGCTAAGGCCTGGCCTCAGTTAACTCCAAATGTACAGCTTCAAGAGATCTCCCTTAAAATAATTGTGTTCGGGAGGGGGTGGTTGGAGGGCCTAAAAAGCCCTGTCTAATGAAGCAAGAGAAGAAGGGAAGGAAGAGGAGGGGAGTGGACTGATATAAGTGATTTTAAAATTTGTCTTCAGTCTATTGATTATGGTAAACTTTCAAAACTACCAAAGTGATGATATTTATTATTATTATTATTATTATTATTATCATTATCATTATTAACCACTCTTACCACACTTCTTTCAGCCGGGTCACATTAGGGGAGGGGAATGTGTGTGTGTGTGTGCATGCGTGTGTGCGCGTGTGCGTCCGTGCACTCTCCCATGTGTATATATTTGTTTGTCTAAGTAAATATATAAATAAAAATAAAAGTATATATTTGTGTATTTGTCTAAAATGCTTTCCACAACTCTATTCTTCCCCAAAGATGAAGAACTTATTCTTTTAAGTGAATTGCAGTGATTAGTTGACCTAAAATATTGTGACTGTATTCTTGTGTTCCTGTTAAAAACAAAAACTATTCCAAGTCTGGGTGGTCCAGAACTAGTGAGAGCTAGCAGTGTTGCTTATTAACTAGGAGATCCCGGAAGTACTGAGGGTAACTTGGAGTTAAGGGATGTCTGTAGAGAGAAGGCATTAGATTGTTGGCAACGCCCTACTCCGACTCCCTCCGCCCACTCCTCCCAACCTCACCCCTAAGAACACTGATCCAACCAGAACAAGCAATTCCCAGGCAGCAGTCGCGCCCCGCCCCCTCAGAATGTCCCATCCTTTCCACCACCTCTGGGAAGCCAAGCCCTAGGATAGCGGTTCTGTGCGCTAGGACCCCCTAGCGTTCACTCTTCTGAGTACACCCTGCAACCCCGCCCCGACTGTGGACCTCCTCCCCGCCCCCACTGAACTTAAACCGTGCCGTACCTGCATGGCGCTGATGTCTGCATTCTGCTTGTCCTCCAGCTCCTGCAGCTGCTTCTCCAGAGCTTCGTTCATACCCCGGCAGGCTTCGATCTCCAGGGTCTTAGCCTTGAGCAGGCGGCGGCTCTCCGAGACCTCATCCTTGGCAGCGCGCACAGCGTCGGTGTTCTTGGCGGCGCTCTCTGTTAGCACTGTGAAGCGGCTCTTGAACCACTCTTCGGCGTTCTGCATGTTCTTGGCGGCCAGTTTCTCGTACTGAGCGCGGATGTCCTTGAGAGCGGCGGAGAGGTCGGGCTTGGAGGACACGTCCATCTCCACGGAGATCTGAGCATACTGGATCTGAGCCTGCAGCTCGGCGATCTCTTCCTCGTGCACCTTCTTCAGGAAGGCGATCTCGTCCATCAGGCTGTCGATGCGCTTCTCCAGCTCGGCGCGGGCGAGCGCGGCCTCATCGGCGCCTTTGCGCGCTTCCATCAGCCGGCCCTCGGCGTCCTCGCGGCTCAGCACCTCCTCCTCGTAGCGAGCCTGCAGGTTGCGCAGAGTCTCCTCCAGCCCCTCGCGCTCGCCCTGCAGCGCCTGCTTCTCGTTCGTGGCGTCTTCAGCCGCCAGCCGCAGATCGCGGATCTCCTGCTCGTACAGGGCGCGGAAGCGGGAAGGCTCTGAGTGCTTCTGGCGCAGCACCAACAGCTCGGCTTCCAGGACCTTGTTCTGCTGCTCCAGCTCGTGCACGCGCTCGATGAAGCTGGCGAAGCGATCGTTGAGGTCCTGCAGCTGGGCCTTCTCCTGCGTACGGATGGACTTGAGGTCGTTGCTGATGGCGGCTACCTGGCTCAGATCGAGGTTCTCCAGGCTGGGCATCAAAGAGCCGGAGCTGGACGAGTAGCTGCGGCGCACGGACAGCGAGGAGGAGACCGGCGCGGAGTAGCTGGAGTACGCGGAGCGCGCCGTGCTGTAGCCGCTGCGCACGCTGGAGATGTGCACCCGGGGCGTCTCCACGTAGCGCCGCTTGTAGGAGGTCGAAAAGTACGGCTCGTAGCTGAACGAACTCATGGTGGCGGCCGGTGCACCCCTCAGGCCTGGGGCGGAGGTTGGGGGACCTAGAGAGAAGAACGGGAAGAGAAGAGGGAAAGGGGAGGATGGATGGCTGTGTGCGGCTCGGCGCCGTCCTGCCGCCTCTATTTATACGCAGGGACTCTGACGCAGACTGTGATCGATCGCGGTGCGCAGGCCAGTGGGGGCAGCGCGCTGCTGCAGCCAGGGGGAGGATTCTGCGCAAAAGCAAAGGCGGGGGCCAGCGACCGGAGGCTAGTGAGCTGCGCCTCCCGCCTGGCCGCTTTTCTCTGCAGCCCCCAACTTTCTCCTGCATAACTTTCCTGCTCATTCCTTTCTTGTCCTACTACCCCGGCCCATCCAAACCTAAAGTCCGCATCATTTTGACCCTTAAATGTTCCAAATAAAAGGTGGTCGGTCCCTACTGACGCATCAACTTTTAACATCCAATGTCACAAAGACACCCTTACCCCCACGCTAGCCCACCCCCAGCTGGCCCTTTCTGTCTCAGGGACCCTCTCAAGCACCCTGATTCGCGTTTAAGTAGCATGGTTGTGAGGCCAGGGCGGTTAGGTTACTGACAATAGCTTAAGGTTTCGCACTCGCGACATTCCTGCAGGAAAAGTTTTGCGTGTCTTTGTAGCTATTTTCTGACATTTCCTTGAAGTCGTCCCCCTTTCTCCTGCCTTCTTTTGTTTTTATTTTTATTTCTTTCCGTGTCGCTCTGCTTCTCAATACATAGGGGACGTGCGCCGCTA
This sequence comes from Micromys minutus, assembly GCF_963924665.1. Classification (NCBI taxonomy): domain Eukaryota; kingdom Metazoa; phylum Chordata; class Mammalia; order Rodentia; family Muridae; genus Micromys; species Micromys minutus. The sequence goes on from NC_137981.1 coordinate 52,258,211, forward strand.
CACAGAACCGGAGGACAGCGGGTGTTCATTTTGACATTTTTAAACCTTACAGCAGCTCATCTGCCTGGCACCTATCATAGAACCCTCCCTTTCTTTGTGGGAAATGAAGTCCGGAAGGCTTAGGAGGAGTTGAAACTAACCAGGCAAAGACTCGCAAGGTGACAGAGGAGCTCTGCAGCGGGAGAGCTTCAAGGTGCTTGTTAGCTACCGCCATTTCATCCAAACCCTTTTCCTCTCCTTTTCGTGTGTGTGTGTGTGTGTGTGTGTGTGTGTGTGTGTGTGTGTGTGTGTGTGTGGAGTGGGGGAGAGGGAGAGAGAGAAACTGCTGCAAAGAGCTACCAGCTCTGGGTGTGGTCTTCAGGAAGAGAACTCCGTACAGAGCCTGCTAATGTAATTCACAGGTAATGGATGCACTTAGGAATCGATGGGCTTCCTTCAAGATACCCAGATGCCACAGTGGGCACAGCAAACGCATGTGGGTGGAGCATTTTCATACTCGAGCTGTGAGTACCTTCAGTTTGAAAGAGATACTGCAGAGATGTGTAAGAAACAACTAAAACCTTTAGCCAAGCATCTGTCTTGTTTAGTTTGTTCACTGGCTTTACTGGTTCCTTTAAATGGCACCGTGAGAGGGAACAGTTTTCAAACTAAAAAGTAGTGAAGATTTTGGAGCCGTACCCGGTCGCTTCTGGAGACCGAAAAGAGGGTGAAGAGAGGTTTATTCTACACACTCCTTTCTCGTGTTGCACACATTGTGATTCGGATAACTTTTCCCTTGACGGAGGAGGAATGAGCTGAAGCAGAGGACTTCTGTGAGGTTGCCAGTAGCTTAAAGCTGCTAAGTCTGAGCCATATTAGAAGCCCACCCATGTTCACACAACCTGAGCTCTCAAACCTAGCCACCAGGTTGCCTGAGTGTGGAGCTGGCTTACGGAGCCAGGCGTTTATTCAGATGTCTCTCTGTAGCCTGCATCTTCTTTTTCTCATCCATCACTGATCAAGGGGACTAGAGGGGGGAGGGGACAAGGAGAGAGGGTCTTGGATACGCCATAGCTGTTCTTCCTTCCCATTACTAGTATAGATGAAGAGTTGCAATTGCCCCTCCCCCAAGCTCACTCCCTGAAACTTGGATTATTTCGCAATCTTTTGTGGAGGGTTTGCACACACATCTGTTGTTCACTGTTCACTTCTGCCAGCCCGTTTCCTTGGGAGTTACGGGTCATTCTCAGAGATCTTAAGCCTATCTGGTGTGTGTGTGTGTATGTGTGTGTGTGTGTGTGTGTGTGTGTGTGGTTTCTTTGGGGCAGGCAGGATCCTTGATAATGCTGTTGGCTGCAGAGCAGACTGCCCACAGGGGAGTGGTGCAGCTGGTGCTGCAGGGCCGTGACATGCTGCAGAGAAAATAGACTATGGGGCACCTTCTGTGGTCCAGTAAGCAGCAGGGAGAGGAAGCATGTACTTGGGCTTGATGGCAAGGCTGGCATCTGCAAGTCCGACTGAGCATCCAGGACCCTTTCCCTTATTATTCCTGACCAGTACAAGCAGAGGGACAGGTCCAGTATTCAGGAATGGGTGCGTCTCTACTCTTTTTTTTTTCTTTTTAATAGCATCTGTCAATAGGCACCGGTTATAACCGCATCACTTCAGACCTGCATTGAAATGAAGGGGTGTCCTGAATCTCTTTTGTGACCCCTCCTTTTATTACCCTGATTTATGCTCTCCTCTGCTAGGTGCCTGTCTCTTCTTAAATATTCTGCTCAGTCATCCTCTCTTCCCAGTCCTCTTGTCAGCATTTGCTCTGAGAGTCCAAGTGACATTTGCTTGGTGTGTCTGAGCCAAGTTAGAGTAGGACACTTTTCAAAGGAACAGCTTGACTTTCATTTCCCCCGCTCCTAAGTATTTCTGCCTTGGTGATTTCTGTAGTAGGTCATTTGCTCTACCCCTCCTTCTCTGTCTCTGTCTCTCTCTGAGTGTCTGTGTGTCTCTGTCACTGATGTGTGTGTGTGTGTGTGTGCATGTGTGTGTGTTTTCTCAATAAAGCCTAGGAGTCTTATCATCTTCATCTATTTATTTTCCTATAAACATAAGAAGACAAACATGGGACCGACTGAGAGTTTCCAGTAAGACATGATTTATAGATACATAAAACAAAAGATAAAGATAAAGATGAATTAGTGACAAAGTTCAGACTATTTTAATTACCTCCAGACATCTCACTATTCCTTCAAAGAACTGTTCCAGGTCAGTCAGTTGAAAGCAAAGTACATTTGCATTACAGTCACACAGTAACAGTGTGTAACTGTTTTAGGACCACTAAAAAGATATATTACTTCTTTTTCAGTTGATAATAGGCTCTGTGAGCTTCAGGCAGGCACCTGGTGACTATAGCTTTTCTGTTACTTATTCTAAAATCCTTTGGTGCTGCAACTTCTATATTGGCATTTAGTTTGTGTGTGTAGGCTTCTGTCCATGGTCCTGAGAGCCAAATTATCCTCCCAACAGCAATGCAGTCAAACAGTCCTACATCGAACAGCAAGTGGGTCTCCATCCACCATCAAGTAGATACATCGAGGGTTACAGTGCTGGTGTGCATACATCAATCCAAGGAGATATGAAGGAAATAAATACAAAAGGGATACCCACCAAGTAACAGGCACTTACTATCTATTATTTAATAATAAGGACAAAAATCTCTCTGAGCAGGCTATTCAGAGAAAACACCCATTTGAAATCACACAGCTACATCAAGCCCAAGCTGTGTGTGCCTCCAATCTGAGCACTGATCTGGTCTTCTGAGTTTGCATACTCTCTGCCTTTGTTAGCCACACACTGCAGGATGTAGAATCTAACATGCGTGCAGTAAACCTTTCCTGTTTGGGTAACGCCAACACGAACTGATCTACTTAGTAAGGAATAAACCCAGAGTGTTCTCTTTAGGCAACTAGCAGAGGCAATGAACTGCGGGACTGTTATAAGTTTCCCTAAACATCGAAGTGGATTTTCCCAGTAAAGAAAATACATGACAGTAAATTAACAATGTAACTATTTTCAGATGGGGCCTCGCACCCATTTGTAGGATAACCTGTTCACAAGTTGCTAAGCCAAAATGCAGCTCAGTCCCCAAACTCTGCAGTAACCACACCCTGACTTCCAATTTCCTGGGCTTAAGCTCCTCTTCATCTTCCTCTGCTATTCTGTTTCTCATTCTCTCAGCCTTTGTAAATAGGTTTCCTTCAGATTACCTTTAAAATCTCTGCAACAAATAAAAGAAAAACTGCTGGTACTCAGCAGCCCAGAATTGAAGTGGACCATGCTTGCCAAATATATTTTTAACTTTTTCAAAAGAAATTCCAGCATAATGTCATCTTGTAGGTACACTTATTGAAGCTATCTTTCCTCTCTTTATCTTGACACCAGTTAATTTCTTTGTAGTCATCCATACCCATGACTAGACTCATAGTTGACTCTCCCTCCTATCTAGGGAAATGCTTTTTAAAAACCATGCCATCTCGTGTAAAGGGCATCCAATTTAAAGCGCTGCGTTCTGAAAGTGATACATCGCCGATGTGCTGCAGGGCTGTATTGGACTTCAGGCTGCAGCAGAAGGGCGGATGACACGCGGATGCATTAAAGATGAGAAGCTTCTTGTTTCCATTCAGAGCACGTTCACCCCCAGGAACTGACAGGAACGTGGTGCTGTCTGAGCAGAAATGATGGTGATGGGGCCAGACCCCTAAAGGCTTGTCCCATGGAAGTAGCCAAGGTAATGTTTTTTTCTCCCCAGAGGCCTCACCCTCCATCACTGTCAAGAGGAGTCGGAGGTTCTGCTGGGGACAGCACTCCAGGCAGGTCACTGCTGCAGGTCAGACCTGACAATGTCTGTTCAGTCGCACTTTCCTGACTGCAAAGGAATACACACTGCTTCTGCGATCTAGGTCGTTACGGCTACAAAACTATCCAAGCCGCACCTGGGTTTCTCTGCTGACCTCTACCGTGCTTTAATAAATCAATCAGAGGAATGTGAGGTGTAAGGCTCTCCAAAGACAGAGGATAAGCATTTCCACCTGCCAGAGACAGAGCCTGAGGCTGGAGCCCTCTCAGCTCGACTGGAGCCCAGCCAGGGCAGCAGTTCACTCCATCTCTTCTTGCTGCAAGATGGCAGCAGATGCCTCTGAGTCGCAAAGGGGCGGATCCTGGGACTCTGGAGACACTGCAGGCCCACTTCCGAAAGCCATGTGTCTGTCAGGTTCTTCGGTAAGTTAAACATTAAGGCGCCATCTGCATTTGAAAAGTCTTGGCTGGTGCTTATTGATTGATTAAATAACTCATAGGTTCATGCGCCCATTGAGTCACAAAATGTCAACAAAAATGCTCAGAATGGGCAGAAATCTATATGTGTGCCTTAGTGAGTACAGAGAGTCACAGCCCAGCCACAGTCTTCAACGGGATTGAGAAATAGCTGAATATGATCAAAGAAGCCGCTACTGAAAACACACAACAGAAATGAACATCAAAAAGAAAAAAATAGAAAGCTGGACTGACTATGAGAAATCTTTGATAAAGGATTGCATGCTCTGTATTTCCATTTCCATGAAATTCTACAACAGACAAATTGACCCAGGCAAGAAAAACTGCAGCAGTGGTTGCTTCTCTGAAGGTGGGGATGACAAAGGAATGTTCTGCGTGGCAATAAGGTTATCTCTTGAGCAGTTTGGACTATGCCTTTGGGGTCTGCCTTTGTCAGGATGCCATGTGTTTTACTGAATTCACTTGTGTCTAGAAGAAATAAAGCTACATATATATGTCCACATTTATATTAATAATTATAAAAATGAATACAGTTTATAGAACATAAGTATCAGACATTGTTTATAAGAACAGATAAACAGGAAAAAAATATTATTTACATAGAATTTCAAAGAACGAAAATGCTAAGAGTTGTTATCATGAGGAAGAGTCTGGTAAGAGCAGTACTTGGGGCGACTTGTGAGAGGAAAGGCTGCAGTGGCCAGGGGTCAGTGCTTTGTGTAGCTGACTCCTATGCAGCATACTTGGTAGGTGTTAGATTTAAACCTCTGCAGTTCTAAGTAGTGGGTGCTTTCCTGCTCTGAAGATGTGTGTATGGTGTTGTATTTCAGTTATCCAAGCCTTGTGTTGCAGCTGCTTCATATGAATTTTACATTGACTTTAAGAGGCATTAAACGCCATTTATACTGAAACTTTTTGGTAAAGCCCAAGCTGTAACCGTGATTCATTTTTCTTTAAATCTCCTCTTTAAATATTTTTGACTTATTCAACCCTGATGAAATACGTCATAAACCTCCCAACGTCGTTCAAATTGGAAAATGGATGTCTGTCCCGGGGTATCTGAGGCTGGGCACCCCTAGAGTCCTTTCTTAGAAGCTATTCTTACAGGGTACAGGGATCTGTAATTTATACAATTGCCTGGTGAGTCTTCTATCTGCTTCTTTGTCTGCTTCGGGACTTAACCTTTGTCTGCTTTTTCATCTCTCCTGATTTGTGGGTTATCCCTTCTTTTCTGTCCTTCAAACTGCAGGCACTGGGCATTGCTTCTAAGAAGAATGGATAAGACATTTCTAGAGATACCTGAAAACACGGATGCTTTAAAAAAAAAACAATCTTGGTTTTATTCTTTTTGTGGTTTTATGCTCCTGAGTTTTAATTTCTTCTCCGTGTGTGACTACAGCATCCTGCTTCTAATCGGTAACTGTAGAGACGTTTCAGTGAGAAGGTGACATTCCCGAGTTAGTGTGCTGATTCCCCACAATCTTTCTGTGAGGCATAAGCTGACTCTGCAGGTGTCTGGTCCTCGAAAGATGCTGAGAGGTTTGAAGGAGAAAGGACATGTACCTCAGACAAGTGTCGGCAAGGAAGCCAGGCCTAACACCCAGGTTTCTTGTCCTAGTGATCTTTGAGGTTCTTCCTCGAAATCTTTTGGTTTTGCATGTCGAGCTCCATTGCAGTGCAATTCTGCAAAGGCGAAGGAGCATCGAGGTGTAATGGTCCACACCTGTGCCTGAGAGACTGAGGTGCTGAGGCAGCAGAACCTGGAGTTTGGAGCTAGCCTGCACCATAATGAGAATTCTAGGGTATTCTAGTCTACCCCATCCTCTCTCAACAAATAAAATCAAATAAACAAATACGTAGAAAGATGGGGAACCCTTGTGGCCTCTTACTTAATGACTCTCTCTGATGTGTTACTACTCAAATATAAGAACGCCATCCTCTTTGCTTGACTTAACTGCTAAAAGACCAGTGTCGGGAGGGGGGTGGAGATTATGGAAAAACTGTTATACCTCTGCTCTGTGATTAAGCATGGTTGTTTCAAAAGGTAAGGGGTGAAAGAGAAGATGCTGAAAACATTCAAACAGTGAGCATTGGAAAATCCCTGTGGGAGGGAGTGTGTGGCCAGAGTGATCGGAATTACAGCAGCGGTGGAGACAAAAATAAAACGTTCCTTTCAGACTGGGGTTCACCGTGCTTCAGCAAAGGACTCAGTGCCATCTGATTGGAATATCATCTGTAGTCATTTTAACCAATTCATCTTGGGATGTTCCAGGTGAATTCAGATCTGGGTGCTTTTTCCCAACAACAACAAAAAAAATTCTGGTAATTGACAGGTACTGGTTTAAGATCATCCTCTTTCTTGAGTACTCCTGGAGGACACTTGTCACCCAGCAGAGAGAGAGAGAGAGAGAGAGAGAGAGAGAGAGAGAGAGAGAGAGAGAGGAGGTAGTCATAGAAGAAATATTGGCAGATAGGCCTCACACATAATATTCAGCCCAAGGACTGATGGGGAATGAAATCACAATCCTAATAATCCTATAAGGATAATCCTTGGAGAGTATCCCAGGAGAAAAAGAGAAAGGAGAACTTGTTTTAAGATACTTTGCCTAATCAATAATGTTTATTAATAATATCTATGGGCCAAGCACTGTGCAAAGTGGTTCTCTTGAATAATTTCACTTTATCACGGCAGAATCCCAAGAAACTGAATTCCTGAGTCATTCTCATTTCAGAAATGTGGTATCTGGCCTGCTGACAAGTGTCTAAACACTATGTCTAAAGAATCTGATAAGCATATGTCCTTAGGTCTTCACAGAGAGGAGGATTATTTTCATTTTACAATTAATGAAATGATGTTCGGAGAGTTTAGGACTATCGATCAAGGTCATCCAGCCAGGCCATACTCTGAATTTTCACACTCCCTGCTATGAGCAAAGCAGAAGAACGTTCTGAGTAATTGCTATACCAATAAGAAGTCCCTGACTCCTGCCCCCTACAAAGTTCCAACATATATTCTGGTTTTTTTAAAGCTTAAATATTTAGGCTCAAGAATGCTTAAACTATATACAAATAAGTATTTCATTCTATTGGAAGCTCCTTAACATAGATTTCCATCACTGAAATAATTAGAAGAACAATATTGTTTTGGAGATCTCTCTTCGGATACAGGCTGGATGCCTGCTTGCTAACTCACAAATCCCTTTTTTATTATATTACCCTGAAGGAAAAAAAAATCACTAAAATATCCCCTGCATCTTTTAGTTTCACTTTATTCTATAAATTTAATCAACATAGCCACTAAATCATGTTAGCATAACAGATGGGCTTTTTGAACAGGCCTAGGCTATTCCAATTTGCAAAGTGGCCCTTTTTACCTTGAGCCAAAGGGGGGAAACTGTTTCGCCCATTATGATGATTAGGATTTACTTTAGAAGTCATCCAAATTAAAATTGACTTCCAATTCAGTTTCCAGAGTGGAATTTGGAAAGACGGCTGAAGTAGGAGCCACGGCCGTCCACCGTGAAATGCATAGACAGGAGGCAGCTGTAGGAAAGGATGGGCTGGCTCCATTTCAGAGGCTGAAGGGCTGCCCCAGGGATGAGGCAAGTATGTTTCACAGGATTCACCCCACTTCTGAGCTAGGCTTGGCCATGCTTGGCCTTTACGATGCTCAGACAACCTGATATTCTGTGATGCAAAAGTAATGAAAGGGTAGAAAATATTCAACAGACAAGGGCCAAGGGTCAGTGCTGTCTTATGGTGACTGTAGTGAGAGGCTGGCAGAGTAAGGCTTGCTTGTGCCTAATTCAGATGTGAGTACCTACCGGGAAGCCTCTAGGCGGAAACCTGCAGAACAAGGTATTTGAGGAGTTACTAGTTGGAATGGTTGCAGGACATACACCTTTGGTTACTTGCGTAAATGTATCTTTCCTGCCAGAGGGGGCTGAGTCGTAAACGGCAAGATGACTGACTATATTTTATCAATCAGATCAGACCTCCTCCCATAATACGATGAATTTATGCACCCACATATTTTTGTTAATTCATGGGTTAGTTATAAAGAAGAGAAGAAAAGCATGCTCTTTTTTGTGGCTTTGGGGTTATGGATTGAAGCATGTTAGCATCCATGTGCACGTCTCATGGAAGCCCCACTGTGAGGAACTGAAATATTCCCTCACCCTACATGCCTCTTTCATTATACCTTCCTGAGATTTATGGATTGATGTTCTTTTGAAAAATAGAAATGGAAAGTCTGAAGTCAGTGGCTAGGGACTCATAGACCCTGAAGTCTGAGGTTTATAGAGAGGACAGAAGAAGAATCTGGAGTTGTTGCCATGGTAACACATCCTGCGTAGCAATTGGAGTCTGCAAAATCGGGAAAGAAAATCACCTAAGTCAGATAAATGCATTGTCATTTTCTCCGGACAACTGTGTTTTTGCAGATTTGCTGTTTCTCTGTAGGTAGGTTTGAAAGTCTAGATTTTTTTTTTTTTTTTTTTTTTTGGCATTGGTTTTGGGGATTTTTGTTTTGGTTTTTGTTTATTTTTTATTTTGTTTTTTAGTGTGAGTTTATTATTCAAAAAGGTGAGTTTTCCCATGTCTGCTTCATGTGTGTATATCACACATTTTGATCAGCTTCTCCCAATGTCTCTTTCAGAGTTTGGGGAAGCAACAGTTTACAACTGAAATGATACCTGACGGGGGCTCAGACACTGACCCTAGAGTCTAGCTCTGCCAAGAACCACCTACAACTGTCCCCAAAATGGACCAGCCCGAGGGAGCCTGGAGCAATTTCTCATCGGTCCACAGGCACAAAGAATGCCAGGGGAGTTCCAAGACTCAAGGAGCAAGGTGTAGTCTCCTTTTCCTAATTAGTGAATTAGTGAAGATGTAACCTACGCTGGTCCTCCTGCATCAAGACTGGGTTGACAGGTATGTGCATGCCCAGTCGGCTGTATTTTTTCCCCAAACCAGCCTGCTGTATGAGCAGGAATGTCATGAGCTGCTCTTGAAACAGTTACCAGGTAACTGGCCTGCAGAACCCGATGATTGCATTGCTTCTGCCTCTGTGGAATCCATCTTTTTAAATAAATCACCTAATGTCTGCATCCATGTAACATCTCTTTAGAAACAGCACCCCCCCATCAAAATGACACATTGCTACCCTTAAAGATAGCAATTCAATCCTCTTACAAGATGAACTTTTACAAAAGGCTAACATTTGGGTTTGTCATTTGTCTCTGAAAACACAATTTGGAACTGTGCAATTTAACTGAAGGGAAGAGGGAATGTGGAGGGGAAATGCCCTCACAAGGTGACTTCCAAGCGATGAAATTCTCCAAATTTCATTTATCTGGGTGGGTGTGCAATTGTATGAAGATATTCAATGTCATGTAACTTAGTAGAGTAAATGTATTTTGTCAAATACAATTTGTTTCTCAGTAAAGGTGGTAAAAACGCTTTCCAGTTTTCTTCATAAGCATTTTTGATGACTTGCTTATGTCAAATGCTTTTGGTTGCATTTCTATTACACTGAAGCGTTCACCAGATATTATAAAGCAACACATCTCCCAGCTTCTAGGTCATTTGCAGAGATTATTAAGATTTCTATAACAAATTGTGAACTCTGTGGGTTATCAAGAATAAAAGCAATACTCCATCCCATTCCTGAGAATTGGAGTATCACAGGACAGCGGATTTCATTTAGAGGGAGAGACTTTATTGTAGTCTCCACAGCATGGGAAGGGGTGGGACAGACATTCGGGTCTTCCCTAACAAGGGGGGTAATCCCTGTGTGTGAGATCCAACTTTCCAAAGAAACAACTTGGCACCATTACTAGAAGTCTAGAGTGTCAGGGTATGAATTTTCATTAAGGCAGAAATAACTTTCTCATTTCTCATGATGCAGATGTCCCAGATAACATGCCTGAGTTCGTGAGTGTGTGTGTGTGTGTGTGTGTGTGAGTGTGTGTGTGTGTGTATGCGCGCACGCGCGATGTGTTTTGCACAAAAGCTAAAGCAGGATTCCAGTGCCCTGCACTGTCATTCTCTGACTTTTTTCCTTGAGACGGCGTCTCTCATTGAATCTGGGACTACGCTGGTGGCTGGTGACTCCCGGCTATCAGCCTATCCCACCAGCCTCCACAGCACTGGGGTTATAGGCCCTTAGGTGACCAGACGGGTACTGAGGATTTGAACTCAGGTCCTCATGCTTGCTTCTATGCCACCTGCCACCACTGCCACCAGATGGCAAAAACCATGACTTGGTCTCAAGGCTCTATTACCCACATACGTAGTTCGTCTGTCACAGTTTGGTCAGTGTCTCAAGGAAAGCCGGGTCATTTCCACACAGAGGGTGGTGTGGAGGAGAGAAAGGGCTGAAAATGCCCAAATGGCAGTGTTCCTGGTGAAATGGTAAGGGGGAAGAACAGATATACCTGTTCATCCCAGAGCCCCTCCTACAAGCCCTTCCATCCTGCCCTGTGTTCCTGCCCTCTCTCCACTTCCTGCCCATCGGTGGCTCGGCCGCTCCTTCGCTTCTACGTTCCACACAAACCATGAGCTCTCTTTCTGTGTTTGTCTCCTTAGGTCAAACCCTTTCCCCCTCCAACTAGCTTGGAAGTATCACACTGTGTGTTCTCACTCCTGTCCTGCAAACACTGTGAAATATGTTTTTCACTTCTTAATCTTCGTTTTAATAGCATCTCAATACACGAGATAAATATCCCTATGTTAAATCAGATAGCCATATTATTTTATTATTACTTCTCAAATATTGAAAAATAATCTCCTTATAACGTGTTTTCAATCCACCACCCACATTTTTCATAAGTTCAACACACACACACACACACACACACACACACACACACACACACACACACATTTTCCCTAGAGGTTTGTGTCTGCATCTGAAGGTTGTACTCATTCACCAAACTATTTCATTCAGAATAAAATGATGATAATAATCCTCTTAAAAATGAGTAACAGTCGGGAATGACAACTCAGGCTTGTAACACTAGTACTCAGAAATCTGAGGCAGGAGGATCATACAAGTTACAATCAGCCAAGTCGACAAAGCAAGACCCTACCTCAAAAATCTCAAGTAGATACATAAAATAAAAACAACTAACAATCTTCATCGAGAAGCTTCGAGGCAGAGCTGGGAAGCTCACTGCAAAAATTATGTCTTAATTGAAGATTGTAGAAAATAAAGATTTTATAATAAATGCCATATAACTTTTCCTTGGTTTCCAAATCTTAATGTTTCATCAAACTTAGTTAGAATCCTAAAAATTCATAGGCATAGTGAAAGTCTTCTGTGTAGCTTCCCTCCATTTCCTTCCTGCCTCCCTGTCCCAGAGGCAAACAGCACACTGAACCCGTGTTATTTCTTCCCTTGTGTGGTATTGGAACTAAGTACAGGTAATGTGAATATACAATGTAGGCTTGTGGATAATAAAGAACACAATCATGTTGCATTCCTCCAATCTTTAATGCTTATAATCTTGTTCATCTTACGCACAATTCTAATCTATGATAACATGCCTTTCCATTTCTTTCCCAGCTTAAAATAATTTTTTTGAATTTTTATATAAAACAGGTTTCTTTAGGTTTGAGGGAATTCGCTTTATAAGGTTGAGAACGTTACCTTCTGAAGGACTCTAGCTTGCTGGAGGCCCTGAGTTCAATCCCCAGCACCGACAAAGAACCAACACAAGGAAGAAAGGAAGTTTTCTTCCATCCCTAATTGGCTAAGAAATTTGCTATGAATTTTGATGAATTAATTTTGTGCGGTAACTTTTCTTTAATATCACAAATCTGTTCCTTTTATTCTTTAAATTGCACGGATTATATTTGCGTATTTTCTAATGTTGAATGACAGTTAACATGCTGTACTTGGGTAAGTTGAAAATGATAGATGATGGGTAGGGTGGGTGGGTGGGTGGATGATGGATGGATGGACAGACAGACAGGCAGGCAGGACAGACAGGCAGACAGACAGACATAGACAAGTAGCAGAGAGATATGTAGGTGGCTAGATGCAGCATAGATATAAATCTAAGTGTAATTCTTCCCCCATGAACCTTGTCTATAATTGAAGTTTTGCGAATATATTCATTCATATGGTGAGGTTAGCCTCTGCTTTCTCCTAAAGCCCTTGCCTGATCGTGGTCAGGTTGTACCGACTTCATTAACTGAGTCCAGTGGAGTTCTGTTATGCCTTAATTTCTGGTAGGATTCATAGAACACTGAGATGTTGGTTTCTTGTGTTTCACTAAAGTTGTTTCTGAAATCCTCAGGCATGTGACTTTTGTCCTGTATGAGTTTGACCTACTGAAAATTATCTTCCTGACTGTAGCACTATTCAGCCCTCTCTTCTATCTTGTGCAAATAGAAGTGTCCATATTGTTACAAGCAATTGCACATTATAAATTTTCAACTTAATCAACATAAGGTTGTTGTCCTCGGTAGGCTTTCTCACATTCTTGTTGTTGTTACTGTTGTTGTTTTGTACGGTTGGGTTTTGTTTTGGGTTTTTTGTTGGGTTTGGGTTTGTTCTGTTCTTTATTGTCCAGCTTTCCTTTTTCACTCCTTGTTTACATATGTCTTCTCTTTAAAATTTTAAATTGCAGCAGAAAACCCATGATAATTGACTATGTTGTGCACTTTTTATTGTTTTACGTGTATAGACATTTTGCTTACACCTATGCCCAGACGTGCATCACATACACACAGTATCCACAGATGCCAGTGAGGTCATCAGATCCGCTGGAACTGGAGTTACAGGTTGTAAGCTCTCATGTGGGTACTCAGAACTGAACCCTGGTCCTCTGCCAGAGCATCCAGAGCTCTTAACCACCACGCCATCTCTCCAGCTTCCTATTTCGACCATTTTTAAGTATACTGTCCAGCGTCAAGCATGCTCACACAGCTGTGCAGCAAAACTCTCGGGTTTTCATCTCACACAACCAGAGTCTGAGTGATTTAAAGTCAGCTGTGTCACCAGTGTGGGGGACGACTCACAAAAGCTGCATCCCTGGAGAGTTCCCTTACATACCATGCATGTGGCTCCCCCTGACTGAAAATCAAAGTCCTCTCCCCAGCCATGGTCACAGCTTACATGACTCTGGAGAAGGACCTTGAAGATTGGACCATTTTCAGCCTTCTGTGACTAGTGAGTTTTATTTACCTCTTAGGTTTTTGTTAAGGTTCATTCACTCCCGAGTCTTAAAGAACCTTCCTCCACGAGAGGGTCATTAGTTTTAAGAAAACACCAGTACAATATGAAAAACTAGGAGAGCATTTTAGAAATTGATTTAATATGACAGGGTCTCACTATATAACCCTGTCTTTCCTGTAAACCTGCTATGTACATCAACAGTGTATGGCCTCGGACTTGCAGAGGTCCACCTATCCTTGCCTCTCTTTTGCTTGGGTTAAAGGTATGCACATCCACACATGGCTTATTTTCTTGGTTTTCAGAAGTCTGCTTTTCCTGTTTTTGTCTTGCCTTGCAGTGCCCTCTAGCCACTGTCATCCAGTCAATGGATTGCTGTGCCCATGTACATTATGTTTTCAGTGCAGATGACCATGTGGTTAGTTGTGGGAGGCAAAAAGGACAAAGGGTTTCAACATCATAACTAACCGGAAGGCTCCAGCCAGCAGCCTTCCTTTTCTAGTCTGTAAGCAGAATCAAACGTGCCCAGCTTCCATGCAGGGAAGCTGATAGAAGACAACGCATGTGCCACCTCAGTGCCGGAAGACCAGTGATGACATTGTTTGGCAGTTCCACAGTTACGTTCCATTCTTTCAAATCCTTAATGTTTATAAGGATTTTTTTTCAGAGTCTTAATCTTGAATCCTGGATTGTTAAATGGAAACAGCTTCTTGTTTTGATTCGTGTGTGTGTGTGTGTGTGTGTGTGTGTGTGTGTGTGTTTCTGTATGCATTATGGATCATTCTGGGTTTGGCAAGACTACTGCTTTCCAACCTATGAGCTTAAGATGTGGAATCTCATGGTACAATCCACTGATGCTCTGCTCTTCCCAAAGGAATTGTTATCTTCTCCCCAGCTTTCTGTAAGCTTCATAAATAGAGCTGGTTATTTGTAAGTGATAAGGGGTTGTCCTGCTGGGCCAAACAACTGGTCTACCCACAAAACAAGGGACATACTCATCTTACAGTTGGCACTATTATCATCATCATCATCATCATTATTATTAACTTGACTTGGCTGGGGAAATGAAGCAGAAAATTTCAGAAAAATAAAAGCGAACTGTTCAAGTAAACACCAAGCTTAATGCAGATGAGTTTGAAAGGCTAAGATTTTTGAGCAAACTTGTGCGACATAGGATGTTAGCATCTGAGGTCTAGGTTCTGACAAACCCTTCACAGATGGTCCAGGTAATCCATGAAGGGCTTTGACTGTGGATCTGAGTGGCTTAGGAACCATTAGGCTGGAATGTCTTGGCGTGGAGCTATTGAGTTGTGGTGATGTAGTTTATTTATTTTGTTTCATTTTATTTTATGTGTGCTTATTTTTGAGACAAGATCTCACTATGCTGTCCAGACTGGCTTCAAATTTCTACACTCAAAGAGAGTCTTCTGTCTCAGTTTTCAAAGTACAGGGAACAATGCATGCAGGATACAGGATTAGTTTGTATAGAGTTCCCTGTTTATATTGCACGATACATATTAACTAGTCAAGGGCTGGTGAGATGGCACAATGGGTAGAGTGTGACCGGAGGGGGAAGAAGAAAATTGACTCTCTACCCCCCCCCCCAAATTTTCCTCGGATCACACTCACACTTTGCGTGTTCACTCTCCATAAATAAACGAACAAATTAATTAATTACTAATTTGTTTTATAAAACAGCCAAATAATTAGCTGGGCTTTTTTTTTTTTTTCAAGGAATTTTTTATGCTTTATCTAATAGCACTTTTAACATTGTTACCCGAAAGCCTATCTTGTTCCCGAATGCCGCAAGACCACCCTCTAGTGGTAGAAGCCATACAGTGCAGTACGAGTTCAACCCCGAGATTTTAAGGATTGTGTCCAAGACTTCCAGAAACACCAATTCTCAAAATCCAGAGTTCCCGGAAGAGCACCCCACAAAACAAAGCTGTCATTCGTAAAAGTCTAGATGCTCGGTTTACATAGTAAAGGAAATAGTCGCTCAGCTTGTCTTCGAAGGCTCACCCGGGGGGCAATGATTGTATCAGATTTTAGGAGGATTTTATATCACTGTAAAAGATACAACTCGAATTTTTGTCTTTGTCTGGTGCTGCTAATATGGATCCGAATTCATGATACTGCAGATTAATTTTGATGTAAAAATAAGCTTCCAATTGAAGAATTAGTTAATTTATACCTCGAAGTTAGGGACATACTGCCTTAGAAAAAACAAACGAACAAAAATACATTGTATATTTGCTCCAGAATTTATAAAATGTATAAAATTTATTTTAAAGTTCTTTATTATTTACATCTCAAGCTCAGTTTTATCTTGATGTATAAAAATTTTCAAGAGGAAGGCAGTGAGAGAAGGGTTCAGCCCATGACACTAATGATTCCGTTTGTCCTCTCCTCCGCTAGTCTGGAATTTGGAGATCTTCCTCCTTCTAAGCCACCTGTAAGCCACCTTCCAAAGCCCCTTTCTCACTCTCTGAATAGGGATTTAGACATTAATAGCACAGTACTACAACGTGACTGTTTATCCACCAACATCCATATGTTTTGTTCAGTATCTATAGTGGGTATTAATTTATAAGAGACTGCTTCCAGATGCTTACTGAGTCTGCAACTGACTATCAGAACACACATGCATTACTCTGGGGCAGAAGTGTGGATGAGTACATAAGCGAATATTACAGCTATGCATTAGCTTGGGTTGTAAACGTTGATGGGAACTCCAAGGCAAGTAAGGTTGGTTGTTACATTGTTCTCTTAAAGACCAGATTAAACAGGTTGGCTGAGGCTCGGTGGGAGAGCAGTTCTAAGTCTTAAGTAACCACAAGGTATATCACTAATCCTGGCTGCAGGGCTGGAGAGATGGCTCAGCAGTCCTGAGTACAATTCTCAGCAGCTACATGGTGGCTTACTTACCCCAGCTGCCGGTCCAGCAGAAGTTCTAGTCTCTCAGAACATGAGGGGCATTTCCACAATATCACATCACTGTGACTTTTTTTCTTCTTCTTGGATCTGCTCAAATGGTTCCGTTCAATATTAAATTTGTAGAGCCATTTGAGGACAAAGGGACAGCTGAACCAGAGTTGCCAAAAGGAAACTGGCTGGGACTGGTCTGACTTGAACTATTGAGAGAAGGTGAACTCATGGTGCAGGGGCTGAACCCAGATGAGAGCTGGGAATGGGGAGACCTTAAAAAAGCTTGTTCCCCTCACTTCATAGTAAAGTGTCTATGTTACAGGTTTGGGGGACAAGGCTTACACTCACTCGCAGGCTTGCCTTGTTCGATTCCACTGTTGGGAGATTGCCATGTAAACAAACCTCCGGAGAAGAAAAAGAACATCTATTCACCCCAGATATGGCAACAACAACAATAAACCATATATATTCCACCCAAGTCTGGCTTGGTGAATCTAAAGAGTTTAGTTGGACTTATTTACTGTAGACTAGGCAGCTTTTGAGCGGCCGTACCACTGAAGAAAAGGTTTTCCTCACTCCAGAATTGCCTATAAATCCTCAGGGAGATGTAGTCTCATAAGATTCCACCATTATGAAATAATAGTGGGCCCAATCTTGTGCGGTTTACATGGAGGTTGTCACAGATGCAGGCAATTTGAGAGAAAAGAGAGAGAGAGAGAGAGAGAGAGAGAGAGAGAGAGAGAGAGAGAGAGAGAGAGAGAGAGAGGGAGGGAGGGAGGGAGGGAGGGAGGGAGGGGGAGGGAGGGAGGGAGGGAGGGAGGGAGGGAGGGAGGGAGGGAGGGAGGGATGGAGGGAGGGAGGAGAGAGGGAAGGAGGGAAGTAAGGAAGCAAGAAGAAGGGAAGAAGAAAGAAAGGAAGGGAGAAAGAGAGAAAAAAAGGAGAGAGGGAGGGAAGCAAGGAAAGAAGGAAGGAAGGAAGAAAAGAGAAAGAAAAGAACCACGCCATCTTCGGGGGACAGTGTCCCACAAAGGTCGAGATGCACCCTTGAGCTTTAGTGATGGACTGAAGGCTACAGTTTCATCTCTGTAATACGACCTGCCGTAGAGTGATCAGTCACAACGAACCTAGCACTAGGCCGTCCCAAGAGGTTCTTTAACCTACGTCATTGTACGGGCCAGGAAAGGGGTGTCTGGGACAACTAGTACTCTTCTGGCCCGAGGTATAGCCGGTTCCTTTAAACCCAAGCTCTTGGTCTGCATTCTCTTTGGCCTTCCTATAAGGCCAACGCTGTTGTGTTACAGATCAACACAGTAAAGGCCAAACTGTCCATATGCCCTGAAGAGCACACGCCTGACTGTCCTCGGCTACATGTTTCTGTCATGTGTCCCTCACATGATTTCAGCTGTGGCTGTGGTATTTCACAGGCAATGAGCAGAGGAGTGGAGGCACCTCATGGCTTGCGTTCTTCTTTCATTTACTAAAAGCCTGATGTGTACCAGGCACTGCACCAGCCACTTAAAGTGAAGAAGCCCTTGCCCTTGAAGAGTTTATAATCAAACTAAAGAAAAACGTGAAAGGATGCCAACCTTTCCTGTGGCAGGCATTGTTGGTAGCTTTGGCAGTGGATTTGTTACCCAGCCCTTGGGCGGGCCTGGGAGAAACAGGAAGTATCTAAGGTCATGACAGCCAGTATTCACCAAGTGCCCACTTCCTAATTAGGTAAAAACTTCCCTATGAATTATTTAATTGCTGAGGACCTGCCCCAGAAGTTGACAGGGTTCCCAAGAGGAGATAAAAAAGTCAGAGAGGGAGGTGAGTCAGGGAAATTTATACAGGTTTCACAGAACACAGATGGACCAGTGATTAGCCAAGAAATATAGAGTATACCATTTTTGTCTCTGGATATGTTTGGTTCTTCATTGTATGTGTGGAGTTACATGTTCAGTCCAAATTGGAAAGTCCAAGTAGAACAGATTTTAGTCCTATGACTCCAATTCAAAGAATCTGAGGAATGTCTTCACCAAAGCAAACGCATTCATCGTATAACAACCGGCTTTCAGGCTGGTAGTATTTGCAGGTTTAAAGCACTCTAGACAAGAAGAAAATATCTGAATGAATAGTATGAATAGCAAATACTAACTCCTTCATTTATATCCTTTTATCATCCACACTATTAAGTGAGAAAAGTTATTCTGGTGAGTCTGTCTCGTTTGCTGAGTTCTCTTCCTCCAGGGGCGGACTGTGTATGGTACTCTCTTTAAGCTACATCTTCAGAGAGCTCTAAGTGCTTTGTAAAAAGAGACCTTGAATCTGTTACCAAGTCTCCTGGCTGGTTGGAATTTGTCAACTATCTCTAAGTTTATCCTGTTTCAATTATACTGTTTGAGAGAAGATCCCTGGAGACACGGTATCATAAAGAAATTCCTAGCATCTTTGTGATTATCTGTGCTTATCACAATCTCCAGGGCATAAGACTTCCAAGTAGGACCAGAGGAAGTTACTTCCCTAAAAGCAGAAGAGATGGTAAGTTTAGGACTTTCTAAAGAGACTCAGAAATAATTTTCTCTGGAAAAGACAAGAAACAAATCCTAATGCAGAAAGCCCCTAAGAACGCAATATGCAGCGACCAGTACCTAAAGCTGAGAGACAAAGCGACAGCAATCTCAGCATTTGGCTCAGCTTTGCTGGAACTGCATCAAGCAGCTATACTGGCTTCATGACTTTTGTCACTGCCAGTAGATATGGCGGTGCCATTTAGTCCCAGCCATCACTGTATGTAGAGTCTCTTCTCATAGCTTTATTGGACAGAAGATAAATAAATGTGCCCTGAAGTTAAAGACCATAGCCAAGGTCAAAAGGACAGAACTCTGTGTGGTCTATGACACTGAAGTCAACGGGGCTTCACTAGCTGTAGTAGCCCTGCCTATCTCCAGAGGCCAAGAGACACTGAGCCTTAGTCCATGAATAGCCAGTGGCCAGGTCAATATGGGAAGAGGTTTCAAATTTAAAAGAAGGAGGAGGAGGAGGAGGAGGAGGAGGAGGAGGAGGAGGAGGAGGAGAAGAAGAAGAAGAAGAAGAAGAAGAAGAAGAAGAAGAAGAAGAAGAAGAAGAAGAAGAAGAAGAAGAAGAAGAAGAAGAAGAAGTTACACATCCAAAGGCCTGGAGATGGAAATGGTGAGTTTGGAGAAAAAAATTTTTTTTTTTTTGGAGTACTGGGAAATGCCCAGATTTGAAAATGGAGACCCAGCTAACACCTGCCTGTGAACACCTTCCCATCATGCTCTTGTTAGCACTACTGATGACTGACACACTTAATAATAATGTGCATTTATGTAGCTTGGTGTAATGCTCCATTGTACTATATTTACGATGCTTTGCACTGGAAGCATTCAATTTTTTCTATTATGTGGACTAAATACACATTAACTGTAGCTTTTTAAAATGTACCCTAATTGACGCATGTCTACAGGTTGCAATGTGACATTTTAATATGCAGTAATGATCAAACCAGCTGGGAGGTCCATTTCTCTAGACATTTATTATTTCTTTGAGTTAAAAATTCAGTCTTGGGAGATTTTGAAATATGCAATAACTTGTTGATTGTGGTCTTCAGTGGTATGAGACTTGACCTTTCTTTCCTATGGTTTGTTTAAAAAGCTTCCATTTCTAAAACATAAAATAAATAAATTAGAAAGGTGAGTGATCTGGTACACTTCACCCACAAAAGCTTCTGTGACTCCCGGGGAAAGACAATTAGCAGGAATCTTGGTGTATGTCTCCCATTTAGTCCGTTAAAATACGAGAGCTGTCATTTGAACTAATTATGATGTGAATGATTAATTGGAATTTCCAAAATTGCAGATGTAGGCATACAGTAAAATATCAGACCACTGAAGCATTCAATTAGAAACAGAATTTTGACAGATTTCTGTATTTAATGCACTTTTCCTCTCCTCTGCCAAGCTGAGAGAAGCCAAAGATCAGATATCCTCCCAGCCCTGACCCACCCTCCCCTGTCTAGAGCATTTTACAGAGAAGCCAAAGACCAGATCCTGTCTAGAGCATTCTACAGCAGGACCTGTAGCATGAAGATGAGGAGCCATAAGAGCTCTTCGGGCAGCTGGCCAGACTCAGCGTCAGCCTCTCCCACTCCCCCTTGCATGCCTTGCACCAGGTTAGGACACCCAGCTACTTCAAGCCTTTGTCTCTGAGTCTGTAAGTGGGATCGACCATAATGCCTCCTTCAACAGTACAATACGCATCACAGGATGAGTTGTCCATCAGTGACAACCACTACCGTGATGAGGAAACTCCGGGCCTTAGTTACTGTTCAGATTCCCAAATCCCATCAGAACTATATAGTGTCAGTTTCATACAGTGCTCAACACACAAGCTATCCTCTAACACCCGGGACGGTGGTCCTGCTATGTGATGAGGATGAACACAGAATCAGCATCATTGTGTCAGATGCTCCACTAGCAGGTTAATGAGTACCTCACATGCTGAGATCAGTGCTCAGTGATGTGCTGTTGAATGGGAGTGACTGACTACAGCTACCTCTCGCTGCCCTAGGGATTCTCATCCTGATCCTAGGCGTAGCTACTCCCCTGCATCTCAAGTTCAGCCCTTGACTGGTTCTTTTGATTAATGTTATGTGCGTGAGTGTTTTACCTGCATGTATCATCTGTGTATTCGTGGGACCACAGGGGTCAGAAAAGGATATCAGATCCCCTGGATGGGATGGTTGTGAATCGCCATGTGGCTGCTGGAAATTGAACCCAGGTTCTCTGCAAAAGCCACTGATAAATAAATCTTTTATTGGATATTTTTAATTTACATTTCAAATGTTTTCCTCTTTCCTGGTTTCCCCTCCAGAAACCCCTATCCTAGCCCCCCTCCCCCTGCTTTTATGAGGGTTCTTCCCCCTCCCACCTCCCTTCCCTGACATTTTTCCTACACTGGGGCATAGAGCCTTCACAGGACCAAGGACTTCTCCTCCCATTGATGCCCAACAAGGCCATCCTCTGCTATGCAGCTGGAGCCATGGGTCTGGCCATGTGTACTCTTTGGTTGGTGGTTTAATGCCTGGGAGCTCTAGAGGGTCTGGTTGGCTGAAATTGTTATTCTTATGGGGTTGAAAACCCCTTCAGCTCCTTCAGTCCTTTCTCTAACTCCTCCATTGGGGATCCTGTTCTCAATCCAATGGTTAGTTGCAAGCATCCACCTCTATATTTGTCAGGTTCTGGCAGAGCCTCTCAGGAGACGGCTCAATCAGGTTTCTGTCAGCATGCACTTCTTGGCATCCACAATATTATCTGGGTTAGATACACAATATATTGCTGTATATGGAATGGATCCCCAGGTGGGGCAGTCTCTCAACTGGTCCTCTTAACCTTACAACCACTGTAGCAATGTCTACAGCCCCAGTGACACATTATGTTGGAGATTTATTGCTATTTGTGTTTGTGTGCCTGAGGATATGTATGTGCACCATATGTGGAGATTCTCACAGAGGCCATAAGAGTAATTAACTCTCTTGAAATTGGAGTTATAGGTACGTGTGAGCTTTCTATGTGGGTCCTAAGAACGAAACCCAGGCCCTATGTAAAAGTAGCAAGTGTTCATAATCACTGAGCCATCTCTCCTGTCATTTTGGCTGTCATTTTAATCCTAGTGAGGAGAAAGGGTCAGGAATCACTTGTCAAGGATACAGAAGAGTCCAGTGTAATGAGATTATGACGCATGCTTTAAAAAAAAAACAAATGCTCACATACACTCACACATATTCTCACACACACTCTCACACATACACCCACACACTCATTCATACACCTTCACACATGCTCACACACACCCATACACACACTCACATTCACATACATTCTCTCTCACACACACACACTTAAACTTACACACACACACACACACACAGAGAGAGAGAGAGAGAGAGAGAGAGAGAGAGAGAGAGAGAGAGATATCCTGGCATTAGGGTGAACATCAGTGCTAGTTTGCAAGGTGCTACATTTTCACCTTCTAGGTAAGTGAATAATTTAGAGAGAAGGTGGTACTGCGGGCTTCTAGCAAGATGCCATTTTTATGAAGAAATGTCAAGGGGGGAGACATTTTTAATAGGTAAAGGAAGAAGAACAGCCTTAGAAAGAAAACAGAAGCCAAGGCTCTGAGCTTTAGTGGTCAAGGCCACACAGGGAAGGTCACGGCAGATCCAGTTATAGACAGGCTTCAAGATAGAGACAACTCTACAGAAGTTTGAAGAGCCAACTTGGACAATCTATATGCAATGTGATAAAAAGCCAAGGCTGTCATGGAATTCCATTGTTTAACACGGAAACAAATGAAAAGAAAAGAGCATCTTTACCCCTGGAGGCCAGAGTTGAACTCCAGACACCATGACCAGGTCTGACAGGAGTGATTCTGTTTCTGGAGCTACTGACTGATAAATGGCTTACATGGGAGCTGGAGATGGTGGGCCAGTAGAGGCCTTGTGTAGTTTGTATGAATCCCTGGGTCCAATCCCAGAGCCACAAAAATGGTACATGGCGATTCAAGCTTGTCATCTCAGCGATCAGGGGATGGAGGCAAGAAGTAGCAGTTCAAAGTCATCCTTAGCGATGGCGTGAATTTGAGGCTACCCTAGGCTACCCGAGACCCGCTCTTAAATGTGTTTGTTTTGAATGCTCATACCGCAAGTGTTCTGTATGGTCTGAGCAAGTGGAGTTGGAGTCTGTCTAGTACATTGGCGAGTCTGGAGAGCTGCTTCTAAGGACTCTGCCTTGGGTCCATGAGCAGGATGGGAGTTTTCAGAATAGAAATGTACCATCTGCAAAATAGTACAAAAGACAGTTCTAGAACCATGAAGCACCTCTGCCACTTGCTTAGATTCCAATATGCGCTGTATCTTCTGGTAGCATGCATACTGTATGGGTTCCTGATCCCATCAGAACCAGCCTTGTAGACTGCTTAATGTAGACTACTAACTAGGTGCTTTCTCCACTGGGAGCTGCAGATGCCAGGGTAGATGTAATCAAGCTCCAAGAACTACATTTTCAGTCGATCGTTTTTGGTAATATGCAGGACCAGATAACCATACTAAGATCTCTGTGCATACCATGGAAGTGACTTAATGCATTCTGAGAGACAAGGGCAAAGACCTCTCAGAATGGCATGCTTTACTGAAACCACTTCTTCCTGGGTATAATAGTTAACGTGTTCCTACAGCAGAAAACAGAAAAATGGCCAGAAGGGGAGAAAAAAGCATGACTTTAAAAATTCTCCACTCAGAAGTGATCACATTATTTTGGCAGGCTGTCTCTGAATACAAGCGCTTTAAAATCAACAAGGAAGCTATTCAAAGCTAAGCCTCTCTTACCTTTCACCCCGTTATTCCCAATGGCTTTATAGCTTCATATCAGAAGTATTTTTAAAGGGGGGTTATTGTGAAGTTTGAACTCTACAAATGCAGATAAGACTGGATAGACATGCGTGGTTTCTCCAACCAAACAGCCTATGGATAATATACTACTGAACTAATTTAACCAGGTGTCTCAGTGGAGACTGGTAATAAACCCAGATACAGCCAAGGCGTGCCATGACTGTGGCCCCCCAGAACAGTGACAAATCACCCCTGTCACAGTACATCTGGAAATATCTTTTGAGCCTAAAAATAATGGACCGAATTAGCTAATGCAGAATAGTTATTTGGCTAAATTAAGCTTCAGCTACTATCAAGAGACTCGTTCCAAAATGGGATTTTTTAAGTAATAATAATAGTGCCTTATTCATTATTTATAAGGTAATTACAGCTGAGCCCCTGCTGTTTCCATCCATCCATGTGATATTGAAAGTGAGGGCTTGAGGAGAAAGAGGAAAGACGGATACTGTATACCACCACCCCCCCTTCCATCATGTTTAGTACGTTTTCTAGCCTACAGTTGCGAGGATGGTTCTTGGGAAATGGTACAACACAGGATTTTTAAATCACTTACAGAAATGTGTTTTGTACAGTTTACGCTCCACTGCATGGACTTTTTCTTTTCTTTCTTTCTTTTTTTTTTTTTTTTTTTTTATATTCAGGGATGTCACAAGCTTTGCTGTGTATTCACAGCCTGTGGGACAAAAGTGTCCACAAAGCAAACAGAAGAGAAGGTGAGGAAACCACAGAGAGCCCAATCACAGAAGCCTGTGTGTTACAGCCTCAGTGACAGCAGACAGCCTGTCCTGTGTGCAGGACGGAACTGTCAGCCCCAGACTCCTCTCTATGGAGATGCCACCAATCTTGTTCGGTAGCAAACATCCTAGTAAAAAGCCCAGAATACACAAGTATTCTGGGTTGGGTTTTGGCGTCGTCACCTGTCTACAAATGTCTGCTGGTGTGCCTGTGTCCAGCCCTGGGGTTTCGCTCAGCTGGGCACAGTGCTCCCCTCGCTTGCTTTGGGTGATTGGCTTTGATTCCCAGCACAGTGTAAATCCAGGCAATGGCACACACTTGCAAACCTAGGACAAGGAAGGTGGAAGAAAGATCCTCCTCATCTACATAGAATTTTTGAAAATGTCACTTGTGTAATATAAGTATTATATAAAAATAATTGCATACTATATGTTTCTAATATTTCATTGCATATAATACATTATATAAGATTTTATCTAAAGTGGGGTCATGCTCTATGTAATCATGTAACAATCATCCTGATTGTTAATGTAATGTTTTATATATATATATGTGTGTGTGTGTGTGTGTGTGTGTGTGTGTGCATGTGTGTGTGTGTGTGTGTGTGTGTGTATGTGCAGTGCATATGTATGGGTGCAGGAAACTGAATTCAATGATCCATCATTTGCGTCTCTTAATATTCTTTCTAGAAACTTCCATGATGAGTTGCAGTGAGATCCTTATTCTACATTTGAAAGACATACTCGAATCAAATGCCCTTTGAATTTGACCATATTTCAAGCCCACACCAAATCTGAGCAGCCTTAGTGGCTTTGTTTTGCATTAAGTTTACATCACATGCTTTCTACCCTACCCATAGCCTGTAAGCTTCAAAGGAAAGAATTATGGTAAGACCTCTGTGGGTCACAAGCGTATTATTCTAACCAGCGGGGTGACATTACAAGACCCTCGAGGACTAAGCCAGTAATGGCTGTGGGAGAAGCACCAATGAATTGTGGACAACGACGTCTTTATGCTTATTGTTTTAGAAGAAGGGAACTCTGCAGTGATGCAGGCCCTGTTTTTCTTACACTGTGAACCAGCTTCCCCTAGTCCCTTCTAATTCCATAAAGATGAGGAGAGGAGGGCTCTACATTATTGCTCCTGAACTCAGACTCACTGAAACAGTGGAAGGACACATCAGGGACTCAGCAAACTGCTGAGGAAAAGAAGTCAGCCTCACAATTCAGAACCTGAACCCCTTCCTCAATTCCCTTAGCTCTCTTCTTGACAGCTCCCTGCAGCGAGCAGCCCCGTCCAGATCCTACTCCCAAATCTCTAAGACCCAGCTGCATTTATTTTGTCAGTGTCTCTCTCCCCTTAGCTCCCAGCCTGAAGCTGACAGAGACTGTCTGTAGCTGGCTCATTGGGAAAAAGAGCTCGCAGATGGATTAAAATGTCAGGTGTTCAGACAGCCCAGATTGAAAGCTAGAGGTGTTTTCCTGGCTCTGCAACTCCCTGATGCATAATCCCTCACACTGCCCCATGCAAGGAAGCATCTGTGAGAAGGAAGACAAAGTGGACGGAGGCTCACAAACAATACATCTCAGGGTGCACAGAGTGAGCAACTGAGCTGTGTGCTGACCCACAGTGAGAGGTGTTCCATTTCTCTTCCACTCCAAGGTGTAATGGTCCATGCCAGACAGTTATGGAAACCCGTACTGATTGCACTCAGAAGGAGAAATAGGTGCAGTACTGAGTTCGAGGCCAGCCTGGGCTATGAGAGAGATCCTAGAACCAACAGAACTACATAGAGAAACTTGTCTCCAAAACAAAGCAAAAGGGAAAAGAAAGAGAGAATGGTGCACACAGATTAAACCAATTACAAGTTCTAAGTCCTTTTGATCGATGGCTAGATCTCCAAGAGAGGCCTTGAGACTCCAAAAAGTCTCTTGGTGTCGTAGCTCAGGTAGACACTTTGTAAAGGTAAAAACCACAATGACCCATCCAACTCAGATGAGAGCCAGAATAACTTTGAAATATTCCTTCCTGGCAGAGAGCATTGGCAGTTGTTTTAGACACAACTTGCCAATTACGTTGGTTAATATATCTGGACCATGGTCAAGGTCATGACATTGCAAAGGTGTTGCCAAGGTAGGTAAAGGACTGAAAACTGTCAAAACAAAGGAAAGATGGAGCCAGAACGGGACAATGTTACCTTAGTAACATTTCACAGGGAGATGCAGTCTCCACAGACTGCTTCGCTGCTTACCTCATTACCCCACTTCCCACTACTCCTTATGTCAACTGGATTCCATGACAACAGATTTTTTTAAGTTATTTGCTTCTTCGTGTAATGCGGCAAGTCCCCTTTTCCTTTCTGGGTGATTTTATTTATTGACTTACTGACTTGCAATACCAAAAGAATTCATGAGGATCTTAAATCATCAGTTTAGGAATTCTCCCAAACAGAGAAGTGGTAGGGGCCATACAGAAGACTGGAGGTCTGGTAGCTGGGGTAATACTCGGTTAATAAATTGTCTGCTGAGCGAGCTGGAGGCAGGTTCCCCGGCACCCACATCAAATGCAGGGTGCATTAGAGCATCTGCAGTCACGATGCTGCGGAAATGGGGAAAGGAGGATTTCTGTACTTGACGGCCAGCAGTCTGGACAAACTGGTAAGCCCCAGGTTCAGGAAGAGACCCTACCTCAATTGTAGAGAGTGACCAAGAAAAATACTCAACATTAATCTCGGTGGGCACACGCACAAACATGAACGTGCACACACATACACAAAAAAAGAGAAAAGTAAGTTCTGTGCAGCATCAAAGACCCTACACAGAGTATCAGACTTGGATCCTCAAGTTGCAAACACCTCAACTTCTCAGTTTCCCCTTGAAGAAAGGAGACGGTTCCCCAAGGATGGAGTCTCTGGGCTATCTCAGGCTAATGAAGGAGTCCCTCCAGGTATTGGCTTCTCCCCATGCCTGAGACACCAAGGCCTGCTCCCATCTGGGCTACAGAGCCCTGTAGGATCAGATTTGTGCATTGACCGTGCTGACCTTAAAGTGGATCGCCTCCTGTTCCAAGCTGCAGCAAGAGAAAGCAAAGCCCCAGCACCCACGTGGATCAGAGTGGTCCCAGTACACAGAGATCTTTCGGCTCCTCTGGCCATTAACAGGTTATAGCACAAGTTCTTCTCAGCCTGAGACATTATCTCATCGGCAGGTCTAGCCAGAGGCAGAAATGATGTCTCATTAAGAGTCTCCGGACACTGGAATTCTGCTTTGTCACTGACACCCATTTGGTTTTATAGCTCTTCTCTGTCATTAGGTAACCTTGCTGTCCAAACACAGCAAAGAAGAGGCTGTGTTTAACCAGTTCGGGGCAGAAAGCAAACAAGCATGATGTAACCACAAACTGCCAAGTCATGAAAGAAAGAGGAAAGAGCCAAACTTCGTAGTCTAAAAGAGAGCCCGGGAATGCGCTGCAGAAGTATCCTCCTTGCTCTAAGGATAAATAAATGAATGACCCTTTCTCCTCTGGGCTTAGTCTAAAAGTAATGCAAGCCAAACTTATAGGGGTATCCTGCTCTAAGACATAAAAATCACATCTAAAGAATGTGGTTGTGGATATCGTAGAAATCAATAGTATATATATATATATATATATATATATATATATATATGATGTATGTATGTATATATATATGTATATATATATATATATATATATATATATATATATATATATATATATATATATATATATATATATATATATATATATATTCTTGGGGGACCCTGGAGAATAGTGGAGAAAACAGCATAATTCAGAAGTATTTATTTTTACACCTATGACACTTGTCTGTCTGTCTTTTTAAGTTCAAGGGTTGACAGACGAATAAACGGGAGATAGGGAGATATGTCTCCCAGACCGTTCTTTTGGAAGAACTTTTTGGGTGCCCTCCTCCCTGAACCCAGGAAGGTGTGAAAGGAATTTATCTTTCACTGAAGTCCCTCCCTCCTTTGCCGCTCCGACAGCGCCCCTGCTGGTGGCCTGGAGCAGCGCGGGACTGTGAGAGCCTCCTAGGGCGTGGCCTGCAGTTTTTCCGTTTCCAGAGTTGAGGGTCTTCGCTGTTGAGCAGTTCGGTGGACAGTGTTCAGGGCATCTTTGTTTCACTTTCTCTGACATCCAAGTTTTCTTATTCTGCTGCAGGAGGGCGGGGCGGGGGAGCTCGGGCTGCGGTATTTCTAAGTGCAATGTTGTAACTTTTCTAGACCGTTGTTTTAATGCAGAAAGCAGGCTGATGGGAGAGGCAGAAGTCTTGCAGAAACATAAGGGGCGACCTTTGAACGAAGGTGGCAATGGTACTTATCCTCCTCCCCGAGTGACCCGGAGGCACCAGCTAGAGAAGGGTGCGGCGTTCTTGCTAAGAACCCGCATAGACTAGATTTCTGGGTACAGCGTAGGTGACTCAAGTAGCTGCAGGAGGGCTGTGGTGTGACCTGTCGCAGGGAGCAAGGGACAATCAAAAGATACATCAAGGATAGACGTCCTCACACTACCAGGAGCTGGGGCCGGCTCCTCGCAGCGTCCGTGCCCCTCCCGCTCCCTGTCACAGGATCATGCTGAGTCATTCCTTCCCCAGCTGCAGCCTCCCGCATCCTGCATCCTGTGAGTGATTATCTTCGACCAGTAGGGAGTCCCTTAGGCTTCCCACACCCCAGAGGATAGAATTCAAGCCTGAGGCTCTGGGGACTGGGGACTGAAAGGAGACCCCAGTGTGGAATGGTTCATGTTGCTGAAAATGAACATAACATATAATTATCTTTAAGATGAGCTGTACTGAGGGGAGCTTAACCTCTCTCTCTCTCTCTCTCTCTCTCTCTCTCTCTCTCTCTCTCTCTCTCTCTCTCTCTCTCTCTCTCTCTCTCTCTCTCTCTCTCTCTCGGTGCTGCTGAGGGAAAAGGATGCTGTGGGTCTCGAATTCGATTTCCTGCTTAGAGTATCGCAGTGCTTCTTAGCGTTTACCTTGTCCGTCTTGTTGTTTTGTTTGTTAATAACCTCTGTCTTTTCTCTACTGAGCCAGTCTTGGCAGACCCCAGCACAATGCACTTGGCATCTTGGTTACTATTGCAGAAGTCTGCAATACCCTGTACTGAAAAATACTGCAGCCCCCAGCCTAGGGTTTGGTTGATCTGTATACTCAGCTCACCACACACAGAGACAGACAGACAGACAGACAGACAGAGTCACACACGCACACACAAAGACAGAGTCTCACACACACACACACACACACACACACACACACACACACACCAGACCTTGGAACTAATTTGTCAGATCTCTACACCCTCTAAGGTTTCTACCAGTTTTTGCTAGCCGTTGAACAAGGCTAGGGGTTTTAATGACTTGTCCTTGAGACCTTCTGGAGTAAGAAGCACCCCTTAGCAGTTTAAGCCCCACTACACCTCACATTAGGAATTTGTTTTTCTGCTTTTCCTATGAAACCTTGACAACTGACTTTAGTTCATAACCCTTGTTCCATAATCCGTGAAAAGTTTACCTGGGAGTAAGTATGGCCTGCCCCCTGCCAGCCACTGTCAGGTAAAATTAAATCAAGGGTCCCTCCTCCTCCCCCCACACAGTGTCTTCAAGGTGCCTGTTTATTACTGTAATCAAGCAGTGCCCAAATGAACATCTGATGGCCTCCCCTAGGATCCCAAATGTTTTAACGCTCAGAGCCCCAGCAAAATAAAAATGAATGTCCTCATCTTTACAGGGAAAAAAAAATGAAAATCAGGATTTGAATTAGGAGTCTGAACTCACTTTCTGTTATCTGAGTAAAGATACATTTAGGGTATCTTTAGTACGAGTATTTAGTACTAGTATTATGCTAGTATTGGGATAGCATAAAGGTTTACAACACAAGCTGAAATGTAACCATCCGGAGCAAAACTTCACTCTGCAGCTTGGCTGGGGATTAACTCTCCAAATTTTATTGTTATAATATGTTTGTAAAATGAGGCATCTCAAAAATACATTCTTCACAGTGTCTCGGTGTTTTAGACGGAGAGATGGATCTGGAGAGATGGCTCAGTGGGTAAGAAGACTAGTTTGTATTTTATATAGAAAGTTAGGTGAGACCGTGTGAGTCTCGAAGCCCAGCACTGTGGGTAGCTAAGACAGGAAGATCTGTGAGGCCTCAATCCAGGTTCATGGAAAGATCTTATCATTTCGGAATGATAGAGAGGAACACTAGAGGCCATCATTCAGCCTCCACATAATAGTGTACACACACAACCAGAGAGGGGACACACAGAAGCACACATATACACAAATGCACACACTCACATACACGAATGCTTATATGCACACTAAGACAAGCAGGGAACCTGTTTAATTGGTATTTAGTTCCTGTTAGCCCTAATGTTGAAGAAAGGCCATTGCAAATTTACCTTCTTAAACCCACAACACTCACATTTTGCA
Source organism: Micromys minutus (assembly GCF_963924665.1). Taxonomy (NCBI): domain Eukaryota; kingdom Metazoa; phylum Chordata; class Mammalia; order Rodentia; family Muridae; genus Micromys; species Micromys minutus. The sequence goes on from NC_137981.1 coordinate 52,289,287, forward strand.
TTCTTGGTTTCTGCACCCCACCCCTGTGCAGACAGGCTGATTGCAGTCTGCAACTCACATACTACAACAGTTCCTCATCCTCAAGATTCTTATCTAATTAGCTTGAACCAAGGGCAGACTTAGAGATGTCATAAAATGTGCTTGTAATCGCAAAAAAACGGTGCACACGGGAGGAGCCAGCCTCTCTGGTGAGGTCATCTTCCTGTCTTACTGGATTATAAAAAGAACCGACTAGAACATCAGTTGGCGAGTTTGCACATCTGTCTGCAAGCAACCACTCTTCCTTAGCAGGAAATGTGAACTTGTATCAATACCAATATGGTTTCTGCTGCTGTGAGGTAATAGCCTAAAAGCTCAGAGCAGTGAAGGGTGTGGAGGGTGTGTAGCCATTGTTCCCAGTCATCCTAAGGAAGAAAGAAGGAGAGGGGTGGAGCCGAGTCTGAAAGGGCTGTCAATTACTGCCTGGGCTGCTTTTTATTGGCTCCTTTTGTTAATAGGCTGTGAACTGCTGTTGTTGCTGGGAGAGAAAAAATGCAAAGTCACCGGCACTTTCCTCAGGGAACCTGAACTCTTTGGGGAGGGGATGCAAGGACCTGGGAATTAGAGGAGAAATGAGACGTTGAGCCATGCGGATCTGAAAAGTATCATCTGCCGAGAGGGAGATGAGGCTTGAAAAAGATAAGAAGGACTCACACCAGTAGTTGTGATGAAGTAAAGCACACACTGGTCCTCCAGCTTTAAAACACTATAAAATCAGAGGAGCAGATGTGCATAAACTGTATACAAGAGAAAAACCTTCTGAGGAAAATTTCAAATCACGCAATTTCCTAGCTACAGCACTGCAAGCTGGAGTCCCCGCCGGGCCCCAAAACTGAGCTCAGTACACACAAGATAGTGTTTAGCCAAGATGAAATGACTGAATCTTCAGTATGGGACTTTAGCACAATGAGGAGCTACCCAGGGTCCGTATGGACACCTCACTAGATCGTGGCTGAATCATGGACTGGAGAGAGCAGGGGAGGGCGTAGGGGCTTACCAGATTACTGCTACAGTGGGAGGCAGAGGCATCATACCTCAAGTTATAATAGTTCTGGGAACACCCATGTCCAGAGTATAGTTCAGACCCCCAAAGAGTGGGGGTGCCTCAAGCACACTTTGCCAATAGCCCCAGAACCCAGCAAACACATCAGAAAGAGTTTGCTTTAGGAACAAGGACTGCTTTCCTAAATCAGTAAACGTTCTCTATAAAGGCTACCATGGTGGAGCTAGAGAGCTGGTTCAGTGTTTATGACACCTGTGGAGGACAAAGTTCCTGTCACTGATGTAGGCGTCCCATAACTCCAGTTTGAGATGATCAGCTGCCTCAGACCTCGGTGGCTGGCTTTTAATCAAGTGATGGACACCTGCACTCATATAAAAATACTCCCACACAGACACATAATTAAGAATAAAACATTTTTTAGAAGCATGATATCACAAATATTTTTTTGTCTATGGGTCTTCATATGGCACAGCTTACCTTGATTCATGTCACTAAAGTACAGAATCAATAGTAGAAAACATCTAAGTGGCTTGCCTCCCTGTGTTCCGGTAAGGTTCTTTACAAATCATGGAGTAGGCAAGATGGGTATGAGAGTCAACACAAGCCCTAGCAGAGACCCCCGAATAGCTATGAACGCAGCCCCACACATCTGTAGGTGACGGTGTCACATCACCCCTACATTTAGAGGAAGGACCATTGCAGACCAGCTACAGTAACAACGCAGAGCCTCATTCATCAAGGCACAGGGGCTTGAGAAACACCTCGGGCTTTCCCAGACCTTGTAAATAATGCAAAACTAAACTTAGCCAGTGTGAACCCGTCAGGCCACAATGCAGGGTCTGCTGAACAGAGATTAACACGCTTTGGAAAAAAACAAGATTCAGAGTGCTGAAATATGTGTCAGTTGAGGAAAGAGTGTGTGTGTGTGTGTGTGTGTGTGTGTGTGTGTGTGTTGTGTGTGTGTGTGTGTGCATGGTGAGTGTGTATGTGTTTGTGTGTGTATGTGTTTGTGTGTGTGGTGTGTGTTTGTGTGTGTGGTGAGTGTGTATGTGTTTGAGTGTGTGTGTGAATGTGTGTGTGGTTAGTGGGTATGTGTTTGAGTGTGTGTGTGTTTGTGTGTGTGTTGAGCATGTATGTGTATGAGTGTTTGTGTGAATGTGTGTAGTGAGTGTGTGTAAGTGTATATGTGTTTGTGTGTGTGGTGAGTGTGAGTGTGTATGTGTGGTGAGCATGTATGTGTATGAGTATATGTGTGAATGTGTGTAGTGAGTGTGTGTGGTGAGTGTGTATGTGTTTGAGTGTGAGTGTGTATGTGGTGAGCATGTAAGTGTTTGAGTATGTGTGTGAATGTGCATGATGAGTGTGTATGTTTGTGTATATGGTGAGTGTAAGTGTATATAGTGAGTGGGTATGTGTTTGAGTGTGTATGTGTGTGTGAGTGTGTGGTGAGTGTATAAGTCATGTCATAATCCCTTTTCTGTTACTGGAAACTGCATGGGTTACCGCACCCACATTCAACTTTCAAGATTAAAGCCTTTCTCTTTATATTTAGATCAAAACATAGAAAAACTGATATATACATTTCTTAACCAAACTTCATGTTGTTCCTTTGAGCTCGGAACTCATCTATGGAAAGTGACTTTGGTGGAGAATAGGAGGCAGGCGTAGCTAACACGGTTCCAATCTTCCACTTATGCCCGGGAGTGAATCATGATTCCGCATGACTCATCACTTCAGAGAGAAAGCCTGAACAGTGTGATTCGAGGAACACTGACTCACTGGGAATCTAACGGAAGAGTTCTGTTCCATTCTTCAGCCAACACTCCCAGTGTGTGTGGGCTTTGCACAGGTACAAAATTTTCTCAAACCAAGCACGGTAGGTCTGCTTTTTATCTGTGGGAGGAAGGCTCTCTCCCTCTCTCTCTCTCTCTCTCTCTCTCTCTCTCTCTCTCTCTCTCTCTCTCTCTCTCTCTCTCTTCCTCTTTCCCTTTTTTGCCTCTGGGAGAAAGGATTTCAGACAGAAAACTGAGAGCTACCCATAAACCCTCCCTAACTCTGCATAACTCTATAGCAAAGCAAAAAAACGGCAACCAGAGCCTCTTGGTGGAAGGCGCAGGGGCTGTGCAGAGACATCCCAAGTGCTTTAGGAGTTTAATCTTCAAAACCGATGCAAATGCAAGAGTACTGCTCTCCTGTGGCTGGCTTTGTCTCTAGCTACTATCTATTGCTAGGACAAGAATAAACTATTAGCCAAGGCAGCACAGGCTGTTCCTACCACAGGAGACAATGAGAACACAGCAAGTATCGGGTGCAAGATGGAAGCCCAGGGCTGCAGAACCACATCATCTAAAGCCACCAGTAAGCCTGGTGCTTTTGTGCCTAACAAAATGATAAAGGTGCCATTCTGGGATAATTGGTAAATGCTCACTCGGGAAGAGGACATTCACTATTCTCAATTTCTGGTGTATGAATCTGTTTTCATAAAGTTTGTCACTTAAGGGAAAAGGTATCAGTGTAAAAGATGGATAACCTGCCTGAATGGGAAGGTATGTTGGCTAAACTTGAGCCTAGATGTGACTTGTCAAAGAGTTTGATTTCTTCTTCCAACCCTGTGGCCACTGTGAAAGCTCATGAACTCCACTCTTCACAGAAGCTTGCTCCCAACTCTACACCTCACTGTCACTGTTGGGGTCACACTCCAATACCCAACCCCCTCTCCTTCAGAGTGAAACCTGAGATCGTAAAAAGGGTAGAAAAACATTCTTCCAATCTTCGAACGGCAGGTTGGCTTCATTTCCAAGCCTTTCAGTCCTCAAAAGAAAAAAAAAAAAAAATGGAAGGGGGTTAGGTTACATGGTCCATGAAGATTTTAAGCCGAGCCAATCAATGGAGGAATTTGGTTAACTAACTACGGAAAGAAATCATTCACAGTCCCCTGTAGCTATATGGCCCAATTTCTCCCTTGGATTCTATGAAAGATTCAGTGTAGCTATTCACCTTTTTTATTTTTATATTTTTACTTTTTTTTTTTTGTTTGTATCTCTATCTGTACTTGGGGTGTGGAGCGTGTGTGCACCACATCACACATGCGGAGGTCAGAGGACAACGTGCACAGGTTGTTTTTCTCTGTTCACTGTGGGATCCAAGGATCAAACTCATATTGTCATGTTAGTGTGACATGTTAGTTACCCACTGAGCCATCTGGTCAGCCCCTTCATAATTTTAATTTTCTGTTCATCAAATTAGAGACTCAATATTGATCAGCTGTTTAAAAATGTTAGCTTCTGAGAGATATAAGCAAATAAACAGCCTCCAGTTTTAGCTTCTGTGCTTTTGTTCCTCGGTTCTCTCCGAGTTGGGGGGGCTGGGATGGGCAGCAGGCAGTGGGTTCTCCTTAAGCTATGGAGAAGAGCTGGGTGGAATAACTCACTGCCCCTTTATTCGATGCTATACTGTTCCTTCCCAGAATCCCTGCTTCCTGCGGTACAGTAGCTAATAGTGCCACAGTCACTTGATGCCATCAATCTGCCCACTTTTCTGAATCACTCAGAAAAGCTTAACCTCTCTTTTTCTTCCATCTCTGCTGCCAAGTGGCTGACCTGCATGTCAGCTGAACTCCAAAGGCAAGGCTATGTGTGTGTGTGTGTATATGTGTGTATGTGTATGTATGTGTGTGTGTGTGTCTGTGTGTCTGTATCTGTGTGTGTATGTCTGTGTGTGTCTGTGTGTCTGAGTGTGTGTCTGTGTGTATCTGTGTGTGTTTGTGTGTCTGTATGTGAGTCTGTGTGTTTGTATGTTTGTGTGTGTTTGTGTGTCTGTGTGTGTGCATGTGTGTCCATTCTCCTCCTACAGGCAGAGACTGAGATTTTCAGCTTGCCTACCCTCAGCTTTTCTTCTAAACTCTAATAAAATCATTCTCCCAGCTTCCATTTGAGTCAGTTCTTAAATTCTTTCATTAGTGAGACTAAGAACCCCAAGGGAAGACCCCAATTTCACCGGTATCACCTAGAAACAAGCTATAAGCCAGTTGGACCCCCTTCAGGTGACATTACTAATCCAAACTTGAGCCAGACACTAATGGGTTATTCCAAGGCTCTTTTTATTCAAAACCACACAGCGAGCAGAAAAGTAGACCATAAAATTCTTCGGCTGTGCCTCTGGGCAATGACTGTGCATTTTTATCCGAGTATATTTTATGATGGCAAAGGAGGCCCTTCAATCATCCCTGCTCCCCTTTAAAAAGGATGTCGTATGCATTACCCAGAATTGCAGTGAAAATTTGTGATGGAAAGCCCACTCCTGTTTCTGGGAAGGACATGACTGTACATTCATCGTTAGGCAGCCTCTAATAAGAGAAAGAGGTGAACTAAAGGCAGAGCGCCCGGCGGCGATGACTAGCCCCTTGCTCATAGAATACAGAGGGACGCAGCAGTGCATGGGGCGAGGCTTTAGTGCCACAGCTTTGCAAATCTGCTGCCTGGAGAATTTGAACAGGCCAAAGGGCTTTTAGTTCTTGGATTCTCTATGGGAGAAACAACATAGCTATTCACATGGTTGCTTGCTTTTAACTATTTTGTTCATATTGGTGTGTGTGTGTGTGTGTGTGTGTGTGTGTGTGTGTGTGTGTGTGTCAAAGCATTGTACATACCTTAAAGCAGACACACTGGGTTCTAGTCTCTGCTACCTGATGTCATGCTCCCCTCCCTCATCCCCTCTCACCATTTTTGTGTAAAGGAGTTGGTTGAGATTTTCCATGTGTGACTGTATCACAATCTCCCCTATGTGGTGCTATGGGCTTCTCTTTCCAACCTCTCCACACACGAAACCCCTGCCTGTTTTATTTCCTCCCAAGAGGAAAAAGAGAATCTAAGGTATTTTGGCAGCAGACACAGGGGAGTTAGTCTGTGGACTGTGGGGGTCTCCAGCAGCCACATCCCGCCCTGCAGCCATTGGTTCTGGATTCCTCACTCCAGCCAGGAGTGACTCGGGCTTTTGTGTCCACTGATCTCTGCTCCCAACTCTGAGCTACCTCAGGAGCAGCAGCTGCTGTGCCCAGAAGCGATAAGCAACTGCCAGTAGCAGGTTATCAGGTGAGCATCACCAAGTTGTGATGAACTGGTCTCTGCAGACCACCCCCTGATTATGTAAATGAACCTCCCTTGTTAGGGTAATTTATAAGGACCTTAATTAACTGGACAGCCATCTGTACCCCTCATTACTTTCAATGAATTGCTTGAGGCTATTACTATGGCCAAGGATGAAGAAGTGGGCGGGGCTGGCTTTGTGTGAGGCTATTACAATGGCTAAGGATGAAGAAGTGGGCGGGTCTGGCAGTGAAGAAGTGGGCGGGGCTGGCAGTGGGTAAGGTGTGATGCTTTCACACCCTCTCTGGGCACTGGTATATTTTAAGGGCACAGTGTCAAACTGGCAGAAAAAAAATGGAATTCACGCCTCAGCTCGATTTGCCGGTGAGAAAACAGGCCTGGAGAGAGGGTCAAGTTACTCCAGCCCCTGATCCTGGCCAGGTTCCCAGAAGAGCCTGAATAGTTAACAACATGGCCTGATTCTTCTTTCCCTTCTCCTCCCACCCCTTTCCTTTCCTCTTTTCTCTCCCCTTCCTTTTCCCTCCCTCCTTTTTCCTCTTCCTCCTCGTCTTCTTCTTCTTTCTTTCCCCTCCCTCCCCCCTCTCCTCTTTCCCCCTCCTCTCTCTCCTCCTTCTGTACATATTCATAGGGAGCGATTTGACATCCATCCCATAGTACACACTACAGTCAGGTTAGCTAGTGTCTACGAACTCGCACATTTAGTTCGCTGTGATAAAGACACCCGCAATCCTCTCTTTGAACCCCAAGTTCCAATGCCATTTACCCATGTGTCATGAAGCCTTCTGAGAAAATTCACCCTGTGGGCTCAGGAGCACTGCTTGCTAGAGCTGTCAACAGGCTCCTGTGTGTGTGTGTATGTGTGTGTGTGTGTGTGTGTGTGTGTGTGTGTGTGTGTGTGTTTGGGGCTTTTCTGTTCTTTCATCAGATTCGGTTTGAACTGGGTCATTTCTTGCTTGCTGAGATACTCACCCCACCCCACCTTTCAGTTTGTTTTTTTTTTGTTTTTTTTTTTTTTTTTTTTTTGCTTGTGGTTGCAATCGTTTGACCAAGCCACTGTCCTGTGTTGCCACCGCCACGGAAGGAGCTGCTCTGCCAGCCCTCCTCACGGCAGTGTAATTTCTGTCAGGGATTTTGACCGCGGCATCGCAGACATTATGAACAGGCCCTTTCTTTCTTTCTAACTAGAAATATGTGTGTTTGTCAGGATTATTGTGTGTGTGCTTCTGTACCCCAGAATGTGTATGTTTACAGAGGTCAAGGGTGACTTGTATCATGGGCTTCCTCTCTCTTTCTCTAAATGTCCCTTCCCTACCATGTGGCTGCTCATCTGACAAATGGCTGACCTCCTTAAATGACATGGCTGTTTTCTCCTTTCCCAGCTTCTCTGCTCTGGGAGGTTTTCTTTTAAATGCTGATGAAGTGCTAATAAAGCTTCTATTTGAGTTCATTCTTATTTTTTGAATGAAATTAAAACCACAAAGGGGACCCCGAATTCCTTGACATCAGTTTATTATAAATTGATAGTTGGGGTGTAAGAGGGAAAGAGAGATGCCATTTGAGATAGGCACAAAGGTCAGCCGTGGGGTAGACTGTCAACCCCAAAGATTGGAGGGCAAAGACCACTGATGTGATGAGGTAGGGGTTATCACTCTGACACTGAGTTGAAGCAAACACCTCTAAACAAGAATTCTCAGTTGACTCAGGCAGGTAATAACCACCACCTTAGCCCTCAGCCCCTGCCAGGTACTGTGCTGAGCACTTTAACACAGTTGTCTTGGAAACCCACAAAGCCCATCTAGATTTGTAGGCATAAGTACCACTTTATATTTAAGGCAAGCAGCTAGTTCGGTTAAATAATTCATGCAGTTAATAAATACTTGAAGAACTGAGCCGGGTGCTAATTCTTGGTGTTATAATAAAGCAAGCTAATCACTTGTCAGGACTTTCCTTAAAGTCCCCTCTTGCTCTTTCCCTTTTGAGTTTTGTGTCAAAGGTGACCCCTGAATAAAAACTGAAGAGTCGGAAACGGTACTGGTGAATCCTATCTGGTCTTCAACCTGGGGGACTGACCCCACTGGACCTTTCTTTCATTCGATTCTCCTGTGTATGTAGCAGTCTGCGGTTCTGTTTCAGTGCATACCAGCATAGGCACCCATGTTCTGTTTCTCAAGCTCTGAACTCACAATTCACTACCTAGGAAAGGATGGGAAAGACATGGGTGCGCTGGAAACAGGAGATGAGAGAATATCCGCCCTGAGCACACTCTAGTATGGAAGACAGACAAGGAAAATCTGTATGTGCACTTTATTTATTCTGCTTTCTCTTTGCTGGAGGAAACAGAGGCACGGGCTGCTTCAAGACCCCATGGTAAAAGGATATCCTGCGGCATCCCCAGGAATACCCGGATGGAGCCAACAGCAAGAGTGCTGCAGATAAAAGGAAGAGGTGTTGTTAAGGCTCTGAGTCAGGGAGACAAGTATAGTGTATAACTGAAGAACAGTTGAATGACAGCACAAGGAGACAGGAAAGTTATTTGAAGGGTCAGTAGACATAGGAACAACATGCTTGGGGAAAGCCAAGGGTTTGGAATGGCGTAGTGAGGGCCAGGGAAGAAATAGACACATTAGAAGCAGAAAATGGGCATTGTTAACGTCCCCTAAATTAGCCTCTGTCTACCCTGCCCTGGTTGGTGCTTATATCAGACTAGAGTTTTACATTTTTATTATATTCATCAGTGTGTAAGTGTGTGGCGGGGGGAGGTGAGGTATGCACATGGAAGTCAGAGGACAACTTTGTTGGAGTCAAGTCTCTCCTTCTGCCTTTATGCTCCAAGGATTGAACCCAGGTCATCGGATTTGCATGACAATCATTTTATACACAGAGCCCTCTCGGTGGCACCAGAACCCCCAGACAGTGACATGCTCTGTGCAACCAGGTATTAGTCCGTAAGCGTTAAGCATCCATTTTAGCACAGCCACAAGCAAGCCAAGTGCTCAGGAGCTGGTTTTAGTGTCATGATTGACCAGTATCCAAAGGGTAGTGTAGTGTAGCCTAAAACTTGCAGAGTCCTTTTCGTTGAACAGGCCAGTCTTCATGTAGCTGCTTCATTCACTCTTGCCACTCCCTGTTAGATTTTAACTGAGCAATGCTTCCTAGATGCCAAAGCAGTTTTTGCATCTTGGTCTGTGATTAGCTCGCTGCCATTGCTCATAGTGCACTCCTATCCATCAACGACATGGCATGTTCAATACGGCCATGTCTGAGACCATTTTTTTTCCACTAAATGTGTCTTCCTCTGGGCAATTACATTTATACATATTTAAGCACCCTCTTCTCCTTCTTCCCCCAGATGGAAGGCCTGTGATCCCAGCACCTGAGAGGTAGAGACAGAAGAAATGTGGATTCAAATCCAGCTTGAAGCACCATAATGAGATTCTACCTTAAAACTATGGGCATTACATTCCTCTTTTTTTTTTTTTTTTCAATGTATGTGAGTACACTGTCACTGTCTTCAGACACACCAGAGGAGGGCACTGGATGACTCTACAGATGGTTGTGAGTCACTGTGTGGTTGCTGGCGATTGAACTCAGTACCTCTGGAAGAACAGTCAGTGCTCTTGACCACTGAGCCATCTCTCCAGCCCACAAGTAGGGTTTAATAGGTGGTTCAGGAGCTAAGTGTGCTTACTGCTCTTCCATAAGACCTGAGTTTGGTTCCCAACACCCATGTCATGTACCTCACTGTTGCCTGCAACTCCAGCTTCAAGCGTTCTGATACCTCTTCTGGTTTCTAGAAGCATTTGAACTCATGTACACACGCACTTACAGAATTAAAGATAGACAAAGTATTTCTAAATTTAAAAAAAAGAGAGAAAGAGAGAAAGAAATGCAACTAGATGCTGTGGTAAAATTGAAGGAAGAGTTCAATTCCCAGCAACCACATGGTGGCTCACAACCATCTGTAATGGGATCTGATGCCCTCTTCTGGTGTGTCTGAGGACAGCTACAGTGTAAATAAATAAATCTTTTCTAAAAGGGATTTAAATGGTAAGGGGACCTGGGACCAGATCGTAGAGGGCCTTCTATATCAAGACTTGACTCAAGTACACATCAAGCCAGAGCTGTCCAGGCAGTGTTGTTAGCAGCAGAAGAAAACAGAATACTCAAAAGTCAAGTTCCTAAAATAAGAAAACTAGAAACTAAAATGCAAGCACTGTGCTCGATACCAGGAACGTAAATAGCATCTCCCTCGCTACTCATTATTTCCATGACATTGTGACCGAAGTCCACTATGCCAGCAACATAAAAGACAGTGGGGTTGTCATAGCTTCCAGTTTCAGAGAGATTTCACACCTTCTTGAGGAGGGGATGCTGGTGACTCAACTCTGCATGGTTGAGGTTCCCTGCAGCAGATACTCTGTGCTGGCCTGGAAGGAAGCAGACCAAACTGGGAGTAAGCAGAACCTCAAAGGGCCCATCCTCAATAACCCACATTTTTTCCAGGCAGCCCCCTTCTATGGGCTCCATAGCTCTACAAACTGAGGGGTCAAGTATCCAAAATGTCTACCTGTAGTGGTCATTGGCAACCCAAACCATAGCAACCTCCACAAAACTGATGAGAATTTCCCAACTCACCCAACCTGTTTTCTGTTGTTTGGATATTGTTATTATACAAACAAGCATGAAGATTTTTTTTTGTTTTTGTTTTTAGTTCTAGAGAATGAACCTAGGACCTCCTGCATGCTAGCCACTTCATACTACCAAAGTGAGCTACAACTCAATTCTTTTCCACTTTAATTTTCAGATAGGTTTCCCCTAGGTTACCCAAACTGGTCTTGAATTTACTCTGAGTCCCAGACAGGATTAGAATTTACAGTCCCCTGCCTAAACCTCCTGAGTATTTGGAAATAAAAGTTTATACTACTTTTTTAAAAAAAACTTTCAGAATAAAAGTTTTCAGATCTTGAGAAATGTTAAGTATGGCTGTTACATGTATCCGCCATTTGAGTTGATCCAAAAATAAACTTAAACACTTTTGTCAATTTAAATTAGCTGCAACAAAGAAATGTTCCATTGAAGTGTGCTCCAGTGGTTCATAGACTCCCGATGAGTCAGGATGCTACTGTGAGCTTCAGGAATTATTAGATGGCTGATTGGTCTGGAAGAAGCCACCTACACGCACCCATCCCATCCCAGAGGATACTCGTCATCCTACAGGGCTCTGCTCCTCTCCCACTTGCTACAGCTGACTCACCGGTCCTTCCTGTTGAGTCATTCTCTCTGATCCTCTGCAGTTCGGACTGCAGAAGGCTTTGTTGCAACCCACCAGAAATTCTTTGTTTTATTTAAGAGCAAATCATGTGCAATGAGAGTTACATAATTTACAGAGCTTAAGTATACAACTTCAGACTTTACTTTTTTCATCAGGGAAGCACAACAACAACCTTGTGTGTGATCCATGAGCATGGTGCCTGTGTGGGCAGATGAATACACATATGCTCACAAACACAGGGGCCAGAAGAGGACGTTGGATATCTCATTCTGTTTTAGCTTGTTTTCTGTTGCTGTGACAAAATACAGACCGAAACCAGGTTGGGGAAGAAAGAATTACAAGTTAAAGTCCAGGATGGAAAGAAGCCAAGGTCAGAGCAGGAGCTTGAGCACCAAGGAATGAGCTCACTGCTTGCTTCCACTACCTGCTCATCTAGCTTTTTTTATACGGCCCAGGCCCACATGCCTCGGGATGATACTACCCTCAGTTGACTGGGCCTTCCTCCATGAACTAGCAGTTCAGAAGATACCTCACAAAACAAACATAGACACAGACCACTCTGGCCAAGGCAATTCTTCAGTTGGAGTTCTTTCTTCCCAAGTAACTCTGGGTTTGTGTTAAGTGAACAGAGATGCTAACTGTGACATGCTCTGTCGCTTACAGCCATTTTCTCTTGAGTAGCAAGTATTCACGAGGTCCTAGGTTCACTCTCTAGAACTACAAAAATGAATTGTCTTTCTGCTCGATTATATAATGATAATACCTAAACAATAGAAAACAAGTTGGGAGAGTTGGGAAATCTCAGCAGCTTTGTGGAGGTTGTTATGGTTTGAATTGTCAATGTCTACTTCCGATAGACATTTTGAATAGTTCACCACCAGTTTATAGAGCTATGAAGCCTTTAGGAAGGGGTGGGCTTCCTGGAAATAGTGGGTCACCTGATCCTCCAGCCAGGCTTGTAACCAGCCATCCTCCTGTCTCCGGCCCAAAGCTGAAGGATTACAGATGCCTTTAGCCACTTTCATTTCTTGAGCACTTTCCCAAGTCTCTTGGCCATTTCTGTTACATCAGTTGTCTTTCATTTGTGTACTTTTGAACACAAGCACTTTCAACTAATTCTCTCTCATTGTTTGATCTGTCCTTTAACTATCTTGACACTGTCTTTTGGCAAGCATAAATTTTATTAATTAGATGAAGTTCATATGTTTTTCATTTACAGTTAGTGGTTTTTGTGTCCTGAATAATCTTGGCTGCACCAAGATACTCTTCTAAGTTTTTCTCTAAAAAAAAAAACCAAAAAAAAAAAAAAAAAAACACTATTTTATTCTTAATTCTACATATATGGCCCATATTAGATTAATTTTATGTGTGAGATACATACAGGTCAAAGTTCTTCATACAATTACCCAATTCTAGCACCATTTGCTGGAAAACGCTCACTTGTTGATTTAGCTTCTGTCTCTTCAACAAAATTCAATTGACAGTAGCCAGTTTCAAAATTCTGAGTAAGTCTGACAACCACACTCTCATTCAAGGTTGTTCTATGTGGTTTCCACTTCATTACACCCTTGGATTCTACTTATCAACCTCTACACATATGCGAAGTCTACTGAGAATCTACTTAATGAACCTAGAATGGCATTGTACTTATATGTCAAGTTGGGAAGAACTGACGTCTTAAGGGCTGGAGAGACAGCTCAGTGGGTAAGAACACTGGCTGCTCTTCGAGAGCACCAACCAACCTGGTGATTCACAGATGTATACAACTCCTATTCCAGGGGATCCAGTGCCCTCTTTGGACCTCTAAGAGCACCAAGCATATACGTGGTGCACAGACACACATTCAGGCAAAACATCCAAACCATAAAATATAATTGACATAATATTTAGCTTTTGAAGTCAGTGGATTATATCTCTCCACTTACTGAATTTTTCTTAATACTTAATATCACCCAGCAGTATTGTGTACTTTTCAGTATAGAGGTCTTCCTTATCTTTGATGGCTCTATGCCCAGATACTGTGGGGAGGGCTAAGGATAGAGGTTGAGGTGGGTTGTGCTCTTAGAAATGGCATTGTTTTTAAAGTTCCATTTTTTCATTGGCTTGTTGCTAGTATATTGAAATAAGAGATTTTTAAAAATACTAGTAATGTACATTTTTATGTCTTGCTAAATGTACTCATAAGTTTGACTATTTCACAGATTCCTTGGGATTTGTTGACACATCCTAGTGATAAGTCGGAATCACGACTTTTTCTTCCTCCTTTCCAACTTTTGGCTCTAATATTTCTTGAAAGGGGTACTTTCCACTAGTAACAAATCTGCTTGTTCATCATCACAAAGAATGATAGTTAAGCATACAACATCACTCTGGAGGAGTCGCACTGAGCATAGTTACTTTGCTTTCTCTCCAGGCCTCACATGAGAGCATTCACTGACTCAGTGTTAACTCCGATGTAATCATAGGCCTTTAGTAGCTCTTATCTATCTTACTGATAGAACTTCCTTTCCTTTATCAGTAAGACCTTGGGGCAGCTAACCATGGGCAGCAGTTGGCTTTTATCAAATGGTTTTCTATCATACATTGAAATTGCATGTTTCTCTCTTTTTATTCTGACAACCCAATGAAGTCTGTTGACTAGTAACTCTTAACACACTTATTATTCCTGAGATGAGCCCCATGTAAAATCACATACACTAGTCAGGGTTCTCCAGAGTCACAGAACTTATGGAATATTTCTATATATTAAGGGAATTTATTATGATGACTTATAGTCTGTCCAACTAACCCAACAATGGGCAGCTATGGATGGGAAGTCCAAGAATCTAGTAGTTGCTCAGTCCCACGAGGCTAGCTGTTTCAGCTTGTCCTGTGTAGAAGTAGGTTCCAACAGATGTGCTGGCAAGTAAGTGCAAGCAGTGATAAAAGAATGTATTCCTTCTTCCAATGTTCCTGTGTAGGCCTCCAGCAGAAGGTGTGGCCCAGATTAAAAGTGTGTACTACCTGGCCCTGATCTTGGACTTGCTTTGTCCCAGGTTGACCTTGAGCTCAGAGATGTCCTTGACTCAATCTCCTAGGATTAAAGGTGTGCACTACCTTGCCTGGGCCTAAGCTCTTCATGTCCACTATGCCTCAAGATCTCCATGCCCAGATTCAGCTCAGAAACTTGTGTCTTTCAGCCTCAAGATCTGGATCACAGGTGAGCCTTCCAATTCTGGGTTGAAGTTCATTCCAGATATAGTCAAGTTGACAACCAGGAATAGCCATCACACCACATGTTTTTGGTATTATTGCTGGGTTTGATTTGCTAATGATATCTGATGGCTTTTCAATGACAACCAAAAGGAATATTGGTCTATAATTGCCTTGAATTTGTGTAAAATTGGTGCTGTCTCATCCATCACTCAGTGCTTGTGAGGCTTGATTTGTTTATGTTGTTATTGCTGCTTTATAATATTTGTAGTAAAGAAATTTGGGCTTAAAGCTTCTCCCTGAAGTTTTTAATTATCTATTCTATCTAATAGGTGTAGAATTTTTCAGGTTTTCTATTTCTTCTTGAGTGCATTGCAGAAAATTATTGATTCAAAAAAAAACTGCATGTTACTCTAGCTGTTGAATTTATTCAAATTAGTTTACAATGTCTTCTTTTTATTATTTAATATCCACAGAATTTGTAGTATGTTCTTTTACCCAAATGTTTGTTGTTATTATTGTTATTACTAATATTATTATAATGATAATTTTGTGGGGTTTTTTTTCTCTTTTTTGCTAATCCTACTGGGCTTTTAAATGTTCCAAATATATTTTATTGTTTTACTTTTAATTGACAGTTTATGTCCCTTATTTTATTGATTTTTTTCCTTCCTCTATTTTCTTTGAATTAATTCATGGTATTTATTTCCCCATCGTTTATGTTTGGTCCTAGACCAACTTGAACTTCAGGATCCTGGAAGCATTATTCTACCTCACTTAGGTGCCACCTGTATGAAGTGCATTATTCACTAAGGGCTCCATCCTGGAGTTTTAAATATTTGGAAAGCATATAGCTTGTTTGCAAGACAATCCAGACAATCAAAACATGCCTCCTAGCTCTTAGTCCTAGGCTGGATGGAAGGACAGAAATGTTTGCTTTCCCTTATTCAGATTCTCTAGGTCTGCTTTCCTTGTGGGGTGGCCTTGGCAGTTCATCTCTGTTAGAATAATTTACTGAAGAAGATAAGAAACAAAGAGAACAATCCTAGAGAGTTTCACTTCTAAGAAAAAGAGAGGGGATAAAGAAAACTTTTTAATTTGTAGAGAATGAAAACAGATCAGAAATGTGTACAATAACAGTTGAAGTTCTAAAGAGAAGCATCCTAAGGTAAGAGAGATAAGGGAAATCCTGTATCCTGAGAGGGTGACCAGAAAAACATCAGTCAAGAACTGTATAGATACAAAGGTAACAGAGAGTCTAGAAATGTATGAAGAGCATCACTGAGCCATGGACTTTTGTGAGGCTTAGTCTTCATTGTCAACTTGGTAGAACTTTGAATCATTTGGGAGATGGGGCTCTGAGCAAGCCTCTAGGGCATTATCTTGATATGGGGAGCCCCATGTTAATTGTGAGCATCCTTTGGACAAGGGATCCTAGACTATATAAAATGAGAAAATCGGACTGAACATGTGTTCCTCACTCTCTGCTTCCTGACTAAAGATGAGTAGTTCAAGATTCTACCACTGTGATTTCACCATCATGGTATACCGAACCCTTGAACTAAAAGCTAGAATAAACCCATTCTGTCTTAAATTGCTTTTGTCAAAATATTTTATCATAGTAACAGAAAAATAACTGAGATTGCTTTCAATGATCCACCAATCAGCAACCCCTTCCTATTTTGGGCCAAACTGTAAATATTTTACAGTTTGTAGGCCAGAGGGTGTCTGGAACTTCCATGATAGAATGGAAACATCCAAAGAGAAATAAACAATAGAAAGAAAATAAGCAAACAACACATTTGTATCCAAATAAAACTATAGCAAACACACACGATGGTCTAGGTATGGGTCAAAGTTACATAGTAGGTCTGATGTTTAATAGTTACACGACTTTAATAAAGATACTGTGTATCTTAATTCTCCTCATCTGCAAAATGGGATCATTAATGTCTACTCTTTAAATTTATTAAGGAATTCATATATGTGAACGTTAACACTGGCTGTCAACTTGACAAATCTACTTAGGAGACAAGCCCCCGGCGTGCCTGTGAGGGATGTCTGTAATAGTTTACTTTAGGTAGGAAGACTCATAGCGTGGTCTGGAGCTGTGAACTGAATAAAAAGAAGAAAGTGAGCTGAGCACAGACTCTCCTTGTCCTTTGCTTCTTCTCTGTGTGTCTGGTGGGACCAGCTACCCCAAGCTTCCGGTGCGTTGACTTCACCATGCTGGACTAAACACTAGCCAAATACCTCATCATAGCAATAAAGAAAGTGATAGACTACCCCACGCTTTGGCACGTACTGTATGGTTTGGATGAGAAATGCCCATTGCAGGCTCACGTTTGAGCACTTGGTGCCCATCTAATGATGCTGGTTTTGGATGTCACAGAACCTCTGGAACATGGAATCTGTTCCATTAAGTGAATTGTCTTTGCCTATAATTCTGGCAATGATGAGGAAAGTGTGCATGGTGACAAATATGAAAGAGGAAGCTGTCATGACCATAACTGCCATCATTTTCATACCAGTGTATCATCATGGAAACTGTGACCTCCAGAAGAGGCCGCTGTTCTCAACCTCTTTAGTCGTTCCAGCATATCTGACTCCTTTAGCTGTGGGAATTGTCCACCCTTCCTTTCTGGTTGGCACCAGTCTCTGATCAGAAAATATTTTAATAAAACTAGCCCTTCCGTAGTATTGGAAAAACTGGCTAGGATATAGGCATTCTGGGTACCTGGGAAGCCACTGTCACTCAAAACTTTCAATGATGTTCTTGCTTCTTCATTCCTAGGATCTGGAGCCCCTGGCCTGTGAGTTCTCAGTGTTTTGTCAGAGCATGTCTTACACAATACAACCTCTGACTTTGTAGAATTACAGTTGCATGGGCTGATTTCCCTTAGCCCTTGACTCCTGTACACTTGAACTGAATTGTGCATACATAGTTTTCTTGATTTTTGAGGTGGCCTAGATCAGAGCAGGAACGTGTGGGAAGGTGGTATCCATCCCATTTCAAGCATATCTCTCTACTTCACTATGACCTGGATCTCTCCATTTAAATAGTGTTTTGGGCAAAAAGCCACTTTGCTATAAACTACATATTACTGCTCTGTTTAGTTACCGTACTGCATCATAGAATTTCTTCCTCTTGGCCAACTCTGTAGCCATTGGCCAGCCTCTCCTCTTGGCTTGTGGAACCTGGGCATGTTTGGGCTCTTATAAGGAGAGCACAGAGTGATTACCGGTAACTAGGGAGGAGAAAATCAGGCTGAGGGTGAGAGGGAATTTATAGTAAATGCAAAATCACAGTTGGGCAGCAGAAAGGATGTTTGATATCCTACTGTGCACAGGACAACTTATGTTAGCAGCATATTACATATTTCTGTGTATTTAATTTTCTTTCTCAAGCATCTAGTTTGTGGGGTGTCTTTTTTTCTTATTTACTAACTTTCCTTGGAGACTCCTCATATAAGTACAGACAAGGATGGTCCAAAGGGTGTTAACACCTGCATGTCATGGACCACTCAGAATGAGACCAGTTTTACACACATGGCAGAAATCACTTCCTTTTCTGTAAAACCTCATATAACAGTGCTTTGACCTGGCATTTGAAAGTCAGAAGCATATATCTCCTATACCACAACTTCTCTCTATTTCTTGAACTGTGTCTTGACCTAATATTATAACACATAAACACCTAAGTAGTATATCTTTACAAGGCAGCCAGTTCTTCCTTTTGTATGTATGGGTCTATACAAAATACTTTCTCTGGAGACAGGGTCCGTGTCTTTAGTGCTAACCAGAGTGTTAAATGCAGTACAGAGCATATGGCAATCTAGGACATGTCTTCCAACAGTGAGCTTTCTAATTAAGCCTAGACAAGGTGTACATGCATTCCCATGATGTTCTGGAAGTTCAGTTATCGGCTGTGTGTGAAGCATTACAAACCTTAGTGAAAGACACACTTTTACTTAAGGCTGGTCCATGAGCAGCTTGGCCTGGTGGGGAGACTGAGGTGCTTCTTCTCACAGATTCACAGTTTCCTTGGGCTTCCATGCCAATCACCACTAGCAAAGGTCTCAGCCTCCAAATGTAATTTCCTCATGTGCAGAAGCTGGAGGTCTAATATCCAGGTGTCACTAGGGTTGCTTGGGGACTCTCCCTTCAGCTTGTGGATGGTCGCCTTGCCCTTATCTGTCAGAGTTTCTTTGTGTTGGTAAGGAGACTAGACTAGGCCAAGTTAAAGATGTAATTTGACTTAAGTCACCCCTTGAAAGGCCCCGTCTCCCAGTTTCATCACATTCTGAAGATTGCAGGGTTAGGCCTGCAAGATATGGAGCTGGGGGCCAAAATTCCATCCTTAACAAGGTTTATGTTACAGAAAAACCGGAGTAGATAAGAGAGAGGTTTTAACAAAGCCTAGCTGTCACAGGAAGACAATGTAGGTTGCTTTCTGTTTGGGGAATGGCTGTTCATTTTTATTAGCATATGTTGATTATGTATAACAATGGGTTGCCATAACACACTTTGATGTATTATATTTTTAGCATATTCTCCCCGTTGCTTCTGCTTGTCTCAATTCTACTCGGTCTTTTATTTTTCCTCTTATCCAATGTGTTTAGGAGGGTTTCTCTCAGGAACATGGGTGAGGGATTGTTTACAGATTCATGGCCCTTTTCTATGGGTCAAACCACTGAAGAAAATGTCTCTTCTTTCTCAAACAGTCATGGATGGGTGGGTCCGTATGATCCCTTGACCTCATACCATATCTACTTCCAAGTCCTTAAGGATGGGTAGATCTCATAGCTCCTTGCCACACCTCACATGGAGGGGTGTAATGGCACCCTGGTCACACACCAGTAATCACAACTACTGTGTGATCAGATGTTCAGCAGTAAAGCCATATTCCAAAGACAGTATTCCTCCTCGGGCCATCTCCCCTTCTTCTCCACTGTGTCCTCCAAGGGGCATTTATTTATTTTTTGAGACAGGTTCTCAGACACAGGCTGGCCTCAGACTTCCTAAGTAGTAGAGGCTTGCCTTGAACTTTCAATCCTCCTGCTTCCACCACCTGAGTGATTGGACTACATATATAAACCACGGTGCCTGGCACATCCAGCCAAGACACTACAGTCTGAAAGACACTATGCCCTTCAAGACCAATAGAAGCAGAGATGTTCTTGCCTCACACTTAGTCCTTAACAAGTGACTTTCACTCACAGGCTGTAGACTGAAAATATCACCTCTTCTGCCCTGGCTTCTTTCTGGCTTCTCTCAATTTAAAGAGGAAAAGAAAAAAGATGTGGTTTTTAATGTGTCACTTCTAGGAAGAGAGCCAGGCTTTAATTTGCCTTTCCATTGAGATTTATATTATGTCTTTGATGTTTCAAAGCAAAAGTCATTGGACCATGACAGTTCACACTGTCATTAATATTCAGATACTAATGTTCTGCTCCCCATAACTGCACCGGGAAGTCATTGCAGACATATCGATCCTAGTAGTTTATTTATGGGACTCTATTCCAGGAATTGTTGGGAGGTGGGAAGAAATAAAAGAGTGGTGTTCCTAACCCCTCAAATTAAAATGCAGGGAACTGTGCACGATATTGCATTCAATCAATAGAATCAATCCGCCAAATTTGATTTATTCACCCAATAATTTATTCAGTCAATAAGTGTCAGTTGAATTGAGTAACAGTAAATCAATGAAAGGTTTATTGAGTACATACAAGGATTGGATAAGAGGATCTTTGAATAGCAAGTTCACAACTAAAGTGAAAGATGGGATTAACCATACCCAAGTGTACTGGCTGGTTTTGTGTCAACTTGACACAAGCTGGAGTTATCACAGAGAAAGGAGCCTCAGTTGAGGAAATGCCTCCATGAGATCCAGCTGTAAGGCATTTTCTCAACTAGTGATCAAGGGGGGAGGGCCCAGCCCATTGTGGGTGGTGCCATCACTGGGCTGGTGGACCTGGGTTATAAGAAAGCAGGCTGAGCAAGCCAGGGGAAGCAAGCCAGTAAGTAACATCCCTACATGGCCTCTGCATCAGCTCTTGCTTCCTGGCCTGCTTGGGTTCCAGTCCTGACTTCCTTTTGGTGATGAATAGCAATGTGGAAGTGTAAGCTGAATAAACCCTTTCCTCCCCAACTTGCTTCTTGGTCTTGATGTTTGTGTAAGAATAGAAATGCTGACTAAGACAAATTGGTACCAAGAATGGGGTATTCCTGTGACAACCTGACCATTTTTGGAGGAGGACTGTGGAAGAACTTTGGAACTTTGATCTAGAAAAGCCATTACAATGTTAAGAGCTCTGTGGGATGTTCCATTTGGAATACAATGTTGAAGACAGTGCAGAAGATGAAAGCCTGGCTTGTGAAATTTCAGAGGGAAGATTAAAGACTTTTATCAGGGCTGTCGCTGTTTTGATTGTGAAGATTCTGTGGTTTTGGTTAGCTGGGGCTGAAGAATCAGCTGTGATTAACAAGATACCAAAATTACTAAAGCAAAATCATTGCATCACTGGGACTATTGATGCTGGTCAGCTGGAGCTAAGAAATTAGTGGTGATTAGGAAAAGACCAGAATCATTGAGGTGAAAACTTCTAGAAAGTGTTTCCTGAGAGCACAAAAAGACTGTTCCAGACATAGCCAAGGTTGTACCTCGTGCTGTGGCTGGACTTGGTAATGTGTAAGAATAACGCAGGTGGTACTGTTTTTAAAGGAATGAAGGGGTCATGAAGAGCAACTGAGGCTTGGCATTGTGAGAGGCCATGGAAGGTCATTGGTGAAGGTGCAGCCTCAGTTGCAATTAGTGCCCCAGGACTGAAAGGGTCATGCCAAAGAGAGCCTATGAGAGGCTATTGGTGAAGCCTAGTTACAACAGAAGACAATAGTGTTTTGGAGATGCCAGTACCATGGAGTGACCACCAAGAGCAGCAGTGCAGTGGAGAACAGGCATCTGGAGCCTAGAAGACAAGGTGTGTGCTACAAAGAGCAGAGCTGGAGAAGTGACTCAAGCCCTTGAAGGAGCCCAGAAGTTCGTGAGTGGATCCCAGATATTGGATGGTTAGACTTTAATTTTGCTTTTGATTGTGACTGTGCCCTGATATTATTTTCCTCTTGAAGGAAGAAAGTATTTTAGTGGAGACCACAGTTAAGAGACTTTGAATTGTAAAAAGACTGATTTTTAAGAGATTGGATATTTTAAAGGGATCAAAATTTTAATATGTAAAATTTTGTAAAGACTATAGGACTCTTAAGGTTATTTAGATCTTGGAGATGAATAAGAAATAAGGATTGAGGCTTAATAGTGTTATGTTTGTGTGTCAAGTTGATAAGGGGTCAATTGTACTGGCTGGTTTGTGTCAACTTGACATAAGCTAGAGTTAATCACAGAGAAAGGAGCATCAGTTCAGGAAATGCCTTTATGAGATCCAGCTGTAAGGCATTTTCTCAACTAGTGATCTAGGGGATAGGGCCCAGCCCATTGTGGGTGGAGCCATCCCTGGCCCAGCCCATTGTGGGTGGTGCCATCCCTGGGCTGGTAGACCTGGGTTCTATAAGAAAGCAGGCTGAGCAAGCCAGAGGAAGCAAGCCAGTAAGTAACATCCCTCCATGGCCTCTGCATCAGCTCCTGCTTCCTGACCTGCTTGAGTTCCAGTCCTGACTTCCTCTGGTGATGAACAGCAATGTGGAAGTGTAAGTTGAATTAAACCCTTTCCTCCCCAAGTTGCTTCTTGGTCATGGTGTTTGCCCAGGAATAGAAACCCTGACCAACACACCAAGCTAATAGACAATGAATAGTGGATTGATTCCATGTGACTAATTGTTTGGGAATCATTATCAAAGGTGTCACTATCAAATGATAGAAGATAATACATGCAAACGTTATACAATGTTTCTTATACAATTTCTACCCAACAATTGCCATTGGACCAGATGGACGGCAAGTGGACGACATGATCTAGTTGAGAACAACGGAAGTAAAATGAAGCATGAGGAACTGGTGGAGTAGGTGAGGCACATGACTGAGTCAGAAAAGGCCATTTGAGGAGTTGGAAATAATGCCACAAATGAAATGCTTGTTTATGACAGACTGGACATTCCTTACTATGGAAGTAACATGAGGAAACACAACTTTAACATAAGAGAAAAGGAAGGTACACTGGCTAGATTTTATGTCTACTTGACACAAGCCAGGGCCTTTTTTTGGAAGAGGAAACCTCAATTGAGAAAATTCCCCCACCAGATTAGCCCATGGGCAAGCCTGTGGCACATTTTCTTGATCGATGAGGGAGGGTCCAGTTTACTGTGGGAAGGGCTCCCATGGGCTGGTGGTCCTGGACACTGTAAGAAAGCAAATGGGCAAGCCAGTGAGCATCATCCCTCTGCCTCAGTTCCTGCCTCCAGGCTCCCTCCCTGAGTCCCTCTGTGAAGGCATGCGAGCAGGACAGGTAAGCTGAAACCAACCCCCTTTCCCCAAGTTGTTTAGGTTTGTGGCATTTTGCAGCTCAAGAGTATATATAGTACCTGCCTAGTGTGAATTTCAGATTATTAAATATGAGTGACTTGCAAGTTGGTGGTGCTACTAAAGGGAGTATAGGGGGAACCAAGAAATAATACAATTAAGATATCGGGGTGCAGTTATGTACTCTCAGAGGAAGAAACCCTGGGTTCTTAAAGATAAAGAACTGAGATCTGGCTGGCCCATGATGTCACAAGCCTTTAATCCAGCGCTCAGAAGGCAGAAGCAGGTGGGTCTTTATGAGTTCAAGGCCACCTTGGCCTCCAGAGTGAGTTCCAGGACAGGCAGAGCTACATAGAGTGACATATGGCCTCAGTGTGTTGTTTCTCATAGAGTCAGTATATGTGCAGAGTGGAAAGAAGCTCTGTGTTTCAAGATCGCTGGAGCGGTGCTGGCCCCTGCAGTCATAGCATACACTAGGCAAACACAGAGCATGAGGCCTAGAGAGTGAGGGCGCAGTGTGAGTCACAGGAGACCTGGGGACTGAAGAGCAGAGACACTGGCATAGGGTTTCACAGGCCACAGCGGCAGGAGGTGTGGGAGGGATGTGTGAATGGAACACACATCCACAGTGTCAAATTCGGCAGAGTCCGAGATCGCTCTGAGCTAAGAATAGATGCTGTGATTTACAAGCTCCTGTGAGATCCTCAGAGGAGCTGCTTCAAAGAGGACCAAGGTTAACACTGAACGGAATTGGCCAGAGTGCACCACTGAGGACCTATTGCCAGTCGATGTTATGGGGGAGGGTTGGTCATGCCCCAGGGGGTGCCACCATACCCGTGATGATATGGGCAGAACAAATTGCATTTGTGGGGTTAAACAACAGCCGTGAGAGGAAAATGTGAAGAAGGGGTGCATCTCGGTGGAATTGGCAGAAGGTGGTGGAGAATAAATATTAAAAATGTTGTATTATGAAATTTGTAATGAGTCTGTAGAATATTATACATGTTTAATTATACATTTGTATGTAATATATAGTTGTATAATATATACATACACATACACACATACATATACATATATATTAATGGAAAACCTAATCTAAGATGGCAGGATTAGACGCCTGATGACTGCAGAAGACAAAAACCAGGATGATCAACCCTGAACAAGGGCTTGCCTAGTTGTTTTCAAAATACTCTGAGGGCACCACCAAGTGAGTCAGATCACCTGAGTAAAGCAAGTTCTATAAAAGGGAAAGGCACTCTGGGATAATTATCCCAACAGGAGCCCACACTTAACCTGGGGCAACAAAACCTTTGCTTCTACATCCGCTGCTGCCTGCAGGGGTGCCCTGTGTTGTTGAAATCAACACCAAAATTATCTAATTAAGGTTAACAGAGTGGCTCCATCTCCACTCAACTATGCTGAAGCCTCTGAGCGTCTCCTTTTGGTCAGGTAGTGTCCTTTGATGAGCTCCTTTACCCCAGGCATGAGGAGGGTATGGGGCCACTGGTGCAGCCCGTCCTCTGTCTCCCCATGAAGTAGTTCTCTCTCTAATGCAAGATGCATTAAGACCCTAGTACTAGGCAGGGGAGATGGATTTCCAGCTCTGGAGCAGTGGAAGAAGGATTTCTGGGGTTCACTAGCCAGTCAGCCTAGCCATATGGTGAGTTCCTGAAGGAGAGCCCCTGTCTCAGAAGATGATAGTGGGTGGCACCTAAGAAATGAGGTTTGAGGCCGTTCTCTGCCTGTCTGTCTTTGTCTCAGTCTCTGTCTCTCAGTCTCTGTTTCTTTCTATGTTTCTGTCTCTCTCTCACACACACACCCAAACAGAGTATGTATGTATGCATGTAAGTATGTATGTTCACACATACACACACAACTAAAGGCAGTATAAAACTTCCTGACCTTCAAGCTAGGACTTTGCAGAAAGGGGGATGGTTGCAACTATATTAAAATGCTTAGATCAGCCATTGATGGCCTTTTTAGTTTAATTCATTGTCACACAAGCGATTCGGGCTAAGAATGCAACAAATTTAAAACCACTGCTTGTCTTCATATCTTACTGTAAATTATTTATACTCTTTCATCCCGGCAACAGGACAGGAAGGCAATGAGTCAGCAGTTTCTTTGCAGAGCTGAGCTGAGAACAAAAAGCATCCGTGCACGGAGCAGCAAGAAAGGGTATAGTTGCTTTAGGATGACAATTACTTTCAAACCACAGATTCCTGGTATTCCCTCTTAAAATGACTAGATGTCACACCAGGAATAGCTGTCCTAATTAGCTAAGGGTACCTGGGAGGCAGTTCAGCTCTTCCATTGCACAAAGAAACCAATGTCCCTAAGCAACAACAGAACATCATCCTCAGAGGACAGCTTCTCCCACCCTCCTCATAGTGCCTCCTGCAGTCCCCCGCGGCCTTGCCTCCTATGCAAGCCCTTGCTTCTAGGCTCTAATGGGCTGGAATCAAAAGACAAAAGAACTCACTGACACCACAAGTTATCAAGGAGACTTCCGGAGAATGAAGCTTCTACTGAGCATGCGCAGGTCTACCTTGCTCCCTATGAGAGTACATCTCTGGGATCCTGAGTCTGAATTTATTTACAGTGCTCTCAGTGGTGGGACAGGCACCCTTTAGAGTGTTACCTAGCTAAACGCACGCAGGGAAATGTACAAAGTCTACCCTCGCCTGTAGGTAGCTTGAGGAAACCGGAAGCCCTTCAAGGAGAGAGCAGATAACAAAGAGAGCTCTTTCTGCTATTTAGAGGTATCTTTATCCACTGCGGAGGCAGATGGTAAAGACAAAATGCTATGAGGACATCCATTGTTCATCAGATAACACTATTCATAAACTCCTTTCCTGACTCATTCAGCACACGTCCTGCCTCCAGTGTGACAGACGTGTCGGTAAACGAAGCTGAAGGAGAAATCACTGGCCCTGTGTGTCCACGGCCTGAGCAGTTGGACAGATGCTTAGAAAGGGGATTATAGAACACTGGTTACATAGTGCTCAGGGTGCAATGGGATCACCATGAACAGAGGATGCCTGAAAGCTCTTTTTATTTCAATATGTGTTGCCTTCTTTCCAGTTCGATGTGTTTCACATTTGTCTCAAGATTGAGCCTACCTCATTTGATGGAAATGCTTTCCTGCCTGTGCGCCTGGTACACGGCCAGACACATTTTACAGAGGGAATCAAGTCTGAACTAAGAGACCAGGAGAGAAATCCTTGCATTCCCAATGCTGTAGATAGGCCTGAGACTAGAGTAGGAGGTCAGTGACTTTGAGACATTTAATCTATTCTATAGTTTCAGGCCGACCAATAAACCGGTCTAACCTTGTCTCTATTATTGATACTACTATTGTTGTTGTTGTTGTTGATAATTCTTACTCTTACTATTCAGTGTCTCAAGTTTCCTTGCTCTCTTTCTATTCCCAGTTGTCAGATCCAAGCCAGACGCCTCATGCCAGACCAACAAGTCATTGCAATGAACATTTGCAAGCAAAGAATCATGGACAAAAGGGTAGGCTGTGGGACACACTGTAATACACTAGAGCTTCCACCGTGAGATTTTTCTCTCTCTTGTGGGGGAGGTTGCAAGGGTGGAGGGCCAGTATGGGGGGGAGATAAGTGAGATGGGGGTGCATGATGTAAAATTCACCAAAAAAACAATAAAAAGATAAAACCCACATCATCTAGGTAAAATGGGGCACATCTACATAGCATATACTTAAAGAGTAAAGGCATTAGGTATAAAAAAAACATGATTGAAAATGAATGCTTTATTTAAAAGTTTCTCCTCCATCAATAGTAGCTTGGGGAAGTGAGGGCACACATGAAGTCTGGCACAGAAGCCAGCAGCTGCTTTGATATGTGGATGGTTAGCTCCCGAGCCCAGCTCTTCCGGACTGCTGGCTAAACAAAAGCTATTGTTATAAACTGGCTTCTTCCAGCTACACACACACACACACACACACACACACAGAGCTTCTGCTGTACTGCATGTCGTTAATATTCAGTATCAAATCTCCTGCAGACCAGCGATCACTGCAGCAATGGAAAACCCTGCTGGGTCAGAGGAACTGACTTCTTTGGCCTGAAGAAGGTGATTGACGGCAGGAGGTCTTAGCTATTAATTAAAGCACGTACCAGTCAATGTCTTCTTAGCAGAAAAGAAATAGGAACAGGGAAAGTGAACGCACAGGTACGTATTCTTAATGACCCTTTACTTCAAACCTGATGGTTATGAGGATGCATAAAAACTCTCAAGCTTATAACACATCGGACTTGTCTGTCTGTGTCTGGCCTGCCTTCTGCTTGGGTTCCTGCAGCTCAAACACAACGACCACTTAAGGAGCCTTCATTTTTAGTGCCTATGAGACAAAATTGATGAGTCTTTGATGTGGTAAGCCTGGGTCCAAACAACATAAAGTTAAGTACATATAGGTAATGTCGTTAGTCCTTGGGGCTCTTGGGAAATGGAAGGCTCAAATATGGTGGCTTGTGATTCTTCATCTGCACAGCGGTGCTGTAGAAAAGCTCCTTAGAGGGCTAGCCATAACAGCCATGGGCAGGTTAGAGAGGTGGCTCAGCCACTAAAGGTCAGCTTGTCACTAAGTGCAGGCATGGTTTCTGCTTCGCTGATTCTAGAACCCCAGCAGGGGATCTTATTCTTTGGCAAAAATACTATTTCTGGCATCTCCCAAAGAATAGCCATCCCTTAATTCCAATGAGATGTCCAATCTCCAAAGATACCACTCTAAAGATGCCTCTCTCAAAGACATCACCTAATTCAGTATGCAGATACTAATTTGATCATCTCTAGCAATTGTTAGGAAAATACCCAGATGCTTCTTAGAGCCTTTTGAATATGCATGATTTAAAGATTCATTATGTTAATCCAGACCAATTGATCACCAACTCCCATTTAATTAACAATAAGGGAGCATGGCAGGGGATAGGTTATTAGATTGGTTCTTTATCAAAGAGTAAGGAGAGAAGACAAAGCCTGAGGGATTTGAGGGGCTCTCCAGGGAAAGCCCAAGGGAGCCATCTGTGAACCTGATCACATTGTCTTTGTTCTGAACAGAGCAATCTACAGCCTCTGGTGGGGTGATGTATGTCCTACCATAAGCAATTCAGCCTTAAATGCAGAAAGCCTCCTGCATCCAAGACTCCTATGCAAAGATATTTCTTCATTCTGGAGCCCTATTTTTTTTTTCATCTCTCTGACCATCCTAAGCAAAGGTAATGTAACATCTCCAGTGACAGGGTGTCCTTCCCAGGCAATCAATATCTCCAGGCAGAATTATGCTAATGGATTTGAGATCAATTCCCTCCGACATCTAGAAGTGCTGCACTCCCAAAATCCTGAGCATCCTCTCAGGATAAAACAAGCAGCTTCATGGATGACCCTAAGATGTTGCTAAAGTAAGATGTCAGGGGACCTCCCTGGATGCCTAATGGCTTCCAACAGCAAAGTACCATCTAGCTTGCTGTTCAAGGCAAGGCTTTAAAAGCATGCAGAATAAAAGATTCCTTCCATAAGGAAGGCAGATGAAGGTTAACCCTGAGAGAATTGTGTCAGTGGCAGACTATACACAAGAGAATGGGACAAAGTTTTCTATCATCTAGTGAGGTGACAGCATTGCTGACAATCTTTGAGTATTCAAAGTTCAGTGGATGCACTTAAAAAGCAGTCCTCATGTAAGAGAGACTCACAGAGTCTAACAGAAGGAAGGAAAGTGGAATGTGGGGTTGGATCATAAGTGAGACACCAGAACAGATTCTGTTATTGGCCTATTAGGTCAACCAGTAGATCAAGGACTTGTGGCAAAAGAAAGGGATAGAATCCACATTAGATTCTCCTGGTAGACCGTATACTTTAGAGTGGTTTTGAGATCACAGAAAAACTGATTAGAACACACAGAGTCCCTACTCACTCCCTGCCCCAAAACATGCAGAGCACAGTATATTTGTTTCAGTTGATGAATCTAAACTTGACAGTCCTGTCAACCCAAATCCATAGTGTGTCTTAGGGTTCTAGTGTGTGACTTCTGAAGAGATCTATCCACCCTAGAGATAGCACTAGCAACATACTAAAGAAATAGACTCGGTGAGTCAATGGGTTTACTGGGATTACACAGATGACTCAAAGGTAGATGCATCACCAAAAAGCACATGCCAGCATAGATGGTGACTTACAAAGCTGCACCCCAGGGGCCGTGGGTCCAACTTGCAGGCAGCTCCACTGAAGGGTCTCCTCTCCCCCAACAATAGTTCATCGCTTTTCATAATCTTGAGGTGAGGCTTTTGTGAATCACAAGTTTTGGAGCTTTATCTAGTTAGTTTTCTGAGTCTTATAGTATCCCTCTAGGAACAACATTTAACCGGAAGAAAGTGGCTACATAGCAGCCCGGCCTCGGTATTGCACACCAAGATGGCCAGGACTGATCATCACACAGAACAGTTTTACTGTCTACCCTACTTTCTTTTCCAGCGGTTAAAATATTCTGACAGAAATAATTTGAGGAAAAGGGTCAGTTGGGCTCAGAGCTCCGGAATATCATAGCAGGGATCTCACAACAGCAAATGTTTGAAAGAACTGGTCTTATTACATTTAAGAGCAGAGACTAATATATACACACCAATGCTCAGTTCACTTTCTCGACTCTTACACAGTTCAGAATCTGCTGCCTAGGGAGTAGTGTCACTCACAGTTGGCAGGGTTTTCCATCATAATTATCATGCCAAGATAATGCCACACAGACATACCAACAGGCGAATTGGAGCTAGACAATCTCTCAAAGAGGCTTGCCTCCTTAGTCTGTAGTTGGCAATCAACAGTAACCATCATACTTTATCAGGAGCCATCTAGAAGAGTCTAAGGCTAGCGGTGACTTTCCTGGAGGTAGCCTACCACTTCCTTATGGCTTACTATGGTGAGGTCTGAGAGGCAAGGTCATGAGAGACTTCATCTTAGGATTGCTTCTTGCAGCTAATAAGCCCCTTCCTATCACTATTACATAGTCTAATGATTCCTGTGCAGCAGCCCACCGTATTGGGCAGATTTTCTGCAGATCAGCATAAAGACAAAGTTTCATGAATTAATGCTGTTTAGATTAATTAATGATTTTATAGGACTCCTGACTTGATTCAAATACTCTTAAGAAGAAAGTTTTAAGAGATAGTAAGCTGTTTTTCTGTAAAGATATTATAAACTTAGAATCGAGAATAGAATATGCTCACTCCTCATAGAGTAGTAAGCAAAGGCTGCATAATGAAGAATACAGTGAGCTTTCATAATTGCACTAAAGAGAGAAATAGGCTTGGGACAGATTTGTGATCAAGGAAAAATACTCATTCTAGGTCAGAGCCAAGGATGAGGCCACGGGTGTACACTATGATAAAGCAAGGCCATGTGAAACTGTTGCTTTGAACTTATAATGAGCTTATAGAATGAAACACAGCTCTGAACTTACTATCAACATCCTCTGTGACTCCCTTTTGTGTAACGTTTCATCTATGAGGTAATTTCCTAATGAACTTTTGCCTAGGAAGATATAATAAGGCCAGAGAGGAATTAAGTGTGACATCAGGGGCTGCAGCCCATCCACCCATCAAATGTATGTGTGTGGCTTGGGGGCTTTGCCCTATCCACCAAATGTATATATGTATATGTCTGTTTGTTCATATGTGTGTAGGTATATGTGTGTAATGGCTATTCCTGGTTGTCAACTTGACGATATATGGAATAAACTACCATCCAGAATTGGAAGACATACTTGCAATCCAGACCTTGAGGCTGGAAGACACAGTGTCTCACCTGGATTGTGGCATGAAGATCTTGAGGCATAGTGGCCATCACAAGGTAGTGCACACCTTTAATCCCAGGAAACGGGCAAAGAAATATCTGAGTTCAAGGTCAACCTGGGACAAAGCAAGTCCCAGATCCAAGTGTGGTGGTACAGACATTTAATCTGGGCCACACTCTGCTGGAGACCTACACAAGGACATTGGAAGAATGTCTCTTCTTCGACTGCTTGTACTTACTTGCCAGCACATCTGTTGGAACCTACTTCTACAGAAGGCCAGCTGAAACAGCTAGCCTCGTGGGACTGAGCCGCTACTAGATTCTTGGACTTCCCACCCACAGCTGCCCATGGTTGGGTTAGCTGGACAGACTGTAAGTCATCACAATAAATTCCCGCAATATGGACAGGCATTCCATAAGTTCTATGACCCTAGAAAATCCTGACTAATACAATGTGTATGTATGTAAAGATGCAAGAACATTAGTGGAGTTGATGATACAGTGTGTGTGTGTGTGTGTGTGTGTGTGCGTGTATGAATGTGTATACGTCTGTGCATATTGCCTGTGTAAAAGATTTAAATTATTTACCTTTCTTTTCTCTCTGGTTCACAAAGAGTTAATGAGCTCCAAGCCTCTAGCCTGGCCAGCAAGGGGGAAAAGGGTCCCTAACAATAAATCATTTACTTAAAACCTAATAAATCCTTTACTTAATACGGAATGAATCCTTTACTTAATACTTAATCGCCTGAAGCCGGCAGTTTCTGGTCTCGGAATAACAAAGAGTTCAAGATAAATGTTACAAAATCAGCAACATTTTAACCCTCACAAAAGTTAGTTTTATCCCCCAGAATTGCTAAAGCTGCCCCCATCACTGCCTTCCAGGGAGAGCTGGTGCCCAAGCAGGCTCCTGGCAATACTGCCCTAAAAATCCTTTCCTCATCCTCCCTTTCCTCACAGTCCCTAGAAACCATCTTCCTCCTGTGTCCACAGTTTCTCCAGAATGTCACTTAGATGAAATTATAGTCTGTAATGTTTTCAAATTGGCTTCTTTCATTTAAGATCACTCTGTGTCTTTTTTATACCCCCCTCCAGTGTATTTGCATGCTCCTGTGTGTGTGTGTGCGGGCGTGTGCCTGCAACAGAGTGTACCACGGTCAGAGGACAACCTCGGGTGTTTGTCCTTGCCTTCTACCTTGTTTGAGGTAGGTTCTCTGGTCTCTTACTATTTGCTACTGCTATAAGCCAAACCTGCTGTTCTGTAAACTTGCTTCCATCTTGTCTCAGCCTCCCATCTTACCGTGAGAGTCATAGGATTGCAGATACGTGCTTCTGCATCCTGCTCTAAGGGGATTCTGGGGATCTGAACTCTGGACCTCATACTGGCCTGGCAAGTGGTTTTACTCACTGGGCCATCTCACTGGGTCCAAGCAATACACTGTGGAGTGGTCAGGTGTGACTTAGGAAGGAAGATGGGAGCATGGGTCTGATGTAGAGGTCATCATTCAATTGTGGAAATGTTTGTGGTTATATTTTTCCACGAGACATCTTGTGTTATTCATTTGAAAGAGGATAGAGATTTTGTCCCAATTTCATAGCTGTGGAATATGAAAATAACCCAGGACACAAATACATGAATAGTCCAGGCTATGAAATACCTGATCCTGCCTAAATAGGGGTGAGATCACTTCTCCTAAGGCTTCTCTGGGTTTTTTTGTTTTTTTTTTTTTTTTTTTAATCTCTATGTATTCCCTAGAGACAGTTTTCTCCATTGTAGATCCACACTTGTTCCAAGACTCCTACCTTCCCCAGGCTGCCTAGCTGCCTGGAGATATTTGTTGTATAAGAAGATATTTAAGAATCTACCATGCTATGTCTGAGTTGTTTATGTGTTTATATATTTTTAAATTAAAATATTATTCAAAACCAAAGCATGAGCCTGTTAGTTCATTTTCTGTTGCTAAAGAAAAATACTCAAGACAGAATAGTTTATAATTTTATTTATAACGGTTTTGTTTTGACTCAGTTCTGGAAGCTCGGAAGGCATCAGTATCTTCTATTTCTGACAAGGACGCATGTGTTCCTCGAAGGGCAAAGAGCAAAAGAAAAGCCGGGTGTGTATGGACCAGGAGGAGACAAATAACCTGGATAGCTCTCAGACAACCTGCATTCAAGGTAGCTCACACAGGCCTCCTGGACTGATACTAATTTCCTTGTGAGTGTAGATTCCCACATGACCTCACTATCTCCTAAAGCTTACCATCACGTGACAATAAAAATTCAAGATGAATTCTAATAGGAGCAGATCACAGCATACTGTAGCAACAAACTATCCATGTATGTCTGCTAAATGGCATGTGCATGTAACAAGCATACAGACTTCTGTGTGTGTGTGTGTATGTGTGTATGTAATAAAAAAACAGCCTTTAGTGTGCTTGTGTGCATGTGGGTGGGTGTGTATGCCTCTTTTTCTCTCACTCTCTCTCTCTCTCTCTGTGTGTGTGTGTGTGTGTGTGTGTGTGTGTGTGCATGTGTGTGTGCACGTGCATATTGACAATTAGAGAACTGGTATGAAAAAGTTTGCCTGCTCTGAGTTTCTTGCATGGGCCATTATAGCTGTCTCATTGAGAATAACTAAACAGTTTCAATAAATGTCTTGACTTTATTCCTGAGGCTTCCTGTCGTAGGAAGCAGATACATAGATCATTCGGTAATGAGAGAAAGAATCAATTGAGGCCTCCACAGCTTCCTCAGAAAAAGCTATTTAGTATGGATACTTAGAAAAAAATACAATCATGTTGTTCTGCTAAATATTTGTTCTGTTGTGTTGTAGAAATAAAAAAAAATAGTAGAGATTCTAGCAGAATCAAAAGCAACTCCTGGTGTTAATTAGGGCAACTGGGAAGTGATAGACAAGGAAAGGAGGAATAAGAAAGGAAGAAAGGGAACGGGTGATGGAGAGCCACATTGTCCTTAGATAAGTCAGCAGTTTTGTGAGCTTCCTCGTGGAGGCTGCTGCAGTAGAATTCTGTATCCCTCTGGCATCAGGACAGATGAACCATTGGGTATCTCACTTGGTGTGTGTGTGTGTGTGTGTGTGTGTGTGTGTGTGTGTGTGTGTGTGTGTGTGTGCATGCATGAGCCAAGTGTTCAGAGGTATTAGGAGAATTATAAAAGCCACCAACAATCTTTCTGTATTAAAAGTTCAATCTGCAGGATGACTCATCTCTCCCAAAAGAACCTTCTTGTTATAACTCATACATAATCAAATTTCTTTAGGCTAAAGCCCACATCCTCATTTTTGGGTAACATCGAGATACTGTCCAAGGAAACACATGATAACAGTGCTTGCGTGATTACATGTGAAGAGAAACTAAGGTAAGGTTTTTGATACGGTGCCAATCGGAAAGGGAAAACATGAAGCCTAGAGCACTGGATTAGTAAAGACGCCATCCCATAGGCACTGCCACAAGCAGGTTCTGCTACCTTCAGCAAACGCTTGTGTCCTCTCTTTTCTCAGCTCACAAGTAAAAGGTCAGCTCACCTATTCTTTAATATCCCCCCCCTTTTTTAAGATGTATTTTATTTTTATGAGTACACTATAGCTGTCTTCAGACACACCAGAAGAGGGCATCAGATCTCATTGTAGATGGTTTTGAGCCACCATGTGGTTGCGGGAATTTGAACTCAGGACCTCTGGAAGAGCAGTCAGTGCTCCTAACGACTGAGCCATCTCTCCAGACCTAATAATATCCCTTCTTGAATGTGATCTTAGAGCTTCCATGCACTTCCTCTCATAAATTTTGATGTTAGATTTTCTAATGGAGTTTATTCTATGTAACGGTTGTAGCATTTATCATTTCTTCGTTTCTACATGAAATATTTATTAAGCATCTACTGCATGTCAGACACTGTGATGTCACCACATTGTACCTGCCCCCAATAGCATGTTTACCTTTGGTTTTTCTTCTACTCTTTAGCCCGCTGTCACTGGATATTCAATAAATGTCTGTCAGGTTGACTTGAACGGGGTCCTTGAGTCCAAGCTAGAGGTTAGCTGTCCTATGTTAGTGCAATCACGTCATTTATTTAGAAATAGCCCTGGAAGGCTAGGGTGATGGCTCACCTAGTAGAGTGCTGTCCTGGCATGTGTGAGTTCTCAATTATATGCTTCTCAAGGATACCTAAAAAGATAGCTCGGTCAACAATGTGCTTTCTATACAAGCATAGAGACCTAAGTTCAATTCCTAGAACTCACATTTTAAAACTGAGGTGGGGAAGCTTGGCAGTACATGCTTACAATCCTACTACTGGGGAAACAGAGGCAGGAGAATCTTCAGAGTGTTCTTGCCAGCATGTTTAGCCTAACTAGTAAGCTCCAGGCCAATAAAAGGGCTCTCAAAGGAGGGAGACCATGTTTCTGAAGATGATACTCAGAGTTGTGTACACACAAACACACACACACACACACTCACACACATTTGTCAAGACAGGTAAATGTGGGGAAAAAAGCAGAGGGTTTTTCTATGAATCAGAAAATCTTCAGCACCTTTGTTTTTGATTGTGTTAAGGGCACACTAAATCACTCCTTCAGCTTTCAGACTCCACTAAACACCTTCATCCTTCTTCTTTGACACAAAGTCCAATACTCTGAAGAGACAGGGCAATGTTCCAACTCCTCTGCCAGCATCCAGCTTTCTTTGTTGAGCATCCTAAGCCTAATATATATATTATTATTTAAATAATATAATATATATAATTTTTATATATCTAAATATATACTTAAATTCCAAAACGTTTCTGATTTGACATACTTAAATTCCGAAGAAACGGGAGCTGAGGTTATATATATATTTTATGAACTGGAATAAGAACTTCAAAGGGTATTTTAGGTCCACAAGTGGAGGTTTTAGGTGGTAAATAAGTATTTAATCTTTAATTTGGAGGATGGGTTAGAAAACTTGTCATTAGGCTATGGTACTTTCCTGAAGTTTGGTCCTCTTTAGATTTCTCTTCATCCCAACATACAGAGCATCTCCTGGTCTTTGGAAAAACCTTCATCCTAGAGATGTTCTCTACGATGACATCTCAGAACATTTAAATCCCCATTCTTTTTTAAAAGATTCATTTCTTTTATATATGTGAGTGCACTGTGGCTGTCTTCACACACATCAGAAGAAGCATCAGATCCCATTACAGATGGTTGTGAGCCACCATGTGGTTGCTGGGAATGGAACTCAGGACCTCTGGAAGAGCAGTCAGTGCTCTTAACCACTGAGTCATCTCTCCAGCCCCTAAATTCCCATTCTTAGGCTATTAGGATTCAAATATGATTTAGATTCACTTGTCTCCCCTCCACACACTTTCTTTAAAGCACAAAGTTCTGCGGGTTGTGCCCACAGTTTTTAATTCTTTCTCAGTTATTTATCCTCAGATCACTTTTTCATGAATGCTCCAGAGCAGAAGATCTTTTGATGTGCATATTCATCTTTCTCCATACTGAGGGTTGTACACACTAGACAAATGTTCTACCACTGAGCAACATCCCCTGCTTAGCTAAATGTCTGTTTTTCCATCCAACCAAGGTACTTGTGCTTGGTTGAATCTACTGTCTTTCTTTCTGTCGGAGGTGGAAACGTTCACCTCTTCCAGCTCAATCTAGATACTGAGTTCCTGACACTGTCTTCCAACCCTCTGAATGAGGATGCACCGATTCTAAATAAACACCACACACCACCTCAGTCGGAAGAACTCACCCAAATCATACAAGCTCTCTAAGCTTGATTGACTGACTGACTGATTGGTTGACTGACTGATTGACTGATTGATTGATTGGCCCTGGGGATCCGACGCAGGGCCTCGTGTATGCTAGGCAAGTGCTCTACCACTGAGCAGTACACTCAGCCTTGATTTTTTTTATTTCCATAAGAAGGATAAAGTTTCCTCCTTGCAAGTGCTGTGCCTTACAGAGATGGCCACGCACAGCCTGTGAGGTGGAGCTGACGGTATAATGGGT
Source organism: Micromys minutus (assembly GCF_963924665.1). Lineage (NCBI taxonomy): Eukaryota > Metazoa > Chordata > Mammalia > Rodentia > Muridae > Micromys > Micromys minutus. The sequence goes on from NC_137981.1 coordinate 52,326,193, forward strand.
GGTCAGAAAGTGGGCTGATGCTGAGCACAGGCACATTTGTATTTTAGGACATCCGTATCTCCTGTCTAGACTACTGCAGTAATTTCCCAACTGAGCTCTTTCTCTCCTTAATCAATGCTGTGCCGCAGTGCCAGATTAATCATCTTAAAAGCATCATTTTTATTGTGTTCTCCTCTGGGCTTAAGGACACACACACACGAGAAAGCATGTGCCTTCTCTCATCCACTCTTCAGGGCCGACTCTGACCTTATCAGCTCCGAATCTTGCTGCCTCTGACCTGGCCACCTTTTCACCACAATTTCCCAACTTGCCCACTCCCATGGCCTAGTCCTTGTTCTTCAGTTCAGATGACACTTTCCAAGCTGTCTTCCTCTCCCCCTTAGAGGGTTCATGATCTCTCTTTCCAAACTTTCTTTAAGCTGGTGTTCTAACAGATGTGCTGACATGTTGGGTTCCCATATCTGATAATGTACTTCTCCATATCCACTCATATATTCACTCAACAATGAAAGGACCCTATAATGTACCTTGAGCCCTCCCTTGGGACTCTCTACTTTGAACTTGCCTGAGTAAAGGCTCACATTCCTAGAAACAGGCAAAGTGCCAACTTTATCTTTCTATATTTTTTAAATCCCCTTCTCTTAAATGTAATGTCTACCCCTTCTTGGCCTCTCACAGTACCATCATTTCTCCTGGCCTTCACTTTCTTCTACCTCAAAGTCTGCTCAAAGTTAACCAGAGGATCTAAAATCTAGGCTTTTATATACATTTTTGCTCTCTGTGTTTCAGTTACCTGTGATTCCAGCAGTCTGAATATATAGAATGGAAAATTCCAGAAATAACCTACTTCTTAAGCTTCAAATTGCACAACATTATGAATATCACAAGGGAATCTCAAGACATACTACCCCAACCTGCCAAGGACATAAATCATTTTCCTGTTCCAGTGTATACACACTGTATATACTACCCTCCTGATGGGGCAGAATACATGAGTGATCCAACTATCAGGGTATCTCGGTGCTTATGATAAAATAAACTTTATGTTGCTTAATAATTTCCTCAGCTCACAAGAAAAAAGCGAGGCTGGCAATTTGAATATGCCAAGTGAAAGCTCTTAAAGGAAAAAATGAAAGTTCACCAGGTAGTGGTGGAGTACCCCTTTAATTCCAGCACTCGGGAGGCAGAGGCAGGCAGATCTCTGTGCGTATAAGGACAGCCTGATCTACAGAGGTAGTTCCAGGACAAGCCAAGGCTACACACAAAAAAACACCCTGTCTCAGAAAACAAAACAAACAAATAAAAAAGATGAAAGTTCGTTGCAGGTATGTACTGGGAAAGTGGTGTGTTCAGGGCTCAGGACTATCTAAGCCCCACCTCTTACCGCAGAGCTATTGATGGTTGATAGATGCTGAGGGAGGGGGAGGGGGAAATCAATTCCTCTCTGAGGATATGGCTACTGGTAGGTTTCCCGTGCTCTACTGGGTGGCCCCATACCCAAGCACATGTGGACAATACCAGTTGGAATTAGTGAGTTCTCACACAGAGGGAGGAAAGAAGGCAAAAGGCTGTGAGGGGCAGTATTGGGGGTGGGGGATATAGAGAGTTTAAGGGAAGAAACGGGGGTGTGTATGGTCATGTTTCATTATACGTGAATATGAGATTCTCAACAAAAAGTAAGATAGAGAACCTTTTTGATGATTCTGTTCTATTGCATTATATAAATATGCTAGCACTTAGCTAACCCCCTACTAAGGAAGAGGAGAAAAAAAAAAAAAAAGCTGCTGGGCCTCTGCATCTTTTACAATACCATGGGGAGAAGAACAGTCCTGCTGGTCCCAGTTTCTTCTCTGTAACCACAACTGTCCAATGGTCTAGCTTAGATACAGGAGAAATGGATGTGGGAACAGTGAAAGGAACTTCCTGCTAAGCAACTCAGCAACGAATGGCAAGATCGTGTTCCCTTGTTACACACAACTTTTCTGGGCCCTAAGGTCACTAACTCAGAAGGATGGCTCTTTCTAGGGGTCCTCACACAAGTTAAAATGGGCTTGACTACATCGATGAAAAATGTAAGAATTTTACCCTGGAAAAAATGGCTGAGTTCTCAGCAGCCTGGCCAATGTAACAATGCTGGTACAACGCTGGTAAGAAGTATAACCTAAAAATCTCCCCTTCTCAGACCAAAGCCCCGGAACTCGGACTGACTATAAGGAAGCCCCAAGGGAAGCTGCCTTTTCAACCTTAGTGTCTTCCTGGGTGGGGCCAGCTAGGGAGATAAATCGGGGCTGTGAGTTTAACAGGGCTGAACTGCTGCAGTGCAGTGCCTGGGGGAGCCAAGGCTGCTCCGGTGTTCTCAAGCCACGCCCAGCCTGCATGCGGCAGGACCTCAGTGAGCTTCGATTATGCCAAGAGGTCCTGTTGGCCTCAGATTAATACGTGGGAGAGAAAAGACAGAAATTCTGCTTTCTTTAAACAAGGCACTGTTTCAATGATCCATCAGAGGCCAAGTGGTTATTGGGAAACAAGTAATCCCAAAGCCTGGGTCAAAGAACTTTCAGAGAGACACAGCATTGCATATTTACAGAACATTCAAGAAAGCCCTTGAGCTCGGGTCTCTTGGAGAGACCCTGTCTTAAAAAACAAAGTAGAAGGGGACAAAGGAAAATACCTAATGTCAACCTCTGCCCTATAAACACACACACACACACACACACACACACACACACACACACACCGAATCCATATGGCTTTGCTTTCTTATTTTCACACAAGCTGGGAATATTTTCTGCTATGATTGTGATGTTCTGCCAAGATTTACTTAACCTTGTGTGGCACGTAGAAGCAATGCGAATCGTCTGAGAGCTGGGGGCATGTGCCGCCGCCGTCTGAGGCAGGTTTTTCTGCTCTGTCACTGCTGGCTGCAATCTTCATGTAAGCCGGGTGCCTAGAGAGGGTCTACCCTCGGACCGTGCCTCCACTTCCTTCTTCCGCCTTGTTTTCTTTATATAAGATCTCGCGGTTAGATCTCCTCGCGGTTACATAACGATGAATGGAACGCAGGGCCAATTAAGTGTCTTTCCACGCCTCTTTCATCCTCCCACACCTTCCAGCTCCTAACAGAGACGAGAAACCCAATTAGGCCGATTAAAATAGCAGGCAGGGAGGGCTCTGTGATAGCCCTGTGTAGGCTGCTGCAGAGAACTGTATCTTACAACCTGCAAGAAAAGGCCCAAAATGGAAACAAAGATATTAATATGCCCCCATCCCTGTTGGATCATCGTTTAGCTTGTCAAACTAACACATCATGGCAGAGCCGAAGGTTCTAGCCCCTTCTGGGACGCTCAGACTTGCGTCTCCCTCCCACTGGTGCTGTTAAGAGGGAAGCGAAGCATCAGGAGGAAAGAAAAGGGGGAGAACCTCACAGAGTTTGGCTTTATTTGAGCATTTGACAATAGGAGATTAATTCTTGCCACAGCCAATGACTGCCCATAGAATGGGAGCTGAAAAATGAGGAAGCCTGACATGTGTACGTGGGTTAGTGAAAATGTCCTGAATGTCTTTCCAATGCACTTAATGGTTGGAGAGTTCTGCCATCTTGTGGTCAAATGGCAACACTGCAGGATGTTGAGGCCTCCCTAAGTCTGCATAGTCAGGAAGAAAATCTTCACATTCAAAGATGTATGTAGTACCTACCTCCAGAGAGGCACCTGCTCCGTGGGATAAAGTATGTTTAGGGTGCTTTTCCAAGTTTGATGTGGAAACACTTTTGACTCTGTCATCAGGAAATTTGTACTGGGCTATTATTAAGAAATTCAACCTGTAGAGGATTGTACACATAATACAGGGACAGAGATGACATCTGTAGTGGTTTGAGTGGGTATGTATGGCCACCGTAGACTCGTGTGTTTGAATGGTTGTCCCATGGGAAGTGGCACTCTTAGGATGTATAGGCAAGGTCTTGTTAGTGTACGTGTGGCCTTGTTGGAGGAAGTGTGTCACTGTGGGAGCAGGCTTTGAGGTCTCCTATGCTCAAGCTACGCCCAGTGTGGTACACCACCTCCTTCTGCTGCCTGTGGATCAAGATGTAGGATCTTGGCTTGTCCGATACCATGTCTGCCTAGATGCCACTATATTTCCTGTGATAACTAGAGTGGACTAAAGTTCTGAAACTGAAAGCCAGCCTCAGTTAAGCATTTTCCTTTCTAAGAGTTGTCATGGTCACGGTGTCTCTTCACAGCAATAGAAACCCTAGCTTGAACAACATCTTAGGTCCTAGACTGACAGGAAAATAAAATGTTGGTGGATTCAGGGCAGGCATTTCCTTTACTACACCTTGAGGTGAATATTCAAAACAAGGAAGCAAAGACACTTACCAAGCAAATGACACCCTAGACACACAAGCTGTGCATCTTGCTGAAACAACTATTTTAGCTCCGAGACAACTGAGACCATCATGAACCTGATGATACATAATTTCCCAGAATCAACAATGGTTATTATGAGATATGATATATATATATATATATATATATATATATATATATATATATATATGTATGTATGTATGTATGTATATGTATATATAATGACAAGCTCCACATTGATAGAAAGTCAATTAACAGCCATGTACATAACAAACACCTAAAGTCAGGTTTCTCCAGGTGGTTAACTGTCACCTTAGAAGATGAGACTAAATTCTGTCTTGTGTCTCATGAATCAGCAGGCTGGGCTCATCCCTTTCGATCCCCTCCGCCCATGTTCCTTACCTTAGATGTCTGGTGTGCATGAAGTCTGAGAGGGACCAAAGGGAGTGACAGAAGGGACCGGGAGTGACACCTGAGTCTGCTGTGTTCTTGACTCTCTGAGGATCATTTCAGCTAAACATCTGCCTTTTGTATCTCAGTACTCTGATAAGAGAGTGTGTTGTCTTTGTTTTGCAATGGAAGGGTGGGCTCTCAAAGAGTTAACAGAGCTGGGAAGAGGGTGAGTGCAGCTGGGGTGAGCGGTGTGGATGGAGTGATTGACAGCCTCGGCTGATAATACTCATGCAGTATAAGAGAGTAGGAGTTCAATGTTTTGAATATAGTGAGACTTGACAAAAGGGAAGTGTGGTCGGTGGGCAGCCTGAGACACTCAGCTGCCCCCACTCTTGGATACCATATTTGCAAACAGTGTACTCTACCCTGGGAAAAACATGGACTCTCAGCTGGGGAGCAAGAGAGGAAACCTGAGCCAGAGAAGGTTAAACATGGAGCATTTCCCCCACCTTCTCCCCCTCCCCACCCCCCATCCCCCCACCCCACTTCACTCCCCCCCCCCACCCCGTACATGCCCTGCCCATTGGTTTGTAGTCCTGTAACAGGAACTGATTAATGGTTTGGTTAGAAATTTTTTGTATCTGTCATTAAAGGAATGTAGAGACAAGATTGATAAGGCAGGGAGCAAACAGTAACACCAGAAAGATGACTAGAAAAGGGGTTAAAAAGTGGGTATCCACTTCCATATAGGGTTTTCGAAGGTCCAGAAACTGGAGGTCTCACGTTCCCTGGAATTCTGTATGTCTGATTGTAGCTCCTGGATTTTATCTCTCACTGTCCCGGATTGGTTGACATAGAAACAGCATTCTTCTTGGAGGAACAGGCAAAGGCCACCTTCTTTAGCTGTTAGGACGTCCAGCCCCCGTCTGTTTTGAAGAACCACAGCTGCCAGGGAATCTATCTGTTTTTGGATAGTGAGCAAAGTTTCAGACACTTCTTGAAACCTGTTGCTGAGTGTGGAAGTGATCTCATTCTATTTGGTCATGGAAGTAGTTATCCCTGCTATCCCAGTGCTAGTTTCTACTGCTATTCCTGCAGCAACCAAAAGTAGCACAACCTGAACTGCTCTCTTATGTTGAGCAGCCATCATATTGACGACTGGGATTGGCAGGGGTTCGTTGCCCTGGATTACCCCTAGTTCAGGGAAAAGGAGAACCAACGTGCAGCTTCCTGACAATGGTATGCCTGCGTCCCACAGAGGACTGATGTATTTTGGATCGCTAGGCACTGTGGCAGAGATGGGGTATCAAGGGTTGTGGTTGTATTGCAGTCTAGGGAGCCTAACATTCCTATAGGGTGTGTCCCGGATGCCTTAAAACAGTTTGCCATGCCAAGAAGAGGGATAGAGGAAAGGTCATGGCAACATCAGAGTCAGGGCAGCTGATGAAGGGTGAGGTAAGGTTATTGGGCAACATCACTGGGGAGGCTGTAAGTGTCAATTGTGAGTTTGTTCCAGGGGGAACACATAACCAGCAGTCTTTAAAGTGGCCGGGTTGGGTAACATTAAGGAGTTTGTATGCTGAGGTCAAAGTCTGAAGCAAAAGGCAGAAGGACAAGCTGGTGCCTTTTATGAGGGGGGATGTTAAGGAAGTAAGGGCCTCAGAGGAGTGTTTGATTATTTCTCCTACCCCTTCTCTATCTAGGGGTTGGGCAATTGAGACATATTTCCTCTGAATTTTGATAGTACTCACTGGGGACCCTGGTTGGTTTTTACGGTAGAGCTTACCAACAACTCCAGTCTCCCACCCTCCCATGGACCTTCTATGTTGAAAAAGAGCATTTTGCGTTGTTGGTAGAAGTGGTGGGGCCGTGATCCTAGCATGTGTATCTGGCAAGACCAATATGGGCAGCCCCCATATTCATCTGGCCATTTCTTACAATTACCTGTTGTGTGGTCAAAGAGAAAGCAGGTAAAGAGGTCATAGTACTTGGATGGGATGACCGACACAGGGACGACAGCGATTTGAATCAGTTCCTGACATCCGGCCATGAAGCAGTTTCCTGGCCCTATTTGGAAGGACTGTTTGTTATCTGCGGAAGTCTCTTGAACCTCAAATCTCCAGATATATGGGCTGTCCTGGATAAAAACAAATGTAAGGGGAAGAAAAGAAGCCCATGTCTAATCCAGTGGTGTTGAATGTCGCTGGCAGGGTGGGGTCTTATTTTCTGGAACTGGGGACAAGATGGGTGGTCTCAACATCTTCTGGAGCTTGACAGAACACAATCCTGTTAGAGTCAATGTGTATGAAGAATGTTTAGGTGGGGGAATAAAAGGTTTGAGATGGGACAGGTGGACCCAGTAAAGAAGTTCCTCCAGTTTGGCCACTGTAGGTGTTGCAAGAATCACCTTAAAAGGGCCCTGCCATTTAGGAGAGAGGGATGAGGGCTGGTTGTCTGGAGGAGATAGAAGAACTTGGTCTCCAGTGTTGACAGGCAGTGGGCAAGTTTCAGTGTGTGGTCGGGATAGATGGTGGTCAGCAAAGTTCCACAGGAGAGAATGAAGGTGGCAAAGTAATGGGGTGAGTAGATGGTCTGGGAGGGGAGAGCATTTAGGTGAGAGCCCAGGAGTTAGGACCGGACGCCCATACATGAGTTCAAATGGTGAGACCTGGAGAGGTCACTTGGGAAGGGCCCGTAGTCTGAAAAGAGCCAGAGGTAGGAGTTTTACCCAATCAAGGTGAAATTCCTGTGACAGCTTGACAAGGGTTGTTTTTAAAGAGCAGTTAGTTCTCTCTACCTTCCCTAAAGATTGAGGGTGGTAGAGGATATGAAAATCCTGGGGATGTCTAGAGCTTTAGACAGATTTTGAGAGATTTGAGAGGTAAACTCGGGACCATTGTCTGACTGCAAGGAAGCTAGGACACCAAATCGGGGGATGATCTCTCAGAGGAGGAGATCAGAGACTGCCTGACCCCTCTTGTTAGTTGTGGGAAATGCTTCTACCCACCCCAAGAAGGTGTCTACCAAGACCAGGAGGTATCTGGCTCATTTGACAGTGGCATGTGGGTAAAACCAAGTTGTCAGTCGGTTCCAGGAAGAGAACCTCAGGCTTGATGGGTAGGGAAAGAAACACTACGATATTTTGAATTGGAGTCTGACGTCTGGCAGATTTTGGAAGAAGCAGTGATAGATTTTAGGAAACTTAAGTCTTCAGGGGTAGGCTGCAGGTGAACAAAATAGGACAACACCTGGCTGTTAGGAGGGAAGAGTTGGTGAAGATAGGACAGAGTTTGGTGCATGTCCGGGAGTGAAGGTGGGATCGTGGGCTGCAGTGTAAGAATGTACTGGGGAGGGTGACTCGAGCCTAGGCCCCTAAGGGCTGCAGCCCTAGCTACCTCGTCAGCTCAGTTGTTCCCCTTGGAAACAATGGAATAATCAGTGTGGTGGAATCTGCAGTGGACAATCCCAATAGTCGTGGGGAGATGGGAGGCCTTTAGCATGGCCATAATTTGATGTGCATTAGTTACTGATCCCCCTTTAGTTGTAAGTAACCCACACTTCTTCCAGATGGTAGTTTGGGACAGGAGGATATGGAAAGCATATTTAGAATCTGTGTAGATGTTGAGGGATTGTTCCTGTGCCAATTGAAAAGTATGGGTAAGGGCTATTAATTCAGCCTGTTGATTGGTGGTATGAGAAGGAAGGGCCTGTGCCTCTACCACCTCTGTGTCTGACACTATGGCATAGCCAGCTCTTCTGGCCCCTTCATGTAAAAAGGTGCTGCCATCTGTATACCAGGTGTAGGTAGCCTGAGGCCATGTGCCTTCCTGTATGTGTGAGGGATTAGGTAATAGCTCTCAAGTTTCAGTGCAGTAGTTAGTGTTTGGTGGAGGAAGAAGGCTGGAAATGTTAAGAGGCAGACATAATTGGAAGGTGAGTGTGGAGTCCTCTATTAGTGCTACCTGGAGAGAAAGAGCCCTGGAGGGGCGTAGGGTCTGTAGGCCTATGTAAGTCAGAAGCTGCGACAGGCTATGAGAAGAAAAGACAGTTATAGGCGATCCAAAGGTTAGTTTTTTTGACTCTCTAATGAGGAGTTCAGAAGCTGCTAAGGTATGAATACAGGATGCCCATCCTTGGGTGGTTAGATCTAGTCTTTTGACAAGTATGCTACCGGTGCAAAAGATGGTCCCAGTTGATGACCTAGGACTCCAAGGGCAAATCCCTCTTTTTCAGTTACACACAGGGAAAAGGGGCAAGTCAGGTCAGGGAGATGTAAGGCTGGAGCCTTAAGGAGGTCCTGTTGGAGTCTTTGGAAGGACTTGGTATTGGCTTGAGGAGAGTACCAAAAGAAAAGGGTATACTTAAGGTCTGGCCAGCATCTGGAAGAAAGAACAAAAAGAGCAAACAAAGACTCAGAAAGGCAGGCTGACTCAACAGAGCTTCATGGTAGTTCAAAGGACTGCATTGAAGGTGGAGATTCTAGGAAAGAAAAATGCATTATCTCATTAAAGGAGTAAGTCTTCCTCCCATCTCTTTAATACACTTGAATGTGAACCTACTTTCCTGGGTGGTGATCCCTTGGCCAAGTGATTGGCTGGCCCAACTTTTACTCTTCAGGGATGTCACCCTCAGGGGTCAAGAAATGGGGAGTTTAATAGAAATACACCCAGCACAAAGCATTCTTGTATATAAATGTTCTCAACCAATATGAACCTTTGTCTTAGTTAAGGTTTTATTGCTGAAGAGACACCATGACCAAAACAGTTCTTATAAAGGCAAATATTTAACTGGGGTTGCATATAGTTTCAGAAGTTCAGTCCATTATCATCATGTTAGGAAGCATGAAAGCCTGCAGGCAGACATGGAGCTAAAGGAGCCAAGAGTTTTACTTTTGATCTGAAAGTAGCCAGAAAGAGGGTCTTTTCCACACTGGGTGGAACTTGAGCATAGGACCTCAAAGCCCACCCCAACGGTGACAAATTTCCTCCAACAAGGCCACACCTACTTCAACAAGATCATGCCTCCTAATAGTGTCACTTTCCACAGGCCAAACATATTCAAGTCACCACACCACATTAATGTTCTCATTACTGTCACCGAGTTTACTTTGCATCTGTGTTTGAGGGGCTAAAAATGGAAGAATAATCAGAGTTCCATTCACAGAATTAGAAAAAAGTACTTTTGGGACACACAAATGAGCTTTGAATTTTAGTTTAAAAGGTCATTGTCAATATTTTATGCAGGTGACATTAAAAAAGATCAACATGAAGGCCACATGGATAGGATAAAAATGATATTACAAGCCAAAAGAAACGTTAGGACAATGATCGACTCCAGCATTTCTGCGAATTTCATTATAGTCAGAATTTCAAGTGCACATGTGCAGGTAAATTTTCCTGGGGAAAGAGATGCATGAATTTCAATAAAACTTTAAAGGAGACTCTGAATATTACAGAAGAACACAGGATGAAATTCCCAGGCTAGGCTGGAGGTGTAGACATGCAATGAAGGAAATCAGAAAGGAGTTTGGGAGTCAGATTAACGGAATTTGAAGAATGTTTATTTTTAGTCTATAAAGGAAAAAAAAAATGAGTTGGTGTTAATAAAAAAAATTCAGATTTAACTAAAGACAGGAAGTTAGATACCTGCTTAGAGTTTAATGACGAGGAGATATGCACGTGACACCTTCTGTTACGTGGGTGATTTCGTCCACTTCCCATCGCTGTTGAAAATCATTCATGATGGGATGACTTACAATGCAAAGAGAATTATGTGGCTTGTGGTTCAGGAGGCAGCAAAGACCAAGAGCACGATGCCAGCAACTGTTCAGCTTCCGGTTTCAACTCATGAAAAAAAAAAAATGTGTGTAGACAAAATAAAATAGGAAATGACTGCTTATTAACAACCTGCTCTTTCGGTAACTAACCAGTCTCATCAGAGAGAGCGTACATTTACTCACCATTGTAAAAGTTAATGCCCTCCCCTGAGACAGGTATCAAGCCTTAAGCATCTCATCACCACCGAGAGATCCACCATCTCTCAACACATTTCATGGAGCACATCTCAACATGACTTTCAGAAGAAATGGACCACGCCCAATTCCTAGCCCAGGAAGCTATGACATCATAGCTGAGGGTGACATCACTTCACAGTCCCCCATGTAGACATGTTCACTAGGAATCTTGGGAGTAAGATGTCTCCTAGGAAGGAAGACACCTCATGAGCTAAGAAAGATTTGAGATGAAAGAAATGAAGTAATGATCTATAAACTCTTAGGTGCTTCTGAAAGACCAAGGATTTCTGGCTTCATGAAAATACCACCAATTTACCAGTTATTGTGACCCATGTTCAGTGATAAACAATACTATTTTGATTAGTTTTTTTTTTTTTTTTAATTTAAGTGGCATCTCATAGAATGAGGCAATGTCAGGATGTATGTCAAACTTGGGGTTTTAAAGTAGATAATTCAGGATGGGCACATTATTAGGACAACAGTATGAGGTGGTCATTTTGGACTGGTGAATACCATGAAAATTGAGGGTTTTCAGGTGAGAGTTTTGGAATGGCCTACAAATATCTGATACTGTTTAGTAAAACACCAGAGGTCTGGCCAGTCACTGATGTAGCTTGCAAGATTCACAGCTAGTTTTGGCTGAAGATTAATTTTCCTTCCTACAGCATTCACAGCACCTTCCAACCCCATGAATGACAGGAACTGGTGTGCTAGCTGCATGAATGGTATGTGAGTAGCCAAGCACTGTCTGACTGAATCTAACACCTATTCCATGAACCAGAACCCAAGCCTGCTGGGCTAAAGGGGCCAAGAACCCATGACAAGATAGGTCATAGGTCACAGCGGAGAGCTCAGTGCTATTAATCTGCTAAATAGACATAGTATTAAAATGACTCCTAATGACTTACTGTATTCATATCACACCCCTCTCCCCAAGGCTCAGGAATCATCAAAGAGAAGAGACTGGAAAGATTGTGAGAGCTAGAGGTAGCCAGTCGCGCCAGGAAAACATGGTTTCCCAGATGCACATAGGAACTCACAGCCACTGTGACAGTATGCACAAGTGGCTTTGATTGTGTGACCTCCCGAGAGACTGAGCACACACCAGGGCAGGTCCTGACACTGCCTGGAAAATGCAAACTGGACATAATGAGGAAGAGGAAAAGGAAGGGATCTCAAAGATGGGTAGGAAGGGATGGGAAGTGGAGAATGTTGTAAGGGGAGAAATGAGAGATGGGTGAATATTTTCAAACCATATTGAATTTAAAAGAGAGAGAGAGAGAGAGAGAGAGAGAGAGAGAGAGAAATTGAACACTCCAGAAGAAAAACAGGGTTCTGATATTCAGCTAAGAGATTTTCAAAAAGTTTTTGAAGAGTGAAAAGGTGTTTGCCACCTTTTCTAATTAGATGAGAGTTTCTAGGGTAGAGAGGGAAAAAAAAAAAAAAAAAAAAAAAAAAAAAACCTGTTTCCTCTGGTTCCTTAGACCCAGTTCCTAAGCCAACTAGTTAGCTAGCAAAGGACAAGTTCATGGGAAAACAAATTGTAAAGAAAATATATTTAATGTTCATGTGTTCAGTTTTACTTATGTGCAAGCCTTCACAGAAAAATCTGAGAAAAATACAAAGAAGCTAGATTCAAGGGGTTATGCATCTTTTTTTTTTTTTTTTAAAGGACAATGAATTATAGAACAATGAAGGAAAAAGAAAGGTTGGAGCTCCCAGTAATGCTAGACACTTGGGGCGGAGACATATTTGCAGTGCTGACTTTAAAAGCATCCCATCCGGGAAACAAAGGGAGAAAACTGTAGCCTGTGGTAGTCATATGTCAGATGGAGATGAAGAACTGCACACACGGTGAGTCGGAGGTGGGGAGCCCACAGATGCAGCTAATGCACGATCTCACAGTGACATCACAGAGCCAACCGGGAGAGAACAGCTAGCAGAAGGCCTATGGTCCACTGCGCCACTTTATACCTGTGGCACACAGGCATATAGCCCCAACTGGCTGCAGATGGCACATTTATCCCCCTTAATCAATCTCACAAGAGCAGTTTGGTGTCATCTGCCAACCCATGAGGATGTCAGGAAACTGAACTTCAGTTATTCTGTGAGGTGTCTCCGCACAAACTCATATTCCAGTGTGGGAGAAGTGTCCAGGAATCTTACACAGCGTAAGATGTTTTTAAAAGCACTGCTCATGGTCCAGTTCACAAAGGCCCCTTCTATTCTGCCCCGGGCTCACAGAAGGAAAGATGAGGACACCTGCCAGCGGAGCCCTAAGTCCTGATTTCCATTTCTATAGAACAATTGCCAGGTTCTGACTGTGGGGAGGAAATGGGGGTGGGGGGAGAAGGACACATCAGACACAGAGCAGAGCTGGGGCCCTTTCTTTCCATTTTTCTCTTCACAAAACCTGAGCCTCCCTTCGCCCGGCACTTATTTCTGCTTCCAGTCCACAGCATGCTCTGCCAGGTGCACATGAAAGAAAAGCTACACTCTTAGGATGCTGATATGTTTGGGTACCAAAAAGGCAGTGTAAGGCTCTACTGTGTCCCAGAGCTCCAAACATGAACTTATGGACAACGAGGGAGCCGGAGAGAAACCACATTAAAAGCAATGGTAGGTTTGGGGGGGGGGGACGGTTCATTTGGTAAAGTGCTCACCATGAAAGCATAAAGTCCTGAGTTCAGAGTCCCAGTATCCATGCAAAAAGCTCAGCATGGTGACAATACCTGTAATCCCAGCACTGGAGAGGTAGAGACAAGAGGAACCTTGGGGCTCACTGACCACCCACTGGCTCACTAAGTGATTCCAGGAACTCTGGCTTCAGAGAGACCCTGACCTCCAGGCACCAGACACTTCTCTACAAACGCAGTGTTTCAGCAGTTACATAAATGAGACGATTCGATTAGAAATCTCATGCAGTGACGAAATAAATATCACTAGGCTACTGAATTATACTCTTCTAGCTCCTCTGTATGGCTTTGTTCTTATGGTGTGTGTGTGTGTGTGTGTGTGTGTGTGTGTGTGTGTGTGTGTGTGTGTCTGTGTGTGTGTGTCTGTGTGTCTGTGTGTGTGTGTCTGTGTGTGTCTGTGTGTGTGTCTGTGTGTGTGTCTGTGTCTGTGTGTGTCTGTGTGTGTGTGTCTGTGTGTGTGTCTGTGTGTGTGTCTGTGTGTGTGTCTGTGTGTGTCTGTGTGTGTGTATGCTTGTATTGTATATTTGTATGCACATGTATGTAGATGCCAGAAGTAGTTTTCCATTGTCATTCCTCAGACACTAACCACCTTGGGATTTTGGGGGCTTTGTTTTGTTTTGTTTTGTTTTGTTTTGCTGGTTTTTATTTTTGTTTTTATGTAAGGGTGTTTTGCTTGCATATATGTATGTGTACTGTGTGTCTGAAGAGCTCAGAAAAAGGCATCATATCTCCTGGCACTGCATTTGCAGATGGTTGTGAGCTACCGTGTGACTCACTGAAGCCTAGTCCACTACAAGAGCAACAAATGCTCTTAACCACTGAGCTATTTCTCTAGTCCCTAGGTTTGACTCTTAAATGTCTGTAAAACCCACAGACCCTATAGCCACCCTGGGAAGCAGATGGTGTTCAGCCCTGGCTGAATGGTTAAATGCTAGGGTGAAGCCACTGCACACAGACAGAAAATTCAGATGGCACTTCTGCACACAGCCAAGTACTAGGAGCTCTGCTCTGCAGTCCCTTGGTAAGACACTCTTTCTCTTATGGCCTATCTTAATGAGGGTTTCTACTGCAGTGAAGAGACACCATGACCATGGCTGCTCTTACAAAGGACAACATTTAATGGGGCCTGGCTTACAGTTCAGAGGTTTAGTCATCATGGTGGAAAACATGGTAGCATGCATGCAAATTTGGAGCTGGAGGGGTAGTTCTACATCTGTATCCATGGGCAGCAGGAAGAGCTAGTGAGCCACTTGGCCTAGCTTGATACACTTCCTCCAACAAGACCACCCCTTCAATAGAGCCACTCCCTATGGGCTGGCTTTTGGGGGCCATTTTCATTCAGACCATCACATGGTCGTGACATCCACCATAGACCCAAGTCTCCATCAGGCTTTCAATAGATGGGAAGCAAATAGGTCGTCCTTTTGTGATATGGAAACAGAAATGACAATTCATGCTCAATATGCTCTCCAACCTCCTTTTATGTGTGCTGAAAATCGACCAAGAAAATAGACTGTGTGCTACAAAAGACATTGTGTCAGATTTCCACCTTAAATTCCGAGGAGATACGCTGTACCAGAAAGCTGAGAGAAAATTCTCAGGGCCTGAACAACTACCTAAAGAGCACAAATGGATGGACCCATGGCTCAAGCTGCATATGTAGCAGAGGATGGCCTTGTTGGGCATAGATGGGAAGAGAGGCCCTTGGTCCTGCCAAGGCTCAATACCCAAGTGTAGGGGAATGTCAGGATGGGGAGGTGGGAGAGGGTGGGTGGGTAGGGGGACACCCCCATAGAAGCAGGGGTACGGGGTATGGGATAGGGGATTTATGGAGGGGAAACTGGGAAAGGGGCTAACATTTGAAATGTAAATAAAATATATCAAATAAATAAATATTAGACATTTTTGTCTCACAAAGAACGTAGGTTTTTTGTAATATGTTATGAATTGCTGGGGACATAGTGGACAGTAACACTCTCGCCTCACAAACGTGAGGACGTGAGTTCAGATCCTTAATGAGCACATGGTAGCGCTTCCCTGTAAACACAGAACTGGGAGTTGGGGCTGGAGACAGGAAAATCCCCAGAACCTCTGGTCAGCAGGCCCGGTCTAGGCGGTGAAGTCCCGGGCCACTGAGAGACCCTGTCTCAAGCAAAAGTGGAGGGTGTCCGAGGAATCTTCACCCAAGGTTGTCACCTTACCTCCACATGCATGTCATTTATGTGAACAGCTGAACCTACAGGTGTAACTATACACATACATACCAAAAGGGGGGGTGGGAAAGAACCAATTTTGGAGGAAGGAGACCAGCAAACATGGGGGGGAATAATAGAGAATAAACATAATAGAGATACACAGTATCCATGCAGAAGACAGCATGATGAAGTGCTATTCGGTTCAGTCAGATACACTTTTTAAAAAGATCTTCTAAAAATAAATAATTCTAAAATGTTAAATCTCATTATTGTGCTACAAAATACATATTAAAAACATTAATGTTAATCTGCCAGACCAGGGAAACTTCATTAGCAGGAGTTACGAGTGTTAGTTCTAATAAGAAAATCATAGCTCTATGCTCTTAGAAAGTAAATCCTCAGCCTAAGTAAAAGCAAGATGCTTTTGAGTCCCAGGTGTGTGTGTGTGTGTGTGTGTGTGTGTGTGTGTGTGTATGTGTGTGTGTGTGCTCACACTCGTGCACCTGCATGAGTGAACACCTGTGCATTTGTTTTATCCACAAGGCAGTAGATACAAAATATTTTAATGACAAGAGAAAAAAAAATCTTGAGGAAAAAAATGCTCCATCTACAGGTTAGATTCTACCAAGAATTAACAAGATATATAAATGAAGCTACTTAACCTAAGTCACAAAAGAGTCCTTAAAAGAACTTGAAAAGGAAACAGACTCTTAAAATTCAACCTCTGGCTTCTGATAACCTTCATGTATGCAGTCGGCAGCGAATCAGAAACTGCAATAGAAACAAAAACATCATTTTGATAGCAATGAAATAAAAAGTTCTTTATAAAATCCAAATATGCTACCAAAGCATCTTCACTTCCTCCAGCAATTGTCTACCATTTCTATAACCTTGAAGAAGGACCCTGTGGGTCTTCTTAGTCACATTTCATGAGCCTTGAGATCCTCGATCTCGGGGGGGGGGGGGGGGGGGGAGAGTTAACAACCCAGATCTCATGAGGGTCTCCTGCAGTTCATCACAGCTATTCCAGTTTAAGACAGTGATGACCATGTCCAACCTGAAGGAAACAACAACACAAAACCATCCCTCCTCCCCTCTGCAGCCCGCCTGCTGCTGTGAGTCTCTCCCCAGTAGTCTGAACAAAGCAGCTAGCAATGTTAGCACTCTGGGTGCAGCTCCTTAGAGTCAGCTAAACTGATCACCATGCTTTCCTCTGCTCTCCTTCTTCCACAACCTGTTGTACTTTCCTACTTCCCATTGGATCCTTTTTTACTTGGCAATTGTTTTATTCTATCATTTTATATAAATAGAGGAAAGAGAGATCAAAAGCACTTATCATCAGTCTCTTGATTTCAACTAAATGCTACCTAGGACCTAGGTACCATGCATACACTCGAGGTTGCTCTTTTGTAAGTTTCGCTCTAATAAGGAAACTGACAGATTGCAGTAAGTAATAATTAAAAGACTCAGCAGGGGCTGGGGAGGTGGCTCAGTGGCTAAGAGCACCGACTGCTCTCCCAGGAGTCCTGAGTTCAATTCCCAGCAACCACATGGTGGTTCACAACCATCTGTACTAGAATCTGATGCCCTCTTTGGTGTGTCTGAAGACAGCTACAGTGTACTCATATAAATAAAATAAATATTTTTAAAAAAATTTTTTTAAAGATTCAGCAAAAGAATTCTAATATCTTCCTTCTAGTACTAAGGTAATTTGCATGACCTTGCTTTACTATATCTATAAAATATCTGAGATTTTGGGAGCACATGTTGGAAATAATGTAGAGAATCTGTATCTGTTTACTAATTGAAACCGTCTTGTATTAGGAGGTTCATAAGCATGGTTTGATCTCCCATTTCACTCGGTTTTTCTAATGTAAAAAAGGAGAGAGAATAACCCTAGCCCATGCATCTTGGACCTCAGGTATGATAGCAACCATCTCTGAGCTTAGGATTTTTTTTTTTAATATTCTCTAAAGTGTCCTTTAACGAAATGTGAAAAAAAATTATCTCTAAAAAAAATAACTAATTAATGAGAATTTTTCTCTTCTACATGGAAATTAAATGAACGGCAAGTCGTTTTTTAAATTAGGTTTTGAATGATTTTAATTTCTTAACAGCAACTACAAAGAAAATGACCAGTGTTGCAATGTGTAATTTCTGATGATGACGACGATGACGATGACAATGGAAATTTTATTTGCAATCTTATCCAGGGAGAAGGCTAAGAAGCAATTTGCAGAAGTATAGGCTGAGAATTATGAAATTCCATTTAGGCACAAACGATAAAATGTGTTGTTGCCATGGTCACAACAAGAATGTTCTGGTTCATTTAAAATGTACCAAAGCAGTGATTATCTGATAGAAAGGAGGCAACTTGGTCCCATAGTGAATTAATTTTCTGGGAAAATTGTACAGGATGAATGAAAATCAAATGTGCTAAGTCATTCTTAATTAAGCCTGCACGCTAATACCACCTGGGAAAAAGTACTGAACCTGAGTCCCTTTTCCAGAGACCCTGGCTGGCTTCCACTCTGTGACATGTGCTCTGAGAAGTAGAGTTCCACAGCAAGGTGGTTCTAATGAGCCCCCAGCAGGAAAAGCTTACTGGAGAGGCCAACTCATGCTTCTGCTCCCAAATAAAAGCAACAGTGAAGTTTTGTTCTGTTTTTTTAATTATGTGTGTGCGCGCAAGCATTCGTGTACATGTGTGTGCATGTACACACATGAGTACGGGAACTGATCTTGGATCCTCAGCAAAAGCAGCCTGTGCTCCTGGCCACTGAGCCACCTCTCAAGCCCCGGAAGTAAGGTTTGTAATCACAGGTTTGTAGTGCAAAACTTACGAGAGCTTTGTTAGAGATAATTGTATAGATAAAGTGAAAAATCATAATAGAGAAAAAATATAAACATATGTGGGTCTGGGTTCCTCCCTGCCGTTGGGGCGTGGGCACAGCCGCTGGGAAGGAGAACCTCAGAAAGCTTGACTCTGATTATCCTTTCCCTTTGACATTGGGTGCTGGGCTCTAGCGAAGCACCGAGCACCACTCTGGGGAAACGCAATCCTAGATGCTTTGGTGGGGGGGTGGGTCGCGCAAAGCTGGGGTTCCCAGACTCCAGAACACCCAGTTACCCCTGAAGTGCCACACGGAGGAATCAGGAACAAAGGATCGGGGTCCGCAGGCTCACGAAGAGACTGGGACAGTTGGGGGCTTCAGGCTGAGGGCAGCATCTAGCCCAGGGTGGGAGGAAATGCTAGCTCCAGCTTAGTTTGTGGTGATTGTCCTTAGCTTAGCAAGATTGTCTGGGAGCACAGAGAGGTCTTCTATGGGAGACTTAAGCTGCTGCGCTCTGTAGGCGAAGGCCCGTCGGTTCTCCATGAAAGAGACAGTCCTTGGTTCCAAGCTGTTCATCGGTTGTTCGTTGTGGAAAATGGATGCGGACCAATTTCTCAGAGTGGACCAGAGATTAAATACCTTCTGCAGAGAGGAATGTCTGGGATGGAAAGCTTATTGGCTAAACCCTCAGGGCTTCACTTTATTAGCATGGGGGTGTGGCACATGCTTCTGGCCAAGAATCTAGAGAGAGCAGGGAGGCACCTACGGTCTCGGGTGTGCGCCCGTGTTTCTGGGGTATCAGACCTGCTCTACTTTTGCCAAGTTTCCTGGCACTGTCCATTGTCCCACAGACAGAGACTAGAAATAGGACATTTATTTTAAAAAAACAAAACAGCGTGCCATCTTAACATAAGAGCATTATATTTTATATATTACATAGATTCTGTTAGAGTAGTATATTAATGAAACAATAGACATATAAAAATAATTATAAAAGAAAATATAATCCAAAAGTTTACAAAGATTTCATTCAAATAAGCTTCATCCGAATTGTGTTAGTACATAATAAAAATATCTTCCCCCTCTGGAGAACATTCGGTATCTGGATACTTAAATGACTTTTCCCTGGAAAGTCAGGCTGTGACGGATAGCACACATGGTTCTGTTAACCAATGGAGGCAGCAGATTTGGCTACCAGTCAACCATGAGTGTTTGGCTTTGTTCATGAAGTCAAGCTATGAACCAGGACGAAGAGAGCAAGGAAACCCTGGGCTTCTACTGAGCTGGGCCTTGCAGAAGCTTTGTGAAATTCTCAAAGAACAGAACATTTGGAAGCTAGTTGCAGGGAGTCCATGATCCTCACCTCTGGGCTGTCCACATCGCCATCCCAGCTGCCACACAAGCTGCCTCAGTTTCCCTACTGCTCAGTAACTAGGGGCCACCCCTGACATGGACCCACATTTATCCAATTGTTACATTGTTATATTTGGCACATCCTCTCTGACCATAAAATACACACTCAGGCTAGAACTTAGAGAAGTAGTCTAGAGTTGGTTCATAGTTACCCTAAATGCCATGGCATGCACTTTGGGTTTTACTCATTGAGGGGGAGGAGAAGGTTCACATTTTTTATTAGGAAAGTACTGTGATCAGAGCTGTGTGTGGAAAGACAATTCTGACAGCAGCTGATTCCGCTAATTTAATAGAGAGAGAGAGAGAGAGAGAGAGAGAGAGAGAGCAGGATCAAAGATTAAGTTCTATTTGTATCTGAGTAACACAGTGCTGAAAGAGCAGGGACGGCCTCTGTTTCTGTCAAACTAGATGAGACCTGACCTTACTGTTGTATCTCACTTATCCCTGTCTCTAGCCGAAATTGCAACTACAGCATTTATAGAAAATGTATCCTCGTGGACATCCCAGATTCAAGGTCCCGGGCTGTTGGAGCATCAGTGGCGAACCATCATAGGTTGTTAGAAGTACTGTCCCTCAGTTATCACTCTATGGGCAAGCTTTCCCTTCCTCTGTTACTTCAGGGAGTGATCTGCAGCTTCTCCACCACTCTAAATACACAAACATATATATGGCTGTATACACTCACAAGCAGGTGCACACAACACATGCACACACACATGGATGAACACTTCAATACATAAACAAGCGTATATGTGTGGTTAGGTATGTATACCCATGTATATGGACATGAGTGTACACACTGGCATCTAGAAGGGAATTCTAAACTTCCTTTAAAGTGTCATGAAGACATACCTCCTGATTGCTCCATCTTTCCCAGCCCCGTAACCTAGACGGGATTGATGTCACATTGTCTTGTTTCTGTTTTTAGACTGTTTGTTTTGAGCTCAACAATGAACACCAGATTGCAATGCCTGCGTCAGTACACAGTAGTTCCCACTAAGGCACAATTCTTCCCACCAGTCCCAGACAGGCCTTCCCATGTGCTCCTCCCATTCAGGCTCCTGACAAGTTTCCCATTGCTCTGTGTGGACCCATCTCCATCTTACCCAGTCTCAAGGGACCCAGAAGCCAGAGCCTCAGTCTTTATGGAGCTGGGAGGCACACCATATCCCTAAGCATATGTAAACATGGAAGCATTCCAGACTCCATAATTTAATGTTTTATGGAGGATTTCATTACACAGCCACGACTGCTTGAACCATTAGCTACGGCGGTTAGCTCAACCTCCAACCCTCTCCTCTCCCAGGAGGTCTGGGCTAAATCTGCTCATCATGCCTTGGGCAGGGTTTCATTAGAATAAAAGATACTCCTATCACAATGAATATTCTAAGGGATTTGAGAGTTTTGTGTCAGAAATTGGAGACAAAGGCTAAATGTGTGTGTGTGTGTGTGTGTGTGTGTGTGTTTCAAGTTTTCTCTTTCTGGCTGAATAATTAGTGCTGGATAATTTTCCTCCATTACTAATTTTTAATGTTTACAAATAATTTATATGCATATATATGAACCTATAATGAACAAATCCTGAGTCTAGATAAAATAGTACAGTAATCTTCAGGACTGAGCAGAGGAAATCACACAAACTACCCTGGGCTTTTCCTAGTGAGAAGCTTTAATCAGGGACCAGGTTAGCAGACGTGGGAAGGCTGGGACAACATAGATGAAAAACAGCGAAAGCAGCAGCTACATTTCTAGGACTGAGAGGTCAAACATAAAAAAGAGAAAAAATGCAGAAGCGCGTGGAGGATGGCCAGTTATCCCGCTGCTTAGATTAGAATCCTAAAGGGAATACCACTTCCAGTTGCTATGAAGAACGCTTGGAGGAAGGACAGCATACAGGGGTTCCAGAAACCCCGAGAGAAGTTGGAAGCTGGGAGCTGGCATGTGTAGCTGCAAGAATGCCAACTGGGAGCAAGAAACAAAAGGGTCCTGCTGGAGTACCACTTGGTGATGTGCTGCCATGCAATAGGACATCGGGGCAGGAGAGGGGCCATGAATCACTGCAGACAATGTAATCTCCTGCAGCACCACCCACCACACATGAATCGGAGCTCGGCCCAGGGTGACAAGATTGATGGGCCCGACCGTAAGCACGGGGTGCATCAGGCCCTCAGCACACCTCTCTGCATTCAGGGTAGGGTCTCCCAGCTTTTGTTTTCAGTTTTAACATTGCAATTTTTTTTTTAACCAAAAGCCGAAGCCAACTTGGGTACAAGTCTGTGTTTAGATTCCTTTTGTTTTATACTTGACTTTCTTTGGTTGGTTGTTGAACGGGCTCACCTCAATCCCAGGCTGGCCTCAAACTTACTAGCCAAGGGTGACATTGAACTTTTGATCCTCCTGACCCCACGTTCCATGTGCTGGGGTGACAAATGTACCCCCCAAAGCCTGTGATGCTGCAGATGGAATTAAGGACTTTATTATGAACTTTACTAAATGAACTACATCTCCAGTCATTGGACCCACGTTTTTAAATACCCTTGTTAGTAATGGTGAGATAAAATTATTTCAGGCTATGAAATTAAGCATGTCATTTTTGCAACACTGAATATATTTGGAGAAAATATATCAGTTACTATATTAGAATGTCAGGCACAATGTTATTTCTGATTTTTTTTCAACAACAGAACTTAGTCTCCAAAACCGTTCTGATTAAAGACTTGGAAGTATGTGAAAAATCCACAGTAAGATTGCATTCATTCTTTCAAGAGAGCTTCTTTTTCTGACTAAAAACAATGAAGAACAGATGACAAGTGTTTACCCAAGCTGAAGAAAGAGAGAAGCAGACCTTTAGAGCCCTGAGCCTGCTTGGTTTTGCTTTGATTCATCAAATAGACTTCTCAAAACCATTCCAGATCCCATGCCTTGTTCCCATGGAAAATCACCCGATCTTAAAATGACAGATCACAGGCTGGGGGTTGGTTTAGTCATGAGGATCTGAGTTTCATTCCCAGAACCCATATTTTAAAAGCCTCGAGATCCCAGCACTGGGAAGGCAGAGAGACAAGCATAGACCACTTGGTGAATTCCAGGCCAGTGAGAAACAAATGCCTCAACAGTGGGGACACCTCAAGAGCCACACTCAAGGTTTTCCTCTGACCTCCCACATACATGTGCACACATCTGCACACACACACACCCATACCAGCTCAACCAACTCCATCACAAATCATGTTTCTGTGAATTTTAAATAGCATGTATAGTGCAGTGTCTTAGCTCATTGGTATCAAGTGACTTTTAGGCATTTCCAATTTTTAACAACTCTCTTGAAAGATAAAGGTATCTACGAAGAATATTTCTTAAGGGCCAGCAAGGTGGCTGAGTGAGTATAGGTGATTGTCACTGAGTTCAACTGGCAGAGTTCATGGTAAAAGGAGAGAATCAAATCCTGTAGATGTCTTCTGACTATCACACACACACTACACACACACACAACACATTAGTTATTCATTCATAATTTTAAGACAGGATTTCTCTTTGTAAGAGCCCTGGATATCCTGGAACTTTGTAGGCCAGGCTGGCCTCAAACTCACAGAGACCCTCATTCCTCTGCCTCCCAAGTGCTGGGACTTAGGGCATGCACCACTATGCCTGGTTAACTTTTTCTAAAGGAATGCTCCTTAAAGCAAGTTTGTTTGCCTTTAATAATTCAAAACAAAATCCCAAGGTATTTTATGTCTTTGTTGTAATTCACATTTTTGTGTATTTTTTAAAGCCACTTAATGTATTCATACTCTGGTAACTTAAAAACAAAACAAACAAAAAAAACAAAACAGAAAACTGGTCACATAAGATAGGCCTGTTGGGAGCATATTGAAATGCTAGCTGTTCAAGAGACTTAAGATTTTAAGTTCAAGGCTTGCCTGGGCTACTTACCAAAACTGTTTCTCAAAACAGAAGATAAGAAAATGGCCTGTGGCTAAAGCTCAGAGCAGAATGCTTGTTCAGCATGTGTGAGGCCCTGACTTCAATCCTCAGAGTCATAAGACAGAGAAAAGTCACAGAGCTTTGTGTGTTGTGAGGGAAGAGTGTGAATTAGAGGGAAGAGGGTGAATTAGAGGTAAGAGAGAGGAGACTGGATTCAGTCTAAACATTTCATATGCATCCACCAATATCCTAAAACGTATGTGTTTTGGGTATGTCATTGGGATTCCAACAATCTCTTGAGTGTCTTGCCTTTAGTACTTAATTGCAATTTTCATTTTTACCTTCCTGTCAGGATCTATTATCAATGAGTTGCTCATACCTTGTATTACACAAGATTATTAATGAATAAAGACCCATGGGCTTTAAAAATATTTGTTAGTGTTGATTTTACACAGAACAATTAAAGAGAGCAATGGAATAAGTTCTCAGTATGTCTGGTGTCTGCAAAGAAACCAGTGGACCAGCAGAGGAAAACGCATACTATATATTATATATATTGGTCAGTGAGAGCACAATATCCCAGCTCTTTGAATTAGTTAGACCAAACAAAATACCAAAGAAGACAGGACTGAAACCATAGGAATTGATTTCCTAATAGTTTTGGGGGCTGCAATGTGTAAGAAGAAGGTCCATTCACGGCTTGGCTTCTACTGAGGATTTCTCCCTTGGCCTTGAGAATGAATAAAGAACACTGGTCCTGATTCCTCTTCCTCTTCCTTCTTGATTTTTCTTTTTCTTATTTTTCATACTTTAATGTATATTTCATGTACTTACACATCAAATGTTATCCTCTTCTCCCCCCCCCACCCCATCCCCCATTCTCTTGCTTCCATGAAGATGCTCCCACTCCCACCTCATCACCCCAGCATTCCCCTACACTGGGAAAATGAGCCTTCACAGGACCAAAAGCTTCTCCTTCTGTTGGTGCCAGACAATGCCATCCTCTGCTATATATGTGGCTAGAGCCATGGGTCTCTCTCCGTGTGAACTCATTGGTTGGTGTTTTAGTCCCTGGGAGCTCTGGGGATTTGGTTGGTTGATATTGTTGTTCTTCCTATGAGGTTGCAAACTCCTTCAGCTCTTTCAGCCCCTTCTCTAGCTCCTTTATTGGGGTCCCCATGCTCAGTCTGATGGTTAGCTGCAAGCATCCTCATCTGTATCAGTGATGCTCTGGCAGAGCCTCTGAGGAAGCATCCATATCAGGCTACTGACGATAAGTACTTCTTGGCATCAGCAATAGTGTCTGGGTTTGGTGGCTGCATGTGGGATGGATCCCCATGTGGGGCAGTCTCTGGATGACCTTTTCTTCAGTCCCTGCTCCACTCTTTGTCCCTGTATTTCCTCTCGTGAGTATTTTGTTCTCTCTTCTAAGGAGGACTGAAGCACACACACTTTGGTCTTTCTTCTTTATTGAGCTTTATATGGTCTGTGAATTGTTTCTTGGGTATTCTGAGCTTTTGGGCTAATATCCACTTATCAGTGAGTGCATACCGTGTGTTTTTTGGTGACTGGGTTACCTCACTCAGGATGATAGTCTCTAGTTCCATCCTTTTGCCTAAGAAGTTCATGAAGTCATTGTATTTAATAGCTGAGTAGTACTCCATTTTCTGTACCCATTCCTCTGTTGAAGGACATCTGGGCTCTTTCCAGCTTCTGGCTATTATAAATAAGGCTGCTATGAACATGGCGGAGCATGTGTCCTTGTTAGATGTTGGAGCATCTCTTGGGTATATGCCCAGGAGTGGTATAGCTGGGTCCTCAGGTAGCACTATGTCCAGTTTTCTGTGGAACCCCCAGACTGATTTCCAGAGTGGTTGTACCAGCTTGCAATCCCACCAACAGTGGAGGAGTGCTCCTCTTTCTCCACATCCTTGCCAACGTCTGCTGTCACCTCTTCCTCTTCCTATAAGCACTGTAGAACTAGGAATCAGAATCCCACCCTTGCGGTTCATTTAATCAACAATGTTTCTTCATCAGTCCACCCAGAGTCTCATGTTGTAGAAAGACTTTTTGCTCAGACACACTGTGCATACAGTGGTCTCATAGGAGTGTGTCTGTGGGCCACCAAGTGTGTTCATTACCTTTCACCTTCCCGGGCCCTGATACCTGACACAAAGCTATTTAAGGGAAGAAGGATTTCTTTTTGCTCAAGATCCAAGTAGATACAGTGGGGAAGGCACAGCTGTGGGAGCAGGGCTCAGAAGTAGTGATGAGTGTGAGTGAGCCTGCTCCTCCGCATCTCAGCAGACCAGGAAGCCAAAAAAGGGAGAGTGCTGGCCTCAGCTGCCCGTTTCTGTTTTCCCTTTTTATACAGTCAGAGACTCTAAGACCATGGGTGGGCACTGCCCATATTCAAGGTGGGCATTCCCCACCCCTTAAACGCCTGTAAAGGGCACGCCCAGAAGTGTGTCTCCTCGGTGACTCTCAATCCAGTTGACAGTGAAGATTAACTATCACACCTCGTGACATCAGAGCCATCTTAGTCTGTGTGAGCAGCTATGTACCTTGCACACAATAATGGCACTGCCTATGAGGCCATCCTCAGAGGTGACATATGACTGTGCAGTCACAGTTGTTAGGAACCAGGTGTTCCCCTAGCCCACCTTCAGCGACTCGGAGCCAGCAGGCACGTCATCACCAGCCGCCAAATGCAACACTCAGACCCTTTAAGAAAGTGCCACATCAGGGCCCTTCCTCTGTCTCTCGTTCTCTGTCTCTCCCTTTCTGTGTATCTCTCTGTTCCTTTCCCTCTGTCTCTCACTCTGTGTGTGTCTCTCTTTCCATCTCTGTCTTTCTCTCTTGTCCCCTCTCTGAGACAGCCTTTTGCTCCCCCACTCCCTGCCTCAGTAAATCTCTTGTGTGAGATATGTCACATGGTGACATCCACTGTGGTGGCACTCCTTGGCCTCCTAACCGAACCACCAAGGTACTGTTTCTCCCACCAGGAAACCATAACAGCAATGGAAGTCAGAGTTTTGGCATATGGGTTGAAGGAGCACAGTCATTCCAACAGAAATACCTGTCCGTTTGGATACTAAAGCCCTTTCACTGTGGTCCTTTTCACATTGGTGAAGGTGAGGAACACAGGAAAGCCAAAGGGCTCCACAGGATGTGTTTTATATATATATCAGAGAAAAATCAGCACAAAAATCAAAATCTAAAAAGGGACTAGAAAACAGTTAGACATAAAAGCCAGAACAGGGCTGGAAAGAGGGTGCCATGTTTAAGCGGGAATGTCTGTACAGGTGACTCTGCTGGCTCTCCGGAAGTGGCAACAACTTCACCTGCTGCTTTCACCTGCTGCTTTCACCTGCTGCTTTCACCTGCCAGAGCTGCCAGGTGTGCCAGATCTGAGCTACAGATAAAAAAGAATGGCCAGCCAGCCCAGATTTCTCACCCCAGTCCCCTGCCCGCCCTACCTCCTCTTCCTCTCTCTCTCTCTCTCTCTCTCTCTCTCTCTCTCTCTCTCTCTCTCTCTCTCTCTCTCTCTCATACATGCACACGCACACATACATCCTGTTCATCTGCCTGTCTAAATGTCCACTTGTCTGACTCTTTCCCTTCCACAGTCCCTTCCTCTCCTCCCTTCCTTCAATAACCCTCTTTTATACTAGATCAGTCACATGGAGTAATTTCTCAGGGGCACACTTTGGCTCAGGCTGCCAAAAATACCCCCCTTGCCACATTATATTTCATAACAATGAAAACCAGAGTTCAGATCCCCAGGACTCACATCAATGCTGTGTGAGCCCCACAGCCTGCCCATAATTCCAGCACGGGAAGACAAGAGATCCCCGGAGCAAGCTGGCTAGTAAGACTAACTAACTGTATTGGTGAGCTCTAGGTTTGATTGAGAGACCTTGCCTCACTAATGGAAAAGGGAAGAGAGGATGATTTTCTTCATCAACCTTCAGCTTCCACATACATGTGCACACAAGATGTGCCCACGGACATGCAAAAAATGAAAATACATGCACAGATACCAAACTCTCTCTCTCTCTCTCTCTCTCTCTCTCTCTCTCTCTCTCTCTCTCTCTCTCTCTCTCTCTCTCCCCCAGGGAAATGGAGGGTGGGTGGATTTGGTACAATTAAGTTCAAACTCAATGCCTGTTTAAACAAAGTACAGAGAGAGGGACATCAACCCAGAGTTAGATACATGAAGGTTAAATATCCACCTTTGCCATCCATGCCTGCTGTCCCAGACGGTGGCTCTCTACCTCGTGCCCATGATCCTCCTACTGTATTTCTCCAGATCCATTTTAGAAACATCTGGGGCATCTGAGACACCTGGGCCCCTCCAGGCCCTTTGAAGACATCATTTAAACCTTCTGTCCACTCACCCTCCCTTGACACCTACCTATAGGAATAATTGGTCTTTGTTGATTTCTTTGTTTTCTTTGGTTTCTCTTGTGTTAGCAATTGGTAGGATCCACGTAGGAAAGTCGACATGTACATAATCATTTTCTAGACCTATCGTGGAAAGAAACCTTGGTCTTCCATGGAATTGAATGAATCAAGGGATGAAGGGGCCAGAAGACTCTTTGGTGGCTGTGTCAGCAGCAGCTTGAAATGACATTTCATTTCTCAGCATGGCCTGCCAGAAGTGGCAAAGATATGAAGTCTCTTGATGGGGTGAGCTCTAGGTTCTGACTTCCTGGTTCCCTTTCGCTACTGTTTGAGTTTTGTTTTGTTTCTGGTCTTCATCCTTTCTGTGAGCTACCAGACCCCTTTCTTACAATTGAGACATCTGCTTATCAGAGCAGAGGAATCTCTGTCTGTTGCTTCAACTGAAAATTTGACACAAATTGGGTTTGCCTATGGATATGTTTGTAAGAGATTGTCTTGTTATGATTTGTAAGTGCTCAGCCCAGGGAGTGGCACTATTAGGAGGTGTGGCCTTGTTGGAGTAGGTGTGTCACTGTGTGTGTGGGCTTTAATACCCTCATCCTAGCTGTCTGGAAGCCAGTATTCTGCTAGCAGCCTTCAGATGAACATGTAGAACTCTCAGCTCCTCCTGCACCATGCCTGCCTGGATGCTGCCATGCTCCTGCCTTGATGATAAGGGACTGAACCTCTGAACCTGTCAGCCAGCCCCAATTCAGTGTTGTCCTTGTAAGAGTTGCCTTGGTCATGGTGTCTCCTCACAGAAGTAAAGCCCTAACTAAGACAGTCTTAACAAATTAATTGATGTGGGAGGGCTGAATTGATGTGGGAGGACCCAACCCAGTGTGGGCAGCACCATTCCTTAGGCAGAAAGTCCTGAACTATGACTATAATGGGACTTACTGTTTCAAAGCCCTGCAGCCTAGACTTCTCTACAAAGATGAACTGTAACCTGGAGCTAGAACACACCCTTTATCCTCCTATATCGCCTTTTCTGTCGGAACATTTTATTACAGCAACAGCAATGTAGTAGGAGAAGTCCCCATGAGAATTGGAGTGGAAGTAGGAACCTAAACTAGGAGAAATGTGAGGACCGAGAGAACCACAGCCTTCGACTTGGGCTAACTAAATGCACAAGGATCTACAAGCCACTTTCTTTCCTTTTGCCTTGGACACTCCTGTGGTCTTTTCAACAGTTTCTCAAAACAGACTTAAAATGTTCCCTGAGTGGGTAAGACAGGAGCATCCCCTTGATTTGCTTAGCCAGCTCTTTGAGTCAACTCTGCATAAGGGCCAGGCAACTTTAACAGCTGCTGAAGAATGCAAAACTTGGCCAAGTTCTGAGAAGCAATTTATTCTCAGTCTAGTGTGTTCCAGCAGTAGAAACCCAGGGGTCTCTTTCTTAACTAGAGTGTCTGGCACAAATGGGCTTTGGAGGATTCTGAAAAGCGAAGATATTTTGAGAGCAACTTTTAGGGGAACATTTGCAACTTCTAGCTGCACAGGTCCCCGGTTGCTACTGTATTGAATTTCTGCAATCTGAATAGTGAGCATTTTACAACACCTGCTGATGACTCCATCCAACCTCCTCTGATGGAATTAATAAGCAGCGAGGAGACCTACAGCGCTGAGAATTGGGTAACTGGGAATTTTAGAAAGAAAGAAGGATGCATTGCTCTTTTTCTCAGAAATAAACCCACACAAAGCAGCATGAGACACCCACTTTTTCACACTAACTAATTAGCATTTCTTGGGTCTTACCTCATTAGACTGATTTCATCCGAGCTAAACATATGCAGACTCCTACAGTCAATACAATTAAAATAATAATACAGGATGTAAGGCTGCTGCACTTGCCTGTCTTTCTTTTTCCCTGCAAGACATCAGCATGTGCTATTTGAACATTTCTCCATGAAAGGTAAATTTTAAAAATTTTAAAAGGATTATGGGGACTGGCAAGATGGCTCAGTGGTTAAGTGTGGTTAAAAGCGCTGGCTACTGAGGGAATCAGGTTTGGGTCCCAGTACCCACATGACAGCTCAGTGTTAGCTTCCAGATGATTCCACTAAGCTCCTCTCAGGTACCTAGCAACAGGTATGTGCTACATATAAAAGAATTGACTCCTACCCCAGCTCCCTCATTCTCTTGGTTCTTTCTTCCTTTTGCTCCAAGCCCCTTCTCTCCCTATCTGCTCCCTCTCTCCCTGCCCTCATGGCTGGCTGGCTGCCTCTACTCCTTCCCCAGGTGATCATCCATCTCCCTTCCCCACCAACAAACCTCCTTATACCAGATCTGTTGTATGATATAATTTCTCAGGTTCACACATAGGCATGGGCCTTCTATGGTACCCCAACCCATATTATATTTTGTAACACTCACAGCTGTCTGCAACTCCAGTTTTAGGATGTCCCATGTCCTATTCTAACCTCCTTGGGTACCAGACATAGACACAGGCAAAATGCCCAAACAACAATTAAGAATGAGTGAGCTTCCCATGGGGCTATCTGGAAGCAAATGGGAGATTGGCTATTTGATATTTGGAACCCAACACCAGCCAAATTTTCTTTGATATTTTTTTCCCTTTTTTTTCTAATGCCTAAAGAAATCTAAGGGAAACAGAAGCTCCTAGACATTGCTTCTCTTTCTTACTTTGTTGTGGGCTCTGCCTTCTGGGTGGGCATTTGTCACAGTAAGAAACATTTAAGCTTCTGGACAAGTCTGTACCATAGCATCAACATATCCTTGGTGCTTGGCACAAGTGTGTACATGTTACACAGTGTGGGCAGTTTTGATGGGACACTAGCCATGTGAGGGCAGCAACAGGAGAATCCTTGACCAGTGAGCCTGCCCAAGCAGGTCTACAGGCAATTGCAGGTCACGGCTGGGGGCAGAGCTGAGCAGCCAGAGATGGGAAGTGGGAAACAGGAATGAGAAAAGCAGCTTCGAACCCTTGAAAACAAAAAGCAGAAACTGTACCAGTCAGATTGGCCAAGATCCAAAACACAGATGACAACAGATGCTGGCAAGGTTGCAGAGAAAGAGGAACACTTCTCCACTGTTGGTGGGGTTGTAAACTGATACAACCACTCTGGAAATCAGTCTGGCAATACCTCAGAAAATTGGACATAGTACTACCTGAAGACCCAGCTATTCCACTTCTGGGCATATACCCCAGAGACACTTTAATACACAACAAAGATACATGCACCACAATGTTCATAGCAGCTCTATTTATAATAGCCAGAAGCTAGAAAGAACCCAGATGTCCTTCAGTAGATGAATGGATACAAAAATTGTGGTACATTTACACAATGGAGTACTACTCAGCCACCAGAAACAATGACTTAACCAAATTCTTAAGAAAATGGATGCACCTAGAGAATATCATCCTGAGTGAGATAACCCAGTCACAAAAGAACAGACATAATATGCAGTCACTGATAGTGGGATGCTAACCCCAGAGGCTCGCACTGTCCCAGAAACAACTCACAGACTGGGTGAAGTCCAAGAAAAAAAGAAAAAAAAGAAAAAAAAAAAAAGTCATGCTCAATCCTTACCCACCAAGAACGCATTGACAAATTCCGGGTTACACCCTGTATTACATGTACTGTTTGCTCACTGTAAAAAAAAAAAAAAAAAAAAAAAAAAAAAAAAAAAAAATCTTTACACACCAAGAAAACTTTGACTATTTCCAGGTTACATCTTGTTTTACATGTACTTTATGCTCATTGTAACTAGTAAGATCGTAATCACACTATCAAACCTTAAAAAAAAAAAAAACCAAGTACTGACAAAAATGTATTGTATACTTTTATGCAAAAAAATGCTTAAAATCTGTACATTTATCTTTGTTTTTTAAAATAAAGTTGTAAAAAAAAATCAGAAACTGTAAGAATGTCAGCCTGCGTCTAGAACATTGAAAGAATGTTCTGTAGTATCCTGGCATGGTGATGTGCACCTTAGATCTTTCTGAGTTCAAGACCAGCCTTGTCTACACAGTGAGTTCCAGGACATCCAGAGTACATAGACAAACCCCACCACTCACATATTTGCGTGCATATACACACACACCTACACACACACACACACACACACACACACACACACACACACACACACAACTAAAAAAAGAAAGAACTGCCCACAAGTCAAGAGGAAATGAAGTAGGACTCTGGCTTAGGGGTGACTGGAAGAAACCACAGAGAACCCCCATTTCTTTGCTCGTAAAGCAACATAAAGTTGGCTTCCCTTCTTTTGAGCAAACCCAGCCTTAACACCATAAGGAAAACCCAACACTGAGTACTCAAACCTACAGGACCTGTGATGATTGGGCCTCAACAGAGGTGTTACCAAAAAAAAAATCTGAAACATGGCAGCTCAGTAGGACTCTTATCCAGGTATAGATGCTGTTTAGCTGAGGGGAGGGGAGGTCTTGTTAATATGTCCTGTTCATTCTTAACCTGATCGGCTGCACAGAGGGCTGCAAAGAGCTTTATTGACCAATTGCATGGCTAATTGGATGCTGCTGGCCCTACCAAGCAACGCCAGACAGAATGAGGATCGCATTGCATATGTCTAGGCCTGGGAAAGG
This sequence comes from Micromys minutus, assembly GCF_963924665.1. NCBI lineage: Eukaryota > Metazoa > Chordata > Mammalia > Rodentia > Muridae > Micromys > Micromys minutus. The sequence goes on from NC_137981.1 coordinate 52,359,062, forward strand.
TCAAAACTGCAACTTCCGAAGGCAGTTACTTCTCCTGGGTGGCTATCATTTTTCACGCTACCCCAAAGTTAAAAGCAAAACAAAACAAAAGAACTCAAATCAAAAGAGCGTCTGTGCAAAGAGCTGTTTCTACGGGGTGGAGGGGGGAAGGTCTATCCGCTAAACTACTTATTTATTTTAGGCGTTTGCTTCCCAGAACATGACAATATATCAAGGAGAGGTCTAGGTTGCAAGAACGGAAACCAAATAGAGCTGACTTAAGCAGAAAGAAAAATTGATCAAAATGGTATGGGGACCGAATGGAGCTACGGCCGTAAACTGCCAAGCAAGCATGGGGACCTGACTTTGGATCCCTAGAATGCACCAAAAAACCCAAGTACGGCAGCTTGTGCCTATAATCTCATGCTAAAGACATGGAGCCAGGGATTGCCTGGTCTGCTGTCCAGCTCATCTGGTCAAAGAGGTAGGCTTTAGGTGCGAGAAAAGCATCTTTAAAAGTGGGGGTGGGAAAGGTGGCTGGAGAGATGTCTAAGAGGTTAAGAGCACTGGCTGCTCTTCCAGAGGTTCTGAGTTCTTCTCAGCAACCACATGGCAGCTCACAACCATCTATGAGATCCTATAACCTCTTCTGGCTACAGACAGACACATATGCAGGCAGAACACTGAATCCATAGTAAATAAGTAAATCTTTTTAAAAGGTCCATAGTGGTTGTGCAGGCCTCTAGTCTCTGCATTGCTAAGCAGAAGCAGGCAGGTCTCTGCATGTTCAAGGCCAGCCTGGTTGACAAAGCAGACAAGAACAGACTGGGCTACACAGAGAAAACCTGCCTCAAAACACCAAAAAAATAAAATAAAATAAAAATAAAAATAAATCATGGGGGACAGAGACAGGTGGATCTCTATGAGTTCTGGTCTATATAGTGAGTTCCATGCCAGTCAGATCTGCGTGGTGAGACTTTGTTTCAAAACAAACAATGACAAAAGTAAAAGAAAAAAAATGAAGCTACAGTACTAGTGAGGAATTTCTATGATCTCCGTACTTATGAGCGTGTACATTACTCCCACACATACAGTAACGATAAATAAAAATCTTAAAATTGGAGATGCACTTGGTAAGTTTAGACCTTGTGCGAAGCAAGACTGGCTTGAAGCTTTCTGTTTTCTGATTGCCCTTGAATTCCTTATTTCCAGAGCGCTAGTCATATTGCAGGAAACTATTCATATTGCTGATGAGTCTGGCTCGTCTTGATGCTAATTTCTATAGAGATTTGTGGCTTTATTTACTTAGTAGTTAATTATGTGTTTTCTGATATTTTCTTACTGTTAGCCTGAATTTGGCAGGTGATAGTTTTTCTAAGTGCACAATCATTTTTTTCGTTTTTTCAGATTTCAAAAACATACTCATAGAGCCATAGAGTTATGGTCTATCTGGAATAAAAGGACATCTGCGATCATTGTAGCGGCAAAATTCATGGCCAAAGTTTTAACATGCCAGACATCGGGTGAGGAAGACACATGGTCTCTCAGAGATGAAAGCAAACAAGATGGAATTGTGGGTAGTTCGGGGCCATGAGAAAACTTCCAGGCTGCAGATCAAGGTGGGAAATCCCACATGGAGTTGAGCTCCCAGAGTTTACAAAGCAGACCTGAGTCCAGGGAAACAAAAATGGCCAGAGTTTATGGGCAGGGGACCAGAGAGAAGGTAGTAGGTATAAAAAAGAAAGAAGGTTCCAGAGATCTGCAGAGGATCGGATGGCAGAGTATAGATCAGCATAAATATGTGGGAAAATTCTCCCAAACCAAGAAGGAAAAATGGCCTGACATGAATAAAGGAAGCCGTATGCAGAGCTCACTTGGGACTGCGGAAGTACCAGGCACACAGGAAAACCTCGTAATTCATGGCACATTAGTCAGAGCACAGGGAGAATGACTCGCTCTACATAGTTCTGCTCCTACCTAATAAATCTGAAAAGCAAAACCCAAAAGAATCCAACCATTTCCATGGAACTTAGCTGTATACTATAACAAACTTCAGGGGTTTTTACAGCAAGAGAATATATCCCAAAGGTAACCAGGTAAAGTTTACATCTGGTATCCAGTCAAATATAACTAGGGGAGCACATGAACAATGAAAAAAAAAGATGATGAGAAGGAAAGCAACGCAGAACTGGAGAGATGTTGGAGTTAGCAGACCGGGTGGGAGAGGAGGCATTGTCACTGTGTTCTGCCCGTGTGAATGTTAGAGCAAGAAACCTGGTGGTGGTGAATGCCTTTAAAGCCAAAAAGAAAGGAAGACAGGAAGTTAAGAAGGAGGGAGGGAGGGACAGAGGGATGGAGAGACAAGGGACGGAAGAAAAGAAGGAGAAAGAGAAGGACAGAAAGAAAGAGAAGAAAACGATTAGAACACTAGGGTCAAACGCCAATATTGGGGGGGGGATGGTCAGTAAAAGTGATAAATCTCTAACCGAGTGTTTTTCCTCCAGGGGTAGGTATGACTCCGGTTAGCACAGTCTAACGTGTTACTAGTGGGCTAGCGGGTGAGGCCAGGAAGGCTGCTAACAGCACTGGCTCATAAGAAAGCTCCATAAAAAGAATTATCTAGTTCAAATATGCCTCAGCACAGGCTGAGAAACTCTGAACAGATAGATCCTAACAATAAAAAAGAGGTAAGAAAGAAGACAGGAATTACCCAGATCAGACAGAAAAAGTGACGTCCTTGTAGGGTCAATATGTCCTAAAAAAAAAATGTAATAAGCCAATTTTTTCTAACTTGTGAATAATTTTATACTCAGCAGGAAGTTTGAAAATTTTAGACATAGCTTATGAATATACTGAAAGACATAAGTTACAAAAGCTAACTGAAGGAAAATAGACTACTCATGAAATGCACACATCCACACACACAGTATGCACATGCAAGCTCATACTGGCCTGAGCTGACCACCAGCTTTCGGTTTCTATGGACTTACATCATCAGTCATCTCATTTACATACGGCCAAACACTGCACCATCTTTGTAACTAGTCTTTTTTTGCACATAACATACTTCCCAGGGTTTTTAAGTGTTGTGGCATGTGTGACTCCTTTGCACGATTTTTTTTGTAGTTGGAGATACCCTGTGATATGAATCTATCGCACGTGATTTATTCCTTTATCAGTAGGAGAATATTTTCATTATTTCTACTTTGGGTCTGTTATGAACAGTCTCGTTCAGATTTTATGTGTTTTATGTGGACAAGTGCTTGTTTTTTCTAGAAGCAATTTTGGTTCCACTGAGTCTTCCAAGATGGCCACTCATGTCTCAAATGGCTGCACCACTTTATGTAAATCCATCCACACAACAGGTAGGTTCCAGCTTCCTCTCATGAGTGAGTCTTTATTACAGCTCTTCTAGGGTAGACGGTCATGTGCCACCAGGATTTGGTTTACATTTCTGTGGCAGCTAATGAGGGTGAGTGTCTATTTGTGTATTTGTTGGTTAAGTGTTCATCTTTGGGGAAAAAATGTCTATTCTAGTCACATATCCAGTGTTTAATTAGGTTGTTTGGTTTAATTGCTGACTTGTAGATTTTTTAGGATTTATTTATTTTTATTTATATGTATATGTATATGTGTGCAGTGCCATCAGAGGCCAGAAGAGAAGGGTGTTGGATCTCCTGAAACTGGAGTTACTGATAGTTTTGGGTGGTTGGTTGGTTGGTTGGTTGGTTGGTTGGTTGGTTGGTTGGTTAGTTTAGTTTGGTTGGGTTGGGTTTGGGTTGGTTGTTCTGTGACAGGCTTTCTCTGTGTAGCCTGGTTGTCCTGAAACTTGCTCTGTAGAACAAGCTGGACACAAATTCAGAGATCTGCCTGCCTCTGCCTTCCCGAGTGCTGGGACTAAGGTATGCACCACTACCCAGCTAAGTTCCTGATAGTTTTGAGATGCCATGTGGGTGCTTGGAATCAAATTCAGGTCTTTTGGAAGAGCAGCCGGTGCTCTTAACTGCTGAGTCACTCTTTTCTTCAGCCCTGAATTGCCAACGTTTTTGTTGTTTGCTTCGTTGGGTTTCTATTTTGCTCATTTGTTGGTCTGTTGGTTTTTATATTCTGGGCACTAATACAGTATCAGATATCTTACGTTCAGCCATTTCTTTAGTGCTATGGGTTTCTGGGTTTCTCTCTTGCCTGTGTTCATAATGTCACGCTGTTGATGGCATGCACACCTGCTTCATCTGGAAGGAGTTCTATTGTTTTGTTTTTTTTTAATCATTCCTTGCATGTTTGGTGTTATATCTAAAACACCACTACCTAGTTCTAAGTCACAAACATTTCTATTTACCCCTATGTTTTATTCTAGAAGCTTAATATTTTAGCTCTTGCCTTCAAGAATATGATCCATTTTTAATCAACTTTCTAGATAAAATGAGGTAGAGTTCCAAATTGATTTTTTTTAATTTATTTTTTATATGTGAGTATACGGTTGCTATCTTCAGACATACCAGAAGAGAGCATCAAATCTCATTACAGATGTTTTTGAGCCACCATGTGGTTGCTGGGATTTGAACTCAGGACCTCTGGAAGAGCATTCAGTGCTCTTAACTGCTGAGCCGTCTCTCCAGCCCCGAACTGATTTTTTTTAAACATGTGGCTATTGGTTGTACCAGCACTGCATTGCTTTATCTCTAGACCCTCCAGTCACTCGCACTGATATTTATGTGGAGTACATATTTTTGAAGTATATATTATACCTCCATCAGTATTTATTACATAATGGTATGGGACGTTCTCCTGTTCAGCTGTTTAGCCAGTATCACCAAGCCTGTCCCATAGTAGGACTTGAAAAAGGAAGCACCATGTCTAGCTGTGCTTCAAATCAGGAAGTCTGAGTCCTCCAACTGTTCTTTTTCGAGATTGTTTTGGCTTCCTCAGGGTCTAATATGCCTGTGTGAGTTCTAGGACCAGCCTGTAAACTGCAAAGATGAGTAACGGAATGAACAGGTCTGTCCTCATTACCTGTGTGCTGACATCTGGATAGACTGACTTGGCCAGATTCAGATTCTGAAATCTCCAACCAGATCACTTCCTGCCTTGAGGGAAAAAAAAAAAAAAAAAAAAAAAACCAGGACAAGGTCAAATTTCTTCACCTGACACAATGCACAAGTGAAAGGTAACCACGGGGGGGGGGGGGGGGGGCGTGGGTTCAAAATTAGAAGATGCTAAAATGGCATTTATTTTAAAAATTAGGTAAACTTTACTGTTCATATACAACTGAGCAGAGAACCTATAGCGAAAAGTTAGAGAAGGAGCCGGATACGGGCTGCCTTTGCAGGGATGTATGGCTCCTGTTGGTCTGGGGTGTGACACAAGCTGATGTTCTGAGATGCTGGAGCAGAACCCTAGAGTTGCCATGGCAAAATACCCCAAACAGATGTCTTCCCAGCAGACATCAACCTGGTCGGGTACTGAGGCTGGAAGTCCAGGATCCAAGCATTAGTGAGCTTAATTTCTCTCGAAGGCTTGCACTTTGGTTACAATCACCCCATGTTTTTGACAAGACAGGGTCTCCCTATATAGCCCTTGCTGGTCTGGAACTTTCTGTGTAGATCAGGCTGTACTCCGAAGCACAGTGATCTTTCTGAGCCACGCTGACCAGTGACAGTCACTCTGATGCCTCCTCACATGGTATATGTAAGGCATCCCAGTTTCTCTTCTTGTGGGGACACCAGGACTACCTTCTCAAACTCATTTAGCCTCAGTGACCTTCTTATATATCCCGTCTCCAAATATGGTCACTTTAGGGGAATACAGTAGTGACTAAGTGGCCAACTTTCTATGAACTCACAAATAGTCTCTCCCTGTGTGTGTGTGTGTGTATGTGTGTACACATATAACATTTACTAGCCATATAAATCATACAGAGAATGTATACATAAACTACATATGAGTGTACACATGACATTCACAAACCATATAAGACATTATAGGGCTGGAGAGATGGCTCAGTGGTTAAGAGCACTAGCTGCTCTTCCAAAGGTCCTGAGTTCAATTCCCAGCAACCACATGGTGGCTCACAACCATCTGTAATGGGATCTGATGCCCACTTCTGGTGTGTCTGAAGAGAGCTACAGTGTGCTCATATACATAAAATAAATAAGTATATCTTACAATAAAGACATTATATATATGCATTTCACAGACCAAGTGCGTGTGTGTGTGTGTGTGTGTGTGTGTGTGTGTGTGTGTGTGTGTGTTTCTCTGCATGCCATTTGTGAATCAGTGCTAAACTACTAAATTTTTTAAAAGTCAGGATCATAATCAGTTTTGAGAAAAGAGATTTAAAGGTGCGTGGAAGTTTTTAGGTTGTAGTTGCATCCTGACTTTGTCTTAACTCTGTGATAGTTACATGGGCGTGAACTGGGGTGGCAGCACACGCTTCTGTGAGTGTCTTACTTCAGTAAGAGAAGTTATTAAAAAAATCAACAGAAAGCAAGCACAGGAGAGTCCTCTCAACCAGTGCTCTAACTTACTCTCCCACCCCCTGCTTTTTTATTTTATTTTATTTTAGGAAACACTGCATTTTGGTATCCTCTGTGTCATGGGAGAATACATAATTCCATCTTCGATTTAGAAAGAGTCCAGATGCTGTTACATTATTTAGTTGGCGCTGTGTGGAAGCGCTGCTTAAAGAATGACTCTCGGTGCCAAAAATTCCCTTGCAATCTATCACCTCAGACAGCGATGATTTGTGTTTTAAACGCTGCCTAATGCCTTATGTAGGATCTGAATTCATATTGTAAGCCATGAAAGCTATCTGCAGGGAATCCAGGCCTTTCCTGTTTCTCATTTCCTTGATTTTTGGAGATAACATCGAAGTATATATAGCGAGAATCTAGTTATATCCAAGTCCACACACTCGACGGAGCTGGGCGATGTCAGCTCAGCACCTGAATAAATAAAACATGAAACCATTAGTGCACACTCATGTGACCTGTCAGCGTCGTTAACTCTGCTCTACAGGAAACCAGCTGGGATCAGGCCTTCATAATGATGGTGTCTCTCGGGAGAGTCCAACAAACCCAGGCTTTGCTTTTTAAGTAAGCATCCTGGTGTTTACTTTCCAAGGCAGGGTCTCACTTCTTCAGGCTGCTGTAATTCAAGCCCCAGGTTCCCTGCGGTCCTCCAACCCCGTGTGAATGGACTTACTCAGCTAGATTCCACAGAATCTAGAAACAGAAATTCATTTCTACCAACACAACACACAATGACCAAGTAGAAATAGAGTACTCACTAGCTTTGCTGCCCTAGTATTGTTAATCTCTGCAAAGATTCCTCCATCCACACAACACACACACACACACACACACACACACACACACGCACGCACTATATGTACACCCTGTCTGTCTGCTGGGACAACCTTGCTAACTTTCAACGCAAGCCCTTGTAGTAGGTACTGGGGTCGAACTCAGGGTTTCAAACATACCAGGCAAGAGTACCATGACTGAGCTGAATTTTTAGCCCTATGTTAATATTTAAGAATCTTTTAGGAGCTCCTAATAGTGGTGGCTCATGCCTTTAATCTCGGCACTTGGAAGGCAGATACAAGCAGATCAAGTTCAAGGCCAGCCTGTTCTACAGAGTAAACCCTGTCTCCAAAAAAAAAAAAAAAAAAAAAAAAAAAGAAAAAGAAAGAAAAGAAGAAAAGAAAAGAAAAAGAAAGAAAAAGAAAAATAGAAAAAAAAATTCTTAGCCACATCTACCTAGACACAAACCATGGAGGTTCAAATCTCAGCTTTGCCACAGTACCAGATGTACAAAGCCCAGACAAGCTACTTAGCCTTCCTGGACCTGAGTCATCTTACCCATATATAGGGTCCATGCGAGTAAATATCACACAAGGTTTATAGGAGAGTTAAATAGTATTATGATCCAGAAAGCACTTTGCACAGGAAGTAGCCGAGTCACTCTCAACTTCACTGGACTTGGCATCACCTAGGAGACACTTCCAGGTGTCCCTTTGACAGGGTTTCTAGAGAGGTTTACTGAAAAGGGATCATCTACCCCGCATGTAGCTGGAATCATCCCATGGGCTGGGACCACGGGGTGGGGGGGGGGGCAAGGCAAAAAGGAGAGCGCAAGCTGAGGCTGAGCACCATGACCAGCCACATACACCTGCCACCATGCTTCCCCACTAAAATGGACTGAACCCACAAACTGTGAGCTAAAATAAACCCTTCCAACCTTGGGTTGTTCTGGCTTCTGTCGCAGCCGTAACAAAATCATCAAACAGGAAGTAAATAGTCTAAGCCACAGCTTCTCAAACTGCAGTTCTCAGGCCTACGTGGTGTGCTGTACGTGACTATGAGAGGTCAGGAAAAAAAAGTGACAACGAAAGTTTTGGATGCACCGTGTCAACAACATTAATTTGGAATCTGTATGTGATGAATCTGGGGTGCATATGGGGCCATCTGTCTGTCCTGCGTCTTGAAATTTCACGGCAGCGTTGACCCAGTTCATCTTATGCATCCTTCCTACCCCAAGCCTCCAAAAAACACCGCTCGAAACATCTCAGCACAGCCTTGGCGGTGTGTTGCAGGCTGCAGTGTGTAACTGCACACACGGCTCTCTACTCTTACGGAAACCTGACGGTTCATTTTAGAAGAACTTTCCCACTGTCACTCCTCAGGAGCTAAATATCCGATTAGCTTCGCTTTCTACAAACAGAAGTGACAAGGACAAGAGCCACTTTACAGTGCCGTCACTTACTGAGTTACCTCTGCCCACTTTGCACTGTGTATTTATAGGACGTGGATTCTCACCTTCTCTTTTGTTTTGAGACAGGGTCTCACCGTGTAGCCCAGACTAGCCTGAAGCAAACAGAGATCCACCTGCCTCAACCTCAGGTGTGTGCCACCAATCCCTGGCTTCATAAATTGCTTCCTTATTTATTTATTTATTTATTTTTGCTATGTGTTTTATCAGAGCAAACAAAAAGTAACTAACACATCAGCCTAGATGTCCATCAACAGGTGAATGGATGGATGAGTGAGTGCTCCGTTTTCTTCATTCAGTCACAAAGGCAAATGCAATGCTGGCATTTGTAGAAATAGGTAGAACCGGAAATTATTATGTTAAGCAAAAGAAGCCAGGCTCAGGAAGATAAATACCACATATTTTCCTTCATGCAGAAATTCTGAGGGGGCTAGGGGAAGAAAGCTTGAAACCAAGAGTCAACAAGCGAGAGGGAGACAGAAACGTGCATGTGTGTGTGTGTGCACACGCTCAAGGGTATGTGCGCTTGTGTGTATGTGTGTGTGAGTGCAAGTGTGTATGTCTGACCATGAGAGGTGGAAAAGAGATCTTAAGGAAGAGGGAGAGAGAAAAGAAGGAAATAGAATAACAGATGCATGTGGCGTGACAGAGAAGGTATGTTGCTGAGGGAAGCGGGGTAGGCGAGGGGCAGAGAGTCAGGGTAGGTCAGCGGGAAGTGGCAGCAATAAGAACAAAACATGTGTTATAAAAATTGTCATGAAACGAACTCCTTCATGCTCCAATTTAACCACAGGATAATATACACTTCTTGGATAAAGGGATCGAGGTGGACAATGTTTCAGAAACCTGCTCTAGGGCTGGAGAGATGGCTCAGTGGTTAAGAGCACCGACTGTTCTTCCAGAGGTCCTGAGTTCAATTCCCAGCAACCACATGGTGGCTCACAACCATCTGTCATGGATCTGATGCCCTCTTCCGGTGTGTCTGAAGACAACGACGGTGTACTGACATACGTGAAAAATAAATACATAAATAACACATTTTTTAAAAAAAGAAACCCGCTCTAATGATCCGTTCTGATTACTGTCGCTGGCTGTGTGAGCTTGTTCTCTGTGTCTCATTGTCTAAGAAGCAGAAGGAACAAGACAGTGCCGACTGTTGCTCTGAATGAGTGGCTTGTGTGATACCCAGTGAACTGAGTTCTACACGGTAAGCACTTAGTGCTAGCAATCATGTGCGGGCGGGAAGCTCAGCTTGTTTTCGTTTGCGCAGTGTAGGGGGGAATAATTGGTGTTTAAATTGTGTATTTTTTGTAATGACAACAGAAACACATCTCGGTAATAATGAATGCATACAAGAGAACAATTTTCATAGTCTCACTGTAAAATTTTTATTTTTTTTTATCTTAGTTGCTTTTATACCATATACCGACTCAAACCAGGGTTAGAACAAAAAAAAAAAAAAATATTTTTTTTGAATGTCTGACCCTGACCTCATTTTAGAGGGAGAGTAGGCACGCTCTTCTGTTGCTATGACAACATATCTGAGCAAACAATTTAAAGGAGATACAGGTTTATTTTGGCCCGCTGTCTTAGAGCTGGCATGGTCAGCTGTTTCTGTTGCTTTGGGCCTGTGAAGAGGTGGACCATAATGGCAGAAACAGGGTATGACAAAGGAGGCTCTCCTAGTGGCAGCTAACCAGACAGTCAGGAGGGGGCCAGCAACAAGATACACCCTTCAAAATGGCACCCACAGCGGCCTATTTCCTCTGTCCTGGTCCCTACCTCATTACGGCCCACTCAATATGAATTAACTTACGGATTATTCCCCCCTTGACGTTAGCAGTCCCCCAACCTAGTCAGTCACCATTAACTAGCTCTGAAGGCCACACCTTCTGCCTGGGAACACTCTTGGGAAACACTTTCTATCCGAATCACAATGTTCCTTTTAGCGAACATCCTAAATACTACAGCTTGCATAGTTAACGGGAGCAACGGCAGCAATAAGCGTCAAGGACACCAAAGTAAGCAGAGAAATCTAATGCGATTACCTGGGAATCCAGCAACCCCACTTCTGGGACTTACTCAAAATGGCAACCAGACCCTCGGTGAAGTGTCTGCACCCTCAGGTTCCTGTCAGATGCAGCATTTCTCATGGCAGCCATGATGGGGGCACAGCCCCAGGTCCCCCTGTAGCTGAGCACATTAAAGCCAAACCCAGACACATGGTGGGTGTACACAATCGAGTATTAGGAAGGAAGGAGAGTTTGTCCTTTGTGATAATGTGACAGACCTAGAAGACACCTTGCCAATTAAAATCAGCCAACCACTGGAGGACAAATATGTCAAGCTTTCTTTTATGGAGAGTAGCTAAAACTGCCAACCTTACAGAAGAGAACCGACGGTTGATAGGGAATGAAGGAAGGGGAGGATGGGAACTCACGGCCCCTCCCCCCTCCCATGTCTGACTTTCTATAACTTGGTCCCATCTAGTTTTAACCACACCCTGCCAATGCCAACCTCATATAAAGGTATCAATGGATTAATGCACCGATTAAATCAGAGTCCTCAGGGTCCAATCACATCCATAAGACCGTGAGGAACATCTGCCAATCAGACGAGCACCCATGCTGAACTTCATGCTTGGGCCAGGGTGCGGTGAGGAGCATGACATAGCAGGATCATGACTCCGGAGACCAGTGATTGCCCAATCCGCTGTGGCTGTAATACCTGTACTCCCAGGGTTTTGACCAAGGACAACACTTCAGGCTTATACTGCCTATTCTCAAAGTCAGGCATGGGCCCATGAAAAGCTGCAGACATCAAGACAGGAAAAATATCCCATTTTAATTTTTATGAGGGATTAAGTTTTGCACCGAGTATTTCATATTTAGCCAAACTCTCAACTAACTTTGAAATAAGTGATGGGCCAGAAATGTATTCTTCATGGCTTAACTTCTAAAAAATATTACTCCTGAAGTTATTCTAGAATAATAGAAAAGAACTCTGGAAAAAACGTACATGTAACATGAAAACTTTAAAAATGTAGGCTTCTAAATAACAAGAAAAGGGCGAGGGGGAGGTGAGGAGGTGGCTCAGAGGTCCTGAGTTCAATTCCCAGCAACCAGATGTGGGATCTATCTGTCACAGTCATCTATAAAGGGATCTGATGCCCTCTTCTGGGATGCAGGTTTACATACAGATAGAGCACTCATATACATAAAAATAAATGTAAAAGAAAGAGAAAAAATGGACTTCATCCAAGTTATATTTTGCATGAAAAACAGGACGGCACCTTCGAGACCTAATAGTGATACCATTCTAATATTTGCCCAACCTCAGGCTCAGGATCAAGCCTCAAGGGCGTGTCTCTCTCTCTCTCTCTCTCTCTCTCTCTCTCTCTCTCTCTCTCTCTCTCTCTCTCTCTCTCTCTGTGTGTGTGTGTGTGTGTGTGTGTGTGTGTGTGTGTGTGTGTGTGTGTGTGTGTAAAAATAGATAGAGATGGTTTCTCAACCTGTGGGTCACGACCCCTCAAATGTTGAATAATTCATTTGTAGTCATCATATAAGGCCATAAGAGAACACAGATATTTACATTTTGATTCATAGTTAGGGTGGTTAGGCGGTTTGAGTAAGTTTGGTGTGTGTGTGTGACTCCTTGGCCATAGGCAATAGCACTCTGAGGAGGAGTGACCTTATTAGAGATGTTGTGGCTTTGAAGGCTCCTAGGCTCAGGCTCTACCCAGTACCAAAGAGAGCCTCCTCCTGGCTGCCTTCAGATCAAGTTGTAGAACGCTTGTCTCCTCCAGGATCATGTCTGCCTGTACGCAGCCAATCTTCCCGCCATGATGATCATGGACTGAACCTCTGAAACTCTAAGCCAGCCCCCGTTAAATGTTTGCCTTTATAAGAGTTGCCTTGGTCATGGTGTTTCATTCAAGAAATAAACTAGGAAAGGGGTCACCACAGGATGAAGAAAAAATCTCAGCGTTAGGAAGGTTGAAAACTGCTGCCGTAGACAAAGCACAGTTTTGTTGTAGTTACAGAAATTGGTTCTTAACAATATAAAATTAACGATATTTCTGACAAAAAAAAAAAAAAAAACTTAGGTATGCAGAAATGCTTCCACAGAGGAAAAGTGTAGAGAGCACAGGCATGGCAAGTGTCCCCACGCTGGAGTTACAGGTACATGCTACTGCGGGCTTCTGGGGACCTGGACTTCACCACTGAGCCATCTTCCCAGCCCCCATTTTGGTTTTTAGACAGAAGCAGAATAAACTCATGAGGGCGGCTGCACCTATGAACACAGCTATGACTGCATACACAAGGCTCATGCAAGCCCAAGCCAGAGCAGAGCCCACCCCGGAGCGGTGAGGTGTGCACAAGGACCCACCCCTAGAAGAGAAGATGCTGGGAATGGACAGTCAGCATTCTGGAAGCATATTACCCCACGTGGGTTGAGCAAACTCCAGTCGAGGGCACACATCCAGGAATATATGAGCAGCACAAACTGAATTGATGGGTAGGGGTGGGGGAAAAATGAGGACACAAAATGAGGTGGGTAATAAAAGATGTTAGACGTGGTGGGGAGGGGAGGAAGGAGTGAATGCAAACACACCGTGTGACGTTCTAAAAGAACTAATAAAAGATAAGGATTTAAAGTGTTGCTGCTATTTTGAAAAAAAAAAAAAGAAAGAAAGAAAGACAATAACCAGAGTGGCTGAGATGGCTCAACAGGTAAACGAGCTTGTTATCCAAGCCTAACAGCCCGAGTTCAATCCTCAGGAGCCCGTGTGGAAGGAGAGAACAGACTCTGAGAAGCTATCTCTGACCTCTGATGCTGACACCATGGTATGCATGCCCCCGCCCCTGAAAACTAGTAATGTAATAAAGCAGTGTGTGTGTGTGTGTGTGTGTGTGCATGTGTGTGTGCATGAGTGTGTATGTTAATTAAGAAAAGAGCTACATACTAGTGTTAACCTCTGTGTTATTCACCGGATCAGCGGGGTAGGAGCAACTCCAACATCCATCAACAGATTAGTGGACACACAAAATATGGTCTTTCTGTCCTGGGGCATATTCTGCAAACTTAATAAGGAAAAACATACCATACTGTCTCGTGATAAAGCATTGATGAGTTTTAAGAACATGTTAAGCCAAGTGCATGACTCTGGTGCCACAGGGAACCTTCTTGTCCCGGGGTAGGTGAGCCTTCTGTCTCATTTTCAACTTGCCTATGAAAAATGGAGCTTACCAATTAAGTGTGTCAACTGTTCAAAAAGGGTTAAACTACCTTGCTACCAAGGTCACATTGGCTGAGAGAAAGAGGGGGACAGGGGGACTGAAGTAGATTGCCCAGAACGATCAGCCACAGGCAACATCTTTTTGTATCAAAGATGCAGGGTAGATTGGAGCCACCGTTTCTGGTTTTGACTTGTTTGCCCTCAGAAATGTTCTGAGACCAACACAAACTGTCCTGGAGCCCTGACCCCTTGCCTCTAATAGTTTGGACTCCAGGTGACCAGTTGTCTGGACCGCTCCTGGGGATATCCTGCTTATCCGGTTTCTGGCTACACTTCCCAGACCTTACTGCCCCTGGCTGTTTGGATCAGCTGTCCTGACAATTTCTTTCCAGTTTGTTCTCTCTGTCATCCCCACCATTTCCTTAATCTCTTGACTGCTCCATGCCCTCCATTTTGTTTTTGCAAAGCTTTACAGGAAATAGCATTATATTTAGCAATACACCTTGGGAATCCCTTAGAACAGCGGTTTTCAACGTGTGGCTTGTGACCCCTTGGCAAACCTCCATCTTTGAAAATATTTATATCATGATGTATTATAACAGTAGCAAAATTACAGTTATGAAGCAGCAACAAAAGATTTCATGGTTGTGGTGTCACCACAGTATGACAAACTGTATTAAAGGGTCGTGTCATTAGGAACGTTGAGAAATGCTGCCTTAGAACAAAGTGCTAGAAGCTGTTGGCGTCTGCGTTCGGTCACTAACAAAAGTATGACAGAAAGCCTTGCACACAGAGGCAGGTCCAGTAAGCCCTTCTTATACCCCCTGGTTATAGAGAGCATAGAAAAGCTCTGATCCTTAAGCTTCCCTGCATCCACTTACCCTCTCCCTTCCCACAACCCTCCCCAGCACTATTTATTCTACATCAGGGCAACAGATTAGATCAGTTGTTGGGTAACTGCAATTCACAACTCCAACAGCAGGTGGCGCTAGCAGCATATCTATCTAGTATTACATTGTGCCTGGCCTTTTTGTTTGTTTTTAATAACGATGCCTCCAAATACTATTTTTTACCCCCAAGAATAACAACATCGCCTCCTTGATCTGCTAATTTTTGCCATCCCTCCACAGAACACTACTCTATTTCTTTGTAATTCCATAAGCTATTTTCAGTGATATACAGTGAAGTATTGCTAGTCAAAAACCGCGGGCTCACATTGCTATGAACTGATTTCCTGGGATTTACAAATCTGTTTTGAAGCTGGCCCTCTTTCTGTAGCTTGTTCCCCAGATTTTATGGTCTTTTTCTGCTAGGTGCCAGGGAGACAAGAATATTCCACATTCGTGGTCTTCTGTAAGACTGAGAAGGTCATGCCATGTCCTTCTTGGGTACTACAGGACATACGTTTATGAGAAAGTTCATACAGTGCTGACTGAGATCATCCCTGCTGCTTGATAAACAGGCTCCTGGGTTATTTAACAATGGTGATAGTTATATTTTCAAGTCAGGGTTTTTTCATGCTCTTGCAAGTGTCTTCCTGTATTTAATTTTTCTTTCTTTTTTTAAAAAAATGTATTTTATTTATATGAGTGCACTGCTGCTATCTTCAGACACACCAGAAGAGGGCATCTGGTCCCATTACAGACGGTTGTGAGCCGCCATGTGGTTGCCGGAATTTGAACTCAGGACCACTGGAAGAGCAGTCAGTGCTCTTAGCTACTGAGCCACTTCTCCAATTGTATTTAATTTCCTATGCTCCTGCCTCTGCAGCTAGCAAGGGCTCCTTCTCCACCCTGCCGTGGAAGCCACAGGTGACCTCTCACAACGAGGGTCCCTCTTACACTGGGGTCGGACACCCACTCAGCAGATGCTCACTGGGGGTCAATGCTAGGGAGAATATTGTGCAACTACCATGACCTCACTTGTGAAGAGACTTCTGTGGTTTGTGCAGAAAAGACAGTGCTGACAGAGATCACAACAGCGCCTCTACCACAGGGGCAGGGCTGGCAGCTCACTCCGGGTGGGGAGGGGAAGGCTGAGGCCCTGAAAATGCCTTCTGTAGAGGTCATGGTATCTACTTTACAGGAAGAGTTTGAAATGACACCTCACATTACTGCTAGGCTCCTTCTACCCAGGGGAGTTCCTATTGACAAGCAAAAGACAACCCTTGTGGCTGGAGAGAAGGCTCAGCGGTTAAGAGCACCGACTGATCTTCCAGAGGTCCTGAGTTCATATTCCCAGCAACCACATGGTGGCTAACAACCATCTGTAGTGGGATCTGATGCCCTCTTCTGGTGTGTCTGAAGACAGCTACAGTGGCTGAGAGTAAAGAGAGACAGAGAAAGGGTGGGGGACAACAGGCCGTTGTCAACGGTGACTGTAGTCACCTTCTCCAAGTGCCCCTACTTCCTAATTTTACTGTTGTCACCATGAGAGTATGAATCTATGAAGCGATTGAGCCTGTGAGGTAAAAAGACCTCAGAAGAAGAGAGAAGAAACCAGTTTCCCGCAATCCTCTTAGAAAGCAGGATCACAATCACTTGCCCTCCCAACCCCCTACTAGTTCATCCTCCATCTTACAGGTCCTAACACCTCCCAATAGCACTGACTGAGCTGAGGACCAAGCCTTCAGCCCTTGGGCCTTGTAAACATCTTTTACACATCTCTTAGCCGATCCTTGGACTTGACTCTATTGGCCTTCTGATAAGATATTCTGTTGACAGGTTTCTTGCCTTTCTATTAGAATAAAATTCAGTAATTCGTTCTATACTGCTCCTTCCACACACTGCCTGGTGAGATTCATTAGTATTTTATTCTGGATCTCTGCTACAGGGGTATTTCTGTTCTATATACAGATAGAAATATACATTTCTGGTTTTGTGCCATATGTTTTAACAAGTTTTACTGCCAGGATGTTGTGAACAGAAGGTTGTAAGGAGCCGGTTCTGATTGGACAACATTGTACTAAGACGCATCTCTTGCATGAGTTAGTCAAAATACAGCTGACACTGGACATGGGACGGGGGTCTGTGAGTCAACACTGGATGTCTGGGGAACCCCAAATGTAAACAGTGATGTAATCTCTTGTATAACCATTTCTGGCAGAATGTCACTTTTGTGTGTGTCCTGTCTAAATACAGCTTTGAGGTCAGACGCTAGAACTTGAACTTTTGTCTTCACCAGCCTCTGTCTGTCTGTCTGTCTGTCTGTAGGCCTGTGTGCCTATGTGCTGCCTCTTGCTGTATGGATATATATGTGTGTGTGTGTGTGTGTGTAATGTATATATGTATGTGTATATACATGTGTGTGTGTGTATATATATATGTATATATATATATATATATATACACACACACACCTGTGTTGGCCTGATACCTGCCATAGCTGCCTGAATTAGTGGCCTTCACCCAGAGTGAATAAAGTGTGCCCTGTCATTCCACTGTCCCTCCAGTTCTCAGCCTTCCAGCCTCCTGTGACCCTCCCTTCCTGAACTCAGAACAGGGACCTCCAATAGGGTTAAGTTTCAAAGGATAAAGTAGAAGAATTTTCCACCTTTGTGTTTGGCTAACATGGTCCTTTGAGTGAGAAGTGTCCCCCATAGGCTAGGGTATTTGAACACTTGATTCCCAGTAGGTGGTAAAGATTTAGGAGGTGGGGCCCTTGATGGTGAAAGTGACTCACTGGGGTCAAGCTAAGAGAATATATAACCACACCCTTTTCCTTCTTCCTCCCCCCCCCCCTCTAACTCTTTCTCTGACTCTCTCTCCCCCTCTCTTCTTCTCTCTCTTTCCCTCTCCCTCCCTCCCTCCCTCCCTTTCTCCCTTCCACCCTCTATTTCTCCCTCCCCCATCTTCAAGTTTTTGTTTCAGGTGTGATTTCTCAGCTTCCTCCTCCTGCCCCATGCCTCCCTGCCATGCCTCCCCGCTGTGCCTGCTACTCTCATCCTTTAGGAACTAAAAACTAAATTAAACCTTTCCTTCCTTACATTGCTTTTAGTCAGGTTGTTTTTATCACATCAACAGAAAAATAAATGACACAGAGAGTAATTATTGTACTTAATTGAACTTCTTTATTTCTTTTTTTTAAAAAAGGATTTGTTTATTTATTTTATAAGTACACAGTAGCTGCGTTCAGACACACCAGAAGATCCCATTACAGATGGTTGTGAGCCACCATGTGGTTGCTGGGAATTGACCTTAGGACTTCTGGAAGAGCAGCCAGTGTGTTTAACCACTGAGCCATCTCTCCAGCCCCTGACTTACTTTTCAAGTATTCAAAAAGTATTTGCTGTTTCAGTTAGGCATATTCTTTACAAGTAATATTTTTACTCCTGTATCTCTTTTGCTGCTTAGTTAACTTGGGCTTAGGTTTTCTTTCTTTCTTTTTTGTTTTATTTACATTTTCCAGGAACTTGTTTTACATTGTGATTCTTTACAATTTATTTTATGAGACTTTTACATGATTATACTCTTACATACTTTGGTTTCTCTACACCTATGGTTCTAGATATTTTTAGTTCTAAATATGTGTGCTTACATTTTCCTTTTATTCTTTATTTTTTCCCTCCTCCTCCTCTTCCTCTTCCTCCTCTCCTTCTGAGAGAGAATCTCTATGTAGCCCTACCTGTCCTGGAACTCACAGAGATCCTCAAGTCCTCTCCCTCCACCACGCCCAGCCTTTTCCTTTTCCTTCTTGTCTAAATTCCCTAAGCTCTTCTTCTTGTTTGAATACTTCTACTTAAAACAGGTTTTAGAAGACTGAGCTAACCACAGGCTGACTGAATTCTCCTGTTCTCATTTGGGTCCGTTGTTTCTTCTCTTCACCTTTGTACTCCATCTTGAAGAATTCCATCATTTGCACCAAGGCAAAGAGCTACAGGAGCAACTTGCAGACTGAGATTCTGAGAGGACTTTTTGGCAAATCACAGGAAAAAATAAAAACATCACCTCCCAGGGTTTGCCTGGCACTTGAGTGTGCCAAGACCACTTTAACAAGGGCAGGCGTTAACAAACAGACCACTTCTAAGTGGAGTTGGCGTCCAGGAAGAACTGAAGAGGTTAATTCTCCATCTCAGGGGTTCTCTGCAAATGTGGCATGCAAGGTTTAAGGGAACAAACCCTGAGGTGTAATATTATGAGAGGGAGGGGCCTGTTTAAATAAGAACATGCTGCCACAGAGAGATGACTAATAGACTATGTAAGTAATGAACTCCAGGAATCTGCCTGCCAGAACTACCCCGCTGAGTAAGGCAACTGATACAGAGTACTTAAAGACAGTTGGTTATCTTGAAAGAAAAGGGTTCCGGAGTCCAGGAGTCCTGCCCAAATACGAGCAAGGCACTTGGATGAAGCTACATCTTGAGACTGGAGTAGGCGGAGGACAGTGCCTAGCATAGCCGGCACCCTAACCTAGGTTTAGTCTACACTGTTCAAGGGTT
Organism: Micromys minutus; assembly: GCF_963924665.1. Taxonomy (NCBI): domain Eukaryota; kingdom Metazoa; phylum Chordata; class Mammalia; order Rodentia; family Muridae; genus Micromys; species Micromys minutus. Next base: position 52,378,489 of record NC_137981.1, read on the forward strand.
TTGCAAGCACAGTTTCAGAGAGCACCTTCCAAGATAAGGGAATCCAAACTCTTGCCATGCAAATTAACAGCCTGTAAAGTTCTGAGTCACTTTTATTGTGTCTGTAACAATTCTAACCTATCTGCCCTTCCTCCCAAAGGACACACACTCAAAACTATGAATCTTAGGGATAAAGAGCAAGTAGGGGTAACCATTAGCCTTTGCAAGCTGGTTGATCATGAACGTGCCTACTGTGTCTTCCAAATACCTTCAGGTGTTTCTGGAAGACCCAAAACCATTCTTCTAAGGGCTCACAAAACAGTCTGGCTATTCAATTTTCTTTTGCCTCGCCTTCACCAGGTGAAATCGCCACCCCCATCTGACCCTTGTAGTCTAGCCATGAGTATTGTGACACTTCCTTGTAGTACCAGTGGTGGTGGTGGTAGTGGTTGGGTTGTCCACTGCGGTGCCCCTGTCCCCTCTGGAGGTGTCTGCTATGGTTACTAAAGCACTCTTGGGTGTGCCACTGTCTCACAGGGGTTTGGGTTGTGGTTGTCATCACCTTCATTGTCCTAGTTAGGGTTTTAGTTAAGTTTAGTTAGTTTCACACACCTATTCCAACAAGGCCACACCCCCTAATAGTGCCACTCGCTGGACCAAGCATAAGCAAACCGTCACAATCACCGTCTTTGCCTCCACTCAGTATAGACTTCTAAGGGGCTAGGTGAGAAGAAAATAAAAACGAAGCAAGAGCCTGAATTGTCACTGCTCTGACACGCCAGCCACAGTCTCTGGCTCCCCAACCCCATCACCCCATCTTCTCTGTCTCTCTCTCTGAGAAAGAGCCTCATTACAGAGGTCAGATTAGCCTAGAATGTGCCATTCTCCTGCCTCTACCTCCACCGCTGGGATTACATAGTCTTGACCCTCTCCAGAGCCCTTGCCTTGTGATTTCTAAGTCAACCTTTACTTCTTAGGACTCTTTTCTCCCAGTGACTTTTCTCTGGGACCCTCATGAATAAAATATACTTCCAGTGAGAAAGTTCCTCCTTTGTCACTGATAAAGTTCCTCCTTTGTCACACTCCTAGTGTCCCAGCCCTCCCACCCACCTAAGGATGGTGGTGATCCTGTTTTATTTTAAGGGCCCAGGAGCCAAGTCAGCTTATCTGTTCCTTTTATATAGCCTGGAGTGATAACTGTCTTTCACTTGCCTAAATGACCAGGGAATAAAATCCGAAGAAGGACATTTCATGCACGTGAAGATTATGTGAGATTCAGATACAAATAAAGTTTTATTGAAACACAGCCATAGTCACTCATTTATTGACCAGTGGCTGCACAGAATCAAGTCATTGGAGCAAAGTCCCTATTATGGTCAACAATACCATTGGTGTGCACACACAAACACACACCTTCCCAGAAAAAAGACCAATGGTTTCAGTTTCCAGTGGAGCTCTGGGTTTGGATTCCCTTTTGTCTGACACCAATTTAACTATGCAGGCAATTTCTTACATCTTCTAAGTCACCATTTCAACACCTGTAAGGTGAAGAGGACAGGAGTTACATCAGTGACGCCCAGGGGTCACATATCAGATATTTACATCACAATTCATAAAAGTAGCAAAATCACACTTGTGAAGTGACAACAAAGTTTTACAGTTGTGGGGGACCACAACAGCACAAATTATATTAAAGAGTTGAAACATTACGAAAGCTGAGAACCGAGTTACTGCATTTATTGTGTCGGTAACAATCCCACCTTATCTGCCTCTGAAGGATTCCCTTGAGAGTAAGAAGAGCAGGTGTGAGGTTGGACACACACATTCCTTACACACATTCCTTACCACTCTAAAACGGTGTCTTCAAAATTGTTCTCATACTAAATAAACGTTCTAGATCAAGGCTCTTTGTTATTGTGCCAGAGTGACAGACAGGAAGGACCGCTGAATGTGACAGTCATGGAGAAATACAGTCCAAGTGTCCCCGGGGTCAGGAGCTGCTGGGGAACTTCACTCCTACTACAGACAAAGGTCAAGTTTCAGCAGGCAGTTTTCAGCTTTTGCTCACTGTTCGTGGGTTTTCCATAGATTGTCCTAATTGTCACCATTATCTCGTCTGAACAGCTTTATAGTTTGTTTTAAAAGGTTTATGTCTTATTTTATGTTAAGAGTGTGCCAGCATATGTTTCTGTGCACCACATGCACAGAACCCACAGAGGTCGGAAGAAGATGTCAGATGCCCTGGAACTGGAGTTACATGTGTTTGTGAACTGCCTTGTGTGGCTGGAACAGAACCTGGGTCCTCTGCAAGCAGTAAGTGCTCTTGACCATGGAACTCTCTCTCTAGCTCCTTTTCTTTTCTTTTCTTTTTTTGACACTTGGTTTCATGTACCCCAGGCTGGTCTTGAACTCTGGATCCTCCTACTTCCACTTCTGAGTGCTAGGATTACAGGGATGTATGACCGTGCCAAACTTTATGAAGATTTTTTTATATACATACATGGACTTTTAAAGAACCATGTATATAATATTTAAAACTGTACAAATGTAGTTTTTTTTTGTAAATCAAAGAGCTTTCACCTGCCTCACAGGACTGTGACTGTATTATAGTTTCAGCAAACTAATGATTAATTTAAAATTCTGTGTATGTGTTTATGTGTGTGTACACATACATTCATGCATATGGGTGCTGGTGTGGATGTATCACGCTCACATATAAAAGTCAAAAGAAACCTTGAGTGTCAGTCTTTATACTATTCTTTAAGATAGGATGTTTATAGTTTTCAGCTAGCTGGCCTGCAAGCTTGGTGCTAGTGGTAGTGGGGCTCCTGTCTCTACTCCTTACACAGACTATAGGGACTCTTTGAGAGTCCCTGGGGTTACAGCACATCACGGTGCCATGTCGAACCACTGAGCAAACAAACTAATAATTTCTTTCTTTCTTTTCCTTTTTTAAAAAAGATTTATTTATTTTATATATGTGAGTACACTGTAGCCGTCTTCAGACACATCAGAACACATTACAGATGGTTGTGAGCCACCATGTGGTTGCTGGGATTTGAACTCAGGACCTCTGGAAGAGCAGTCAGTGCTCTTAACCACTGAGCCATCTCTCCAGCCCAACTAATGATTTCTAATTGCTCATATCATCAGTTTTCTCTGCAAGGTGGGATCAACTTATGTAGATGTCCTAGGAATAAAACTGAAAGGGTTTTGTTTCGTAGTGTAAAAGGCTGAAGTCCTGACGGAGCATAAGTTTTCCCACAAGGAGGATCAAGAGAGGGATGGTATAAAAACCACAATTATTGTCTTCCTAACTACTGGGGTCCATGCCTCATCCAAAGCCAGCTGGCAAACCTGAGGATGCTCTAGTGATGCATCTGCACCGCTTGGCGTTACAGAGGCATGTGAGAATCTCCGGGATGTATGAGAAGAGGAGCCCCTTTGCCCTGCCCGGCTCAGGGGACCCACATTCCAGTGCATCACCTGTTCCACTGCATTGGCTGTAAATGCCCACAAAGGTCTGCTTAGAACTGGTCGTCACGTGCATCCCTTATGATTCCCTGTAGTTCTAGCAGCAACTCATTTCCTTATGCAGAAAACAAAAACAAAAAACCAACACCCACAGGACTGACCTTAGCAGAATCCATATCTTCTCACGAGGAAGTTGTGCCAGTCAAACTTGGTAATAAACCCGATTAAGGGGGAAAGCAGAGCCCTGATCAGCTGTTTTGGAATTCTGTATTAGATACTGTTAGGATAGATACAGAATTCAGGCCAACTAGCCTAGCCTGGAAATACATTTCTCCTCGTTTCTTTCTCTGGAGTTCCCAAAGCACAGATGTGAGTATTCTTGTGTGCAAGAGTTGCTAGTATCTATGAGTTTTAGAATCTAGATAGCTGCCATTATGGATTATCTCTTTCTTTCCTTTTTTTTTTTTTTTCTTTTCTGAAAAGACACCAGAGGAAGAGGAAAAAGATAATTCTGGGAAACATGCTGCTATTCCACCTACCCATCTGGTCAAGTGCCTAATTTTAAACCTCATTTTAATAACAAGACTTTGAATAGCTGTGCTTTTGTGATTTAAATGGACTTTCAAACTGGTTATATCAGAACCATCTGATATAACAAAGTGGGTGGACTTCAATCTGTAGAGAAAAAAGAATGAACAAACTAAACGTTTCTTTCCACTTTACTCCAACTCTCTTAAAGGCGACCAATAACTGCAAAACCTGAGATCTCCTGGGTCCAAATTCAAACCTGGACTTCTGGAAAGACCCTATAACACCAAAGTGTGAATCGATTGGAATGGTTCTGGTTGCAACCGAGTTCCACGGAAATACAGGATTAACACTCTAGTGTGCATTAAATGTAAACAAAACAAAACGCTTGCATAAAGAACAAAGACCATCCATTTCCCTGCACACAGGTGACCAAGGCGACTCAGACCCAGGTCCCAGACCAAGGTCGGCAGCTGCTAAAGGTCCCGGAGGAGCAGTGGCTGAGCGGAGAGAGGGTGAGGAGTTAAGTCCGAGGAAATAGTCAAAGGTAAACTTTGATCCAAAACAGAGCATGGCCAAGGATGAAACCGTGAAAGAGCAACAACAAAAATAGCAGCTGCCCTATTCATTACTTCCTTTGTCTCTCAGGCCCAAAAGCCAAAGGTTTGTAGAGCCTACGTGAATCCGTGAATAAGAATTTCAAACTAGGGAAACAAACAAAACAAAACGAAAACCCAAAAGCAACAAAATAGAAGTGCATCTTTCTTTCCCTCCTTGCCTCCCTCCCTCCCTCCCTCCCTCCCTCCCTGCCTGCCTCCCTCCCTCCCTCCCTCCCTCCCTGATTTACTGGCAGAGAGGCCAGTGGAAGCTTCACAGAGAAGCCCTCTCTGCTCGCAGTCTTCCAGTTGGCGCCCCCTTCAGTTTATGTCCAGAACTCCAGCTCTTTTCACAGCTGCCCACCATCCACCTTAGCCCTGTGGAGTTGGTTCACACCACAGTTAGTGGCTGGTATCCCCACCGACACGAGCTCGAAAGCTTTAGAATTTGTAAGAACACAGGAAGTCCTCGTCGGGGTCACGGCCCTCCTTCGCTTGTGCCTCTTGAACCAAGTTTCCTGTTTAACTCACTGTCCAGGACTCTGCCAGTCTGGGGCCTGTTAGACCTGCTCGGTGGCCTTGGCGTTTGCTGTCCAGGCGGTTCAGAACACTTCCCCTTTTATCGTGGGGTCATTCTCGCTTCCGGTAGTTCTGCCCGTCAGTCTCCCCTTATCTTAGATGTCTTTCAAGATGCTTCTGTGTAAATCTCCGGCGACCACACTCCCCAAGCTCCTGGCTAGGGTTTCTCTCTGCGGGCCTAGCCTCCTTTGGTATGCATTAATTTCAAGTCTTAACTTCTTCCTACTGATATGTGAAGGTAGGGGTCTCATTTACCTCACTTCTGACGCCTCCGTTCCAGGAACAGTGCCCAACACATAGTAGGTCACTTATGGAGGAAGGAAGAAGAAATTAGCCTGGGTGGTTAAGCCATTGACCAAGAAGTTATTTTGGGGAGACGCTGGAAATCATTGTGGATGTCAGCTCTACACTGATAGAAATACGTCTTTCAGTGTATTATAAATAGATTCTTATTGGAATGTTTTCTTCCTTTTTTTAGAGTGTTTCCTTAGCCATTTTTAATTTCTTCTTTTGAGAACTGTTTAGTACAGTAGCTCAGTTTGTAGTTTGGTTGATTGCTTTCCTATTGTTTAAATTACAGGTGAGTTTATATTTTTTTAAGCATCCGGTATTGAGTACACATAGGACGCGTAATATTAAATTACAAAGGAAATAAATGACATTATGTAACATGCTTAACTTTAAGTTTGCCCTTATTAAGAATAAAAAATGGAAATTTAAAAAAGGGTTGTGACTGAACCACTTTAAGAAAGATGCCTGAGGGCTGGAGAGATGGCTCAGTGGTTAAGAGCACTGACTGCTCTTCCAGAGGTCCTGAGTTCAATTCCCAGCAACCACATGATGGCTCACAACCATCTGTAATGGGATCTGATGCCTTCTGGTGTGTCTGAAGACAGCTACAGTGTACATATATATATATATATATATATATTTATTTATATATGTATATATATATATATAAAATAAAAAGAAATATTTTTAAAAGAAAAGAAAGATGGCCGAAGCACCGCCATAATAGGTACCTATTATGTTTCTTTCAACCAGGACTCCAAGTGCAGAACTTACTTTCTCAGGAAGAAACCCAGGATTAAGAAAAAATACTCAGGCAGGGTGTGCAAAAAAATCACCAGAGCACACTCATCTCTAATCAAGCACTACTGTCTTTTACTGTGTGTTTTAACCACATGTTCTGTTCTGTCAGGTTCCAAACTGGCAAGAAAGCCTTCTTCACAGACCCCGAGAACAAGACAATTTCCTGCAAGCGGCATTTTTTTTTCTAATGGCGAAGCTAACTAGTTGGTTAGTCTGAAATTTTCCTTCTAAGTGTGAGGTGTCCCTCTAAGTAGAGTCTACTTCATTCTGGAAGTCTCTCCAAGGGGGAAGCGCGTCTCCCTGTAGGCAGAGGGCGCCAAGCGCTCCCCCGAGCAGTTCTACACACAGCTGCCTTTCGGAGTCCTAGGTCCCAGGCTCGAAAAGGACAGGGGTGGAGGCTGGGGGTGGGGCGGTAAGATGTTCTGGGGTCCTCCCCACAAGGGCGCCTTCTGGGCAGGGGGACATTGGAAAGGGGAACCTTTTGGAGCGAACTTCTTCCCTTAGTGTGAAACTTTGAGTTGCTGCAACTGGGGAGAAACAAGTTCCTGTGTTTGGGGGCTCCATATTAGAGCTTTGCCAAGTGTCCAGACGGAGGGTCCCCTGGATTGGATACTTCTGAAGCGCCCTTGTCCCTTGCACCAGTTCCCTGTGGACCTTGAAGCTCCGGCTTCCGGCTCTCCCTGGGCTGCAGCAGACGCTCCCGGAGGCGAAGGCGGGAGCTCGCGGCTCATTCATTCAACAAATATTTACTGGGCGTCCGGAGGCGACCGGTGACTCTCACCGGCTCCTCCTCCGCGCTCCGCAGCGCAGCCCCGGGAGCGCTGGGGACTCGCAGAGCCGACGCTGGGAGGACCAGGCGGGCGGTCCGGGCTGCGGCTCCAGCCGCGCGAGGCGGAGCCGGCGGGGGAGGCGGGCCGCCCCGGGGAGCAGAGGGCGCGGCCGGCGGGAGGAGCCGGGGCGGCGCCGGGGAGGGCGCGCGGGGCTGCACGGCCGCCGGCCCCAGCAGGTGACCGCGGGCGAGCGGGCGTGCGAGCGGGGCACCGGGCGCGAGCGAGGCGGGACTGCGTAGACGAGGCCGGCGCGCCAAAGTCCTCCAAGTTTTGCCGGAACATGGCGGAGGAGTCCGGCCGGCGCAGCGGCGCTTGGAGCACGAGTGGCTGTAGCCGCTAGCGCCGCGGGGCGAGGTCGTCGCCATGGCCCGTTGGATCCCTACTAAGAGGCAGAAGTACGGGGTTGGTGAGTTCCTTGCCCCGCCCCACCCTCGCCCGAGCGCCACTGAGTCCACTTTGGCCCCCGCGGAGCTGGCGCACACCCCGGGCCACTCGTTCCCGCTGCTGCAGCAGCCCGGAGAGTACAACCCGCTCTGATGTAAAAGTGCTTTTAGGCTTGGGGACTCTGATCCTCTCTCGTCCGATCCCCAACTCCTGTGGCGCGCAGTGTGGGAGCGCGCCGGGTCCCCACTGTTGTAAGTGACCAGCGAGGGCGGCACGTGGGATGGTGTGTTTTGCGAGTGCTCTCTCCCGGATCCCACTCGGAAGCCCCTAAGTCCCCCTCTCTCTCTCCCTCCCTCCCTGGGACTGCAGTCCCGACCGCAGTCACAGACAAAATGGGAAGCCGAGGTTGCCAGTAGAGGTGATGGAAGAGGCAGGAAGTGTGTGGGAAGGAGGGCAAGGGGGTCCCGGGGCTGTGTGTGACGACAGCCATCTGTCCTACTGGCGTGGATGGAGAGGTGTGACACGGCCTTAGGGCAGGAAGGGGGTAGGTCCCGCGCTAGCGCGTGGCGTTTGTGTTTGCAGTATTCTAGCGCTCCGTCATTTCTGAACTCTGGCCTCTTGGTTTGGATCTGAAACCGTGGCGTTGAGGGGTTGGACCCAGGTGGAAAAACTTTCCACTTTCACTTTTCATTGAGCCAGGTCAGGGAGGAGGCGCTCACCTTTAGCCGGACGATTGCCACGACAATTAGACTTTAAATGGAGCGTCTGGGATAAACCAGCGTGCTGTGTGAGCATTTTATCATTTTCTCTCTGGTCCACTCACTTGGCACGTTTGAAATGTAACCCCTCAATTCTTTCTGGTCAGCGCACTTCTTTTCCTAGCACTGCCTGAACTTACTAGTCATCTGTGACATCTGCACTCATTTCAGACACCAAGTCCTATGTGCCTGTGTAACCCAGACCCAGACATCCTCTTCCGTCTTTAGTATATTATTAATTTGATGCAGATTGAAAGCCGGCATATGCACATTTGCAAATATATCTATGTGTATATGCCCAAAACTTTTTTTAAATTTGGCTTTACTTTTAGAATTTTTGCACCTCCACATGGCTGCAGGTCATATGGCTAGGTGAGATTTCTTTAGTCCCAGATCACCAGGTCTTGACTTAGCCTTGCTAAGTAACTTGGCTAGATACCTGCTGGGAAGTAGCTGGTATTGGGTAAGTGAGATACTGTCAGGCAGATGAAGGGTTGGGTGTCACAGTTGTAGAGCTTGCCCAAAGCCCTGGCTTCCATCTAATGCACCACAAGAACGTAATTTATTTAAGCAGTATAGAGTACTAATTAATGAATAAAATATGCTTTCTAACTTTACCTGGATTAAAAGTTGTTCCCAACAAGCGTGTTTCTGATGGTATGCTGTCTGTAGTCCTAGGCACAGGAAGGAGTAGGACTGTTTACAGTATTTCCCCGTGATTTGGAGTCAGGTTTCTGGTTATTTATCAGAGTGCAATGAAGGTGTTTGGATGGTGTTTCTAGGGGACAGAGCTTCACAAAGTTGTTCCAGGGTCTAACCCGGGGCATTCGCTTCACTAGACACAGCAGATCCAGGTAGGTGTGGATGTTGAAGCACAGAATGTGCACTCTAGTCAGGGATGAGTGTTCTGGGGGGAAGGGGGGCCGCGCTCTTGTGTGTGGAAGCCTTCCCTGGCTGCAGGAGAGCCTGAGGGCGAGTTGTCAGAGTCCCCACACTGAAGTCCTTTCTGGCTTCTGTGAACTCTTCCCTGTAGACAGTCCATTCATCTCTGGTTCAGCAGTCCAGGAGAGTCACTTCTGTGCGACTTCACTCTCTTGTGCTTGTGCTCCAGCTGCAGGTCCCCCCCCCCCCCCCGCCCCGTAACCTTTTTCCTTCCTTCACCTGAGGTTTTTCATTGCAATCTCTTGTGCCATCCTTTACTTTCTTGCCTTATCCCCTCTCCCCTACCAGGTGTTACAGACAGCTAGCCTCTTCTTCAGCAGGACAGCTGGGGCTGCTTGCCAGCGGCCAGGAGATCAGCTTTTCTGACCATTAATGTAGGAAGGTGTCTTAGTCGGGGTTTCTATTCCTGCAGAAACATCATGACCAAGAAGCAGGTTGGGGAGGAAAGGGTTTATTCAGCTTACACTTTTACATCGCTGTTCATCACCAAAGGAAGTCAGGACTGGAACTCAAGCAGGTCAGGAAGCAGGAGCTGATGCAGAGGCCATGGAGGGATGTTACTGGCTTGCTTCCCTGGCTTGCTCAGCCTGCTTTCTTATAGAACCCATGTCTACCAGCCCAGGGATGGCTCCACCCACAATGGGCTGGGCCCTCCCACCTTGATCACTAGTTGGGAAAATGCCTTACAGCTGGGTCTTATGGAAGCATTTCCTCAAGGGAAGTTCCTTTCTCTCTGATAACTCCAGCTTGTGTGAAGTTGACACATAAAACCAACCAGTACAGAAGGCTTAGGGAGGGTCATTGGTTTCTCTTCTGGGATCCTGGCCCTTTCCTCTGACTCCTTCTGACTAGTTGGTTTTTTGAGACAGGGCTCCTGGAACTCACTTTGTAAACCAGGCTGGCCTTGAACTCCTGTGTTGAACTTGCCCCGAGTGTTGAGATTAAAGTCAAGTGCCACCATCCCCAGCACAGCTAATTGTATTAGTTCTTCCCTAATTGCACATACATAAAGGGTGTGAGGATATTGGAGTTGGGGGAGTCCTTCATCCACGATGGGGTGAGACTTTCTGGGGTGAGACTCTTCTCATGCTTTGTAAGGAAGCCCAGTGAACTCATTGTCCTCCCCCCACCCCACCCCCGCCCAAGTGTGACTTTTGATGGAGTCATACTTTGATTTGTCATTAGTGCCCTATAAAGAGGACGTAGATGCTTGTTTATGTCTCCTCAGGGGAAGGATTCTAGCAAGGGATGGTTGTGGGTTTTTGTTTTTTTTTTTTTTTTTTTTTTTTTTTAAATCTCTGCCAGTCAGAGGGTTTTGCCAGGTAAGAGAAGTCCTCCTTATAGTTCTCTTCTCTGCAGTTTTACACATTTGAGGCCCAAATATGATATGGGATATGAGAGAGGGAACAAGAACACATCCATACAACTTATACTTTGGCACATTTATTCCACTCTGTTTTATATATATGTTATTAGCTGTTGTTCCATTTCCGACAGTGCCTCATCTACCAATTAAGCCTCTCAGAGGTATTCATGCAAAGCATGTACCCAGAACATGTCTGCTGTGGGCAGGGGGTCTCCTCTGTACGTTCAGTCAGGCGCACCCTTGATGCTGGGGTGTCCTTGTAAAGCAGCTAACATAACCACTCTAGAGATTTAATGCAGTTTTCTTCCAGTTATACATTGACACCCCACTTGTCCCGACATGGGTGCTGTTGGAAGAGGTTAAGAATCTGTGCTGTTTTGCTGAGGAAGGAAGGCAGCCTTCCTTAGGCCAACTGTTTGGATACCACTGGGTGTATTCATGGTGGCTGTACTGCCTTGGGACTTGTCACTTCTGAGGGCTGATGATGAAAGCAACTATGGGGTAGCCGTTTTGAGGCGTTTGGTGACTCAGGGCTGTAATCCAGTGACCGCTCAATGCAGGTTTGCTGTAAGGGTGGCTGAGGGGACTATGACCTGCCCTTGAATTGTGCTTGGGGAAGGTTACCATCCCTCTCTGTCTCCTTCTGTGTTTGGTTCCCTCTTGGTTGTTTTTCCAAAGGGACTGAGCCTGTCTTGGACTCCTCAGTTCTCAACTACAATACGGCACAACAGTTCGGCTTCTGGTATTAACTGAACCCAAACAGTCATTGTGTCTGTCTGTGCTATCCAGAAAGGGGATTGATAGACTTAATTCTTTGGAGTGAGTACCTTAATACTCAACATTAGTACTCTAGAATGAGGTGCTTAGAGCTGAGTGCTAAGTACCAAGGGATAAGTATCTTTTGTTCCCTGAAGCCTGTAAACGTTATGTTTTCCTTCGCTTTTCCTTACTGGCAGTACTGCTGACTGAACACAGGGCCTAGAGAGTGTGAGGCAAGTGTTCCGCCATTGATTGGTATCCCTGGCCCTCTTTAATTTTCATTATTGAGTTGTGCTAGGCTGTCCAGACTAGCCTTGAACTCCCTCAGTAGCCCATGCAAGCCCTTGAGCTTGTAATCTTCTCAGTCAACCTTCCATTCACTGAATGTCCAGATCTGTAGAATCTGGGCCTGGTACTTCCCCTTTCTGCCCTTTAGGCGAATAGAGATGTAAAACACTAACATTGGAACTTTAAGCACTTATCTGTGGCAAACGTGCTTGTCTCTCTTTAACTTTTAAATCAATCGTTCTCCATCTGTCAGGCCATGAGTCAGGGTCTCCCTATTGTGAACCAGGCAGGCCCGGAACTAACTTTCAATTCTCCTGCCTGAGCCCCTCACACCCGGCCTGAGTATTATTTCTAAGTCATCTTCCACAGAAGCCATTTATGTTGAGAACAAAGATTATATTCTTTGTGGCCTGTTTGCAGAGCTGTTCGCTGATGCATGTTGGGATTTCCGGTATCTATAGTTATAGTGTGATAGGAAACCTTTGGAGGGAGACACTGGCTTTCACAGTCAACCCTCCAATAGTTTCCTTGTGGAAACTATTCCCCAGTTAGCCTCAAGCATCAGGCTTTGTAGAGCAGAACCTCAAATGCCAGCTTAAGGCCTATGCCAGATTCTGGATCTTTCTGGTGCTTTCAGCCTGGGTCCAGTTCCTGCCATCCAGCCTCACCGTGGGCTAAGTATTCCTCAGGCTGGGGTGTGACATAAGGGAGGGAATTTCACAGTGGCTCGTCCAGTTGTTTTTCTTTATTATTTGTAATTATGTTTGTATGTGTCTGGGTACATATGCATAAGTGGGAGTTAACAGGTGGTTGTGAGCTTCTGGTATGGGTACTGGGGACTGAGCTCTGGTCCCCCGTAAAAACTATGCACCCCTTTTATCCCTGAGCCCCCTTTCTAAAATAATTTTTTTGAGATAAATAGCCCTGGCTGGCCTTGAGTTCAGGGTCCTCTTACCCATGTCTCCCGAATGATAGGCTTAGAGGTGGCTCTAATCCTAGTTCTAATTTCCTTCTTTGAGACAAGTCTCTTGGAGTCCAGTCTAACCTTGAACCCTCCTTTCTTCACCTCAGGTGCTAGGACTATGGGCATGTAACTTCATCTGGTACATGGCGGTCTGGGGATTAAACCCGAGGATTCATGTCTGTTAGGAATGCGCTCTGTCAGCTGCACTGCGCCACACAGTGTCTCCAGTTTCCTTCAAAGAGAGGAAGTTGGTACCTAGAGAGGCACGGTGAATTGCTTCACTGCAGAGGTACTTGGCTTCAGGATTACAGGAAACTCTTTGGCAGTCTGGTGAAGCCCTCAGATCTTGTCCACAGGATGAAATTACTGAGCACAGGGGACTGTGAAATCCATTGTACTGAAACATTCGCCATTGATTGCTCAGTTTTGATACCTTAACCTTTATCAATATATTAAGTAGCAGCGTAGCAATGATAGTTATAATTATTGTGACTTACAGATGAGTTACATTGATTTATACATATAGTGGTCGTTTCGGATAGGATCTGAAAATGCCCGTTGGTGGGGATGCCTTGGGTTCTACTAATCCAACCATGGCTTCTTGACTAACTCAGTTAAAGCCAGCTCTGAGGACCATTTAGAAAACCCAGAGGTAATGGTCTCCTTGAGTCTACCAGTCTTCTGGACTTGAGTTCAAACTGAATCCTTGTCTGAGGCTCGCACAATTGATTGGTTGTAGAGCCATCTGAGAAACAGAATTAACACTTGTCAACCGCATCACTGCCTGTGATGAACTTAGGTGTTATCCATTTGCATTCACTTGAGGAAGTCCCTGTCCTTAGTGTGTTCATGCTAAGAGAAAGGGGTTCAGGGAATTAATATGGCTCAGAAATTGTGGGGTGCTGTTTTACACCCTTTCCAATGAAGCATTATACTGAATGCTATTTCTATATGGTCCAGGGACTTGAAGGGGTCTGGAGAGATGTTTTTAGAAGCTCATGAGATTCAAAAGCTTTTCATAGTGATACTGAAAAATCCTTGGCCTTTTTCCATCCTTATGTTGTGTGGGTGTACGTGGGAACTTGCCCAGACATTAAGTGTGACACGGCAGTGGATCAGCTGGACAGTTCCAGATGCCACCTGTGAAGCCAGGATTAAGAGATCCACGAGAGACCTAGAGAGTGGCTAAGAGTCCTCTAGGAGAGGACCAGTGTTTAGTTCTCAGCACCTCTCATGGTGACTCACGAACATCTGTAACGCCCGTTCTAGTGGGTCCAAGGCCTGTTTTTGACTGCCATGGACGCCAGACACACATGTGGTACACAAACATACACGCAGGCAAACATTCATACACATAAAAAAGTTAAAGTGCCACAAATATGTCAAATGAGTGCTTCTAAGAGTCTTTTTTTAAAAAGGTTTTTTTTCCTTAAAGAATATATATTGATGTTCCCATGTATTGGGCTCCATACAGTGATCTTAAATTTATGTTTTAAAAACGTATCCATTTTAAAGGTTTCTCAGCCAATGGGTCTCTCTAGGCATCTTGTAACTGACTTTTCAGGCAGAGCTGTGAGAACCCGTTTCTTTTCCAGGGGAAGCAAACAGGCTCCAGGATCTCATCTAAGTCCCGCCCCCAAACCAAACTTCCTTACTCTGTGTTTCCTGGACCCCAGTTGTTTATGCCCCTGATTCTTGCCATGTTGGAAATCACTAGCTGTGAGTTACCCTTATGGTCAATGCCGCAATAGCCAATAGCCTTTAACACACTTCTTCCTACTGTGATATTCTCTTTCTTTGCCTGGCTTTTTTATTCTTTGAACACTAACGCGGTCATGGACAGAGCTGTTCCTCCTTCTCACTGTTTGCAGTGCAAAGCCCAGTTACAAAAACAAGGAATGGAAACAAAGTAGTCAAGTGAGCCACTGTTGCCTGCCTCTTTCCAGGCCCCTGCCTGGTTGAGTCTTCGGACATCTTTAGTCCCTGCAGTCGTTCTAGCTGTGTTCTGTAATGTGGCACACACTGGATTAGTGACTAGATTAGTCCCTCCCACAGGTTGTTCTCCACAGACTTGGTTATCCGTGATCATGAACAGCAAGTGGAAGACTACAGAACGAGGAATTCAGACAGGTTTTTTGTTTGTGTGTTTGTTTTGCGTTGCATGCTGTTCTGAGTAGCACGGTGACCCACCCTCCAGCCTCCCTCTGTCTCTAATGTCCGTGCTGTGTGCACCTCCCACCCGTGAGTCACGAAGGAGCCACTCACTGTGAGGTATGGTGGTGCTGTGTTTGTGTGACCTTTGTTTTGCTTATTAATGGTCCTGAAGCGCAAGAATAGTAATCCTCACAGTTTTACCTAAGTATATGGCCATGTCTGTCCTGTTTTATTATGGTTGCTATTTGCTTACTGGGCCTATATCTTCACTCTGCATGTACAGGAAAAGCTTAGCGTATGAGCCTCAGGGATGCACCCAGAGTTCTGGAGTGCAGCATCCCCAACGGAAAGCAGACTGTCAACCCTGGTTGGCCTCACTTGATGTGAGTGTAGCGTCGTAGGCAGGACCTGTAAGGGAGTAGCAATGAATGTTGGTGCACAGAGACTGGATGCTGAAGACCAGCTGTAGTTAGGCAGAGAGTTGGAAATAGGAATCACTTTCTTCCCATGTGGGTTTTCTTCTGTTTTGTTTTGACAGATTTAACACCCCCACCCCTATACAAACACACACACACTCTTGAGATGGGGTCCGGTGTAAGGCAGGCTGGCCTGAATGAAACACCGTGTAGCTGAGAATGGCTTTAAAATCATCCGGGTTTTTCCTCTTTCTGAGATTACAGGCACACACCACCATACAGAGTTAGGGCTTGAATCTTGTGCTCTGAGCCTCAGGTGACTCCAGGAGTGTTTTCTTGTCCATCCCTTCTCATCTGAACTCTTAATAACGCCCCTCCCCCATGTCCTCACCTCTGTCCTCTCTGCCTCTTGCTCCTGAGCATTGGCCACCCCAGCAGGCTTCAGTGGCTTCTCTACCTTCCTGATAGCCAATGATCTCATTCTATCTCCTTTGGCAGGCATCTGTTTACTTCCAGATTTAGACCCCTGCGGGGCCTCTTTCTGGTACCTCTCCATCCCATCCTACTTACAGCAGGCAGTTCTTCTGGGTCCTGGGATAGACCATTGATGCTTAACACACCAAACCCCATCACAGCACCTCCCACAGTTCGGTCATCTCTGCGCACTGAGAGTCACCCCAGGTTTGCGTATCACCAAATTTTGTCTTTCCTCCACAGTCATCCTCAGCCCACCGTTTCCCGGTGGGTTTGATGCTTTCCCCTGCGAGCCTGCTTGGCTTCGAACTCCTTGCTCTTTCCCCTCTCTAACCCTTACCCAGCCAGGTAAGATTCCACACATCTCCTTCCTCCCAAAGTCCTCCCTGCTTACCAGGTGTGGTTGGTGACATAAGACCTCTTGGTCATAGCTTAGCAGGCCATGTGTGTTGAGATCTCTCTACCCCTTTGCCTCCCTCTCCCCTCCAGCCATGCTGGCCTCATTTCTGTTTTTTTGAACTCTGCAAGCTCAGTTTGACTCAGGACCTTGGTCCCTACGCCTCCCTCCTGTGGAATGTGCTCCCTGGATGTGAAAATCAATTCAGTTCTCTTTGGTTATCCCGTCTTCCTCTTCCTTCGGACAATAACTTAAAGAGTTGCTTCTCATTCATTCAGAAGCCCCCCAGCATCCTGCTCACACCTCTGCATGTCCAGCCCATGTTGCAACATTGATAATTTCAGTTCCTGTCCTCCTCTGGTGTTTACGCCATCCTGTGATTCTCAAATGTGCTAGCACCACTCTCTCCCTCATCAGGTGTCCCTTTTCCAAATGCTGTGTATCTTGTGGGAAGCATGCTTATGCATTGTCTCTGAGGAGTGGGTGGACCAGGCAGAGTTTGGTAACTGAGGGGCACAGAGTTTATACCTATGACTTTTCATAGTCACTGGGTGCTGACCGTAAGCTGGGTAGCATTTCTGGGGCTGGGCTATGCTGCTAGAAACTCAACTCAGACCTCAGATCTCAATAAAATTTGAAAATGGAGAGTTTCTTCATTGTTTATGGAGGTATATGGCTGGATTGGGTAAATAGAAAGTCAGTAACGCTGAATAGCCCTTGGGGGCAGGTCTGAGTCACTGGATGAGTGCAGTGTTGAACAGGAGTTGGGAAAGAAAGGTGTGATCTGTGGAAAGGAAGGGGATGTGGAAAACCCTTTGCCTCCAGTACCACAAAAGGAGATCCATCGCTTTCCTATCAGATTATAGATACTGTGGTGGGAATACTCAGAGAAAGGGTGAGAGATTGTAGGGAACAGGGGGGTGAAAATGAGCACCGACAAGCGGCATCTGTTAGGTTGTTGGCAGTGGAAGGACTGAGGCAGGAGGATGGTGAAGTCAAGACCAGCCTGGGGGGTGGTGTGAGGACCTATTCCTCAAACACTTACCAGAATTTCAGTTCTGGTCCTAAGTGCGATACTGCATCCATGGTAGCTGAGAGTTTAGATGAGCCTCGTTTCCCGTGATGGCTTCTGAGAGAGGAGCTGAGGATAAGAAATTTAGTCTCTCAATATCAAATTTTCTTATAGAGCAAACACTTTTCGACTAGCAGCTTATTTCTAGAAATACTGAAGGTAGTATCATAACAACCTTAGTCCTTTACTTATAAAGGATTTTTAGTATATTCAAAGAATGGGGAAAAAAAAAGACACTGGGAAGGCAGAGATGGGAAGGTCATGAGTTCAAGACCTGCCTGAACTACACAGAGAGCTCCTGTCTCAAAAAAGAAAGAGAAAGAAGGAAGAAAGATAGGTGGACAAAGGTGTGATCCAGTACTTTGAAATTACTTTTAATGAACTTGACCATTTACCTGTATTTCTGAGGTTAAATAGTACTTAGGAATTCAACAGAGAGTTGGACATGCTAATACACACCTGTAATCTCATCCCTCAAGAGGAGGAAGCAGAGGACTTGCCTTTTGTTGGAGGCCAGCCTGGGCTACTCAGCAAAAGACCTTATCTCAGAGATAGCACCATTTTCTTCCCTAGGGAGGGAAGTGTACTTTTCCCTTACCGCAGAGGTAAAGCCATGGACAATGGGCTCCCTGTGGGCATTAAAGGATTTGGAGAGTTTTTTAAAGGATGTTTTAACCTTGGTTGATAATTAGCCTCAACATGCTTTGGGATTAATGGATTTTGGTAGGAAGCCTTAAGAAGAGCTTTGCTGAGGTCGTTTGGAGGAAGAAATGGGACTGAGAAAGCAGCCAATAAGTGCTTGAATTCATTGTGTTTTTCCAAGTGATGTCCAGTGTCCTTCCCTGGGCCCAGGCTGACAGGCCCAGTCCAGTGACTGAATTGCTGGCAGCTGAGATCCTAGCAAGAGACAAGTGGGCTTTGTGTCTCTCAAATTGGAGCCTTCATACAGCCCCTCCCAGTGGTTCAAATGGTGTCAGAATTGTTATCTACCTTTTGCTGGTCGAGCTGTCTTCTCACCCATTTTCAGGCCTGGTACAACTTCTATTATCCACAGAAGGGAGCAGGTGGACCCCTGGTTACCCCCTCTAAGGATCTTTGGCTCTCTGTCCTTGCAGGCAATGAGAGGGAAGGAGATTGTAGTGGAGATGAATTCTGTCTGTACATCAGGTTGTTTCTGACTCAGAGAAGATGAGTAAGAGCATATCCTGTGATAGTTTGTCTTCCGAGTACTCTGTGTCCTGTGAGTCACGTGACCCTCATAAGCCAGGGATGCTGGATTGAATGAAAAATGCCAACTCTGAGTTTGAGGCCAACCTGGTCTACAGGGCGAATTCCAGGACAGCCAAGGCCACAGAGAAAAGCCCTGTCTCAAATGACAACAAGGACAACCAGGACAACGAATAACAAAAACACCACAACAAACAAATAAAAAAATAAATGAGAAAAAAAAGAGAGAGAAAGAGACACACATACATAGAGAAACAGTGACAGACAGACAGACAGACACAGAGAGAGAGAGAGAGAGAGAGAGAGAGAGAGAGAGAGAGAGAGAGAGAGAGAGAGAGAGAGAGAGTAGGGGAGAGGTGGGGGGGGAGGGAGAGGGAAAGAGAGAGAGTGTGTGTTTCCCCCATAGTCCTGGACATTTGAGGACTTGGTCTTAGTCCCTTCTTGGTGTTACTATTTGGGTAGGATTAGAAGGTGTGGCCTTGCTGGAGTAAATACATCACTGGGGGTGCGCTGTGAGGTTTCAAAGCCTTGTCACAATCCCAGTT
Source organism: Micromys minutus (assembly GCF_963924665.1). Taxonomy (NCBI): domain Eukaryota; kingdom Metazoa; phylum Chordata; class Mammalia; order Rodentia; family Muridae; genus Micromys; species Micromys minutus. The sequence continues at coordinate 52,397,313 of NC_137981.1, forward strand.
TGCTCTCTACTTCCTGCATGTTCCCAGGTTCTGTTCTTACCACCATGCCTTCACTCAGCCACCACGGAACCACAAATCAAATAAATTCTATCTCTATATGTTGCCTTGGTCATGGTGTCTCTTCACAGTGGTTGCAAAGTAACTTAAGACACCAGGCATTCCTTCGAGAGACCAGCTGAGGAACCAAGTCCTAAGGGTGTTAAGAGACCTCACAGTTCTGCCCCCTTGGGTATGGGACATAAAGCCCCGAGAATTGGATTCTGGCGATGCAACTTCTTGAGCAACACTGTCATGTTAGAGATGAAAGACAGTCTTAAAGGCACAGGGGACTCTTCCAGAGTCACACTGCTGATAGCTGATAGGAGCTGACTTTCAGTTATATTAAATGTTAAAACTAAAAATGAGTTCTTTGAGAATGTCAGGCAGTGTATTTTGAACATATTCACTCCCCTAAACTCAGCATCCCATCTCTTCCCATGTACTTTGAGGAAACCTCCTCCCCCCACCCCCACCCCCATCTTCATGGAGTCCATTTACATTGCCCTGATAGCCTTGGCACTGGGGCGTGCCCTGACATGTGGTCTACCTAGCAGGTGTCACATTAAACAAAACTGACCCTTCCTCTGCCAGTTGTTGCCAAATGCTAATAACTGCTCAGCTGGTAGTGAGGTTACATAATTACCATCCCCCGTCTGTTGTACAGGGTCTTGTGCATGCTGTTACCATCTGTATGTGTTCATATGTGCGCGTGCCCTGATGTATTTGGAACATCCTCTTTCATTGACGATACCTACCACCTTGGGCTCTTCCAGTCTTTCCTCTCCTTGGGCTTTCATTCTTTCCGCTCCCCACACTCCTGCCACAAAGATCCTTTTGCTCTAGATCGAGGGGTTAGTTCAACTTGGTTCCTCGATACTTTTTTTCTTTATCCTCAAGGAGAGAAAATGTCTTAATCCGATCTGCATCCCAAGAAGAGCATGCCTATTCTTCTTTGCTGACTTTCCAGGTAGAGTTATAAATAAGATCCAGAGACAAGGATCGGAAGTTCAAAGCCAGCCACAGCTACATAGTTTGAGACTAGCTTGGGCTACATGAGGCCCTGCTTCAGGGAACAAACAAACAAAACAATGGGAAGACGTGAGAGTTTAGGTTGTTGCTTGGTGGTGGAACGTTTGTCGTCTGTGTGTGTGTGAGTGTGTGTGTGTGAGAAACCCTGTGTTCTGCCTCAACACTGCAAACATTAAAGACGTCCATAACCCATACCACCTTCCTTCCCACTGAAACAGGAAGGTACTACCAAAATCACTTCCTGTTTCAGAGTTTCTAGAAGGAAGTGTTTTTGAGCCTGTCGAGTGGATGAGGGTGCCCTCCACGGTTCGGCCACAGACTGATCATGTGCTGTCAGGCCTCTGCCTTGGAGTCCCGGGTTTATGGTTCACAGCACAGTGACAGTGACATGATGTCCATCACAAAACTAATAGGTAGGGCTGCTGCTTGCTACATCGCTTGGGGCTTGGGAACTGCTGCCACCTTCTGATAAAGCATCGAGGGGTGAATGAGGGCATGTTTTCAAGGGAGGATCAGGAGAAGCTGGAAAAGAGTAGTTTTGTCAGAAATGGATTTGCACACAATGAGGATGCTACCTCTTGAAGTCTTCAAATGGAAGCCTGGCATCTTACATTTTTAATGAATCAGCTTCTCCTGCTCCGTTCTCTGGTGGTGCCCTGTTCTCTCTTACCACTAGGTAAAGAGGTGCAGCCTCACATCTTTCAAGCGCTGATGCTGTTCTCTGGGATCCAGCTTCTCTTGCAGTGGGTGCATTTGTCTGCCTGGTTTCAGAGGCTCTGCTCTAGGGCCTTAGCTTCCTTCGGAGCAGGAGTGAAGAACACATTGCCCTTGCTCTGTGCTATGGTGGGATTGCTGGGTAAGATCCTGATGGCGTGGGTCATAAGTTTTTCCTTCCCAGCCTGCAGGATTCAGAGGTAGGTCGTGAATTTCATGGCTACCTCCTTTGCCAAGGATCCTATGTACCGGGGAGATTAGTGTGCTGGAGATGAGAGAGCGTTTACCTGCTGACTGTACTTTGGGGTCTTAATGGTTTTGGCAGTCAAGTTGCTGACGTGGGCCCCAGCAAGAAACGATTAAAATCAAAAATGCACATAGCCTTTGATTCTCCAACTCCATTTAGAAGAGTTTATCTTACTGATAGGTAGCGAATGAATAGAAGGTAAGAACTATTACTTCTAGTGAAAACGTGGAAAAGCGTCACTTGGCTGGGGCTGGGCTCCATAATTTATGACACGTCAAAGTGATAAAATATAATGTAGCTGCTAAAGGCAGTCAGGCATGGCAATGCGGAGTGCCGATAAAGATGGCCTAGCGTGCAGATGCTGTCAAGCTGAGAGTGTATTGTTCACGCTGTTTCTCAGATTGGATACTGGCTAGGTGAGTTCTCACTTTGTGAAACTTAAGGTGAAATCTGCATACTTGGTTAATGTCCTTTCCTTGGACTCGTATCAAACCCAAATAAACCTTTTAGAAAAAGAACAAGGCATCTCAGTATATGATGTATGCATTGTATTTCCTGGACATGCAGGAGTGGCAGCGAGATGTATGAACTGTTGATTGCATTCATTAAGCCAGTTCTTTTGCCCTACCTGCTACCTGTCAGACACATCTTTAGGCACTGGATAGAAAAGAAAAAGACATCGTATACCCTTTAGTTACTCATGTTCTTCGTTGCCGAAAGAATTCAAAGGTAATTGGTCCACAATTGGTTCCTAAGGGGACAGGAGACCAGCTTTCAGCAGTAGAAGGAAAGGCTGCATTGCTATTTTACATTTTTATTTGGTGTGCATGTATGTGTATATATTTTTATGTGCGCATGTGGACGTAAGAGGATAACTTGTTTCTCTCTCTCCACCGTGGGGGTCCCAGGGAAAAAACTCAGATGTTCAGGCTTGGTAGTAAACATATTTACCCACGGAGCCCCAGAAGGTTCATGGAGTCTCTTTGTACCTCTTACAGTCTGTATGTTGTCATTGAATTACAAGTTAAAGCAAATAAATTGAACGGCCCTGCTTTTATTAATGGCATTGGTGACCCAAGGAAACCATTGCAGTCACCTCTGCCTTGGAGAGCCAACAACCAAAAAGTATTTGGAGGTTTGCCCCAAACCTCACAGGATGTTTTAGGTGGGTTTGGTGTGAAAGCTTTCTGTGCTGTCTCCCAATGCTGACTTGTACATTCTAGCAAGTTTCTAACTTGATAAATTATATATAACCTTCGAGAATGCCAGGAACTCTTGGTGTGTTTCACTTTCTTCTACTCCGCTGACTGCTTACGTGCACTCCAGCTCCTCCTTGTAATCCAAAGAGAAAGAGCCAGGATTTTGCTGCTGCCGAAAACGAAAAACGGAGTTTGCAGTGCGATTCTTATCTGTTTCTGATCCTAAAACACAAAACCTACAGTCACATCTTATTAATTTTAATTTTAATTTGTTGGCTGTTTCAAAGCCCTAAGTAGCTATTTCATGCTGGATGAAACATTATTCTTGGGCGTTTCACCCCTCTCAACTGAAAGGCAATTAAATCTGACATAATTACCTTATTTTGTATTATATAAAATAAAGCATCAACAATGAAACGGCATCTCTATTGGGTTATTACTGTAATCGGCATCGTCAACTCGCGCTTTTTAGAAGAAACCCCGTCTGAGTTACTGAAGAAGATTGAGCCACCCAGTGGTTTGCTTAGTGACACATGCTAAGCCAGTTTGAGAACTGTAGCAACCACTGTTATTCTGCCCACTGTGTGCCCTGCCGCCAAGCCAGGCTTGGAAACGGAATTGTCAAGGTCAAGGCTTGAGAGACCTTGCTCGGTGATGCAGGGGAGTAGCTGCTTCAGGTTGGGGTGTTCAAAGTCCCAAGTCTGCTAACGTTTACTGCACTTTGCCTTTCTGATGTCATAAAAGGCCCTAAGCCAAAAGGTGGATATAAGATTCTGCATATACAAATAGTACACATAGCTCACTATCTGTGACATGCAAGGCACAGCTGTGTGACCAGATGCCGGTCTGTCAGTGCCTTGGTGACCGGGTGCCCTTGTTTGCAGGACACGGTTGAAGACCAGGTGTGATTAATAGTGCTTGGTCCCAATCCTTCTTCACAGTTCACAGGCACAGACCAAATTCTGATAAATTTCCAATCTTTATAATTGTGAAGTGGCCCGATCTTGCAAGAAAGAATCTTGTTGGGAAACATTTTAATTGCTCCCAGAGGTAGCATGAGGCTTTAGTCCGGTTGGAGAAGAGGTCTAGAAGAGGCTGGAGTTCTAAGAGGAATGAATGAGTGGGCTGATCCACTCACAGTGAACTCACATGGATGTTCTGAGTCATGCTAACTAGACCAGGAATCCCCATGTACTGACTACTCTTCCCTCTTACTGCTCGGATGCAGGCCTCCTTAACTGAGTCCTGTTTATGTGCAGCAGCATTCTAGATGGGCACGAACAATTATTAAATAAAGAATGTATAAAGACGGAGGAGGTGAGTTCTGATCCCTGCACTTGGAAGTGAGAAAGTGATCCAGGTGTCTCTGGGAGTCACCAGCCGACCGATCTTAGCCATCTTCTAGAGACCATGTCTCTAAACAAAGCAGTAAACAAACAAACAATGTAGAGAGCAGTTGGAGGAAGACACCCGGACCTTTCTACCCTCCACATGTATGTATACCTGCACATACATGTGAACATACATAATAAACATGTACACATATGCAGAACATGTAAAAGCATGTAGAGTAGGCTAGCTTCTTTCTCTTTCATCAAATGAAAGGCTGCAGAATAGATTTCCAAACTCAGGAATTATGTACATTATAAGCAAGGGTCCAGGGCCTGTTGTTTATGTACAAACTCTCTGACTTATCATAAAATCCGGGGGCTGAAGAACTATGTGCCTACAAGCATGATGTCTACTTAAGCCAAAGAGTTGTCTGAGTGAAGAACAGTCTGGAATCGCTTTTTGGAAGGTTGGGACATGTCTAGGAGAGGTTGAGATTCAGTTTGTATTTGGCAGTGGCAGTAATTGCTGTTCACAACCATCTTCCATTTGCTTGATGACTCCGGGGAGGTCTTCATATAAGCTCACGAATTCAGAAAGGACCAGAGCCCGCAGAAGAATTCTTTTCATGTTTGAGCGTTGGCCTTAGCCAAGTGCCTTGGAGATATTGAATCTGTCTGTGATATTTCCTCTCCTGAATTAGATATGGGTTGGCTCGCTCAGATCAGAAGCAGCCAGTAGCTTCATCTCTCTCCCCTTTGGTGGCATTTGGAGTGTTGACTTGGGAAGACAGTTTCAGACCAGGGAAAGATAAAGTCAATTGTACTGCTCCAAACCCTAAAAATGTAAAAATCAGGGAGGGCACAGGGACACAAGGAACCACATCTGTCCTTTCTTTCTTCTTGCTGAAATGTTCATAACCATAAGATTCTTACAATTTGTTTGTTAGCAGCTCCTCCTGTGCCCATCTCTTCTCCTGAGCATGTGTTTAGAATAGGTTCACTTTAGGAACTTTCCATTTTATAAAGATCGCTTGATTTTTATATTCAGGGACATGTAGGTCTCGGGGCTGAAGGGACAGTGCAACTAACAGAAGTCCAGGGACTGTGTGGGACCTGTGGAGGCCCAAGGTTGATGTTTGGATGTCTTTATCACGCTCCTGTTGCTGTAAATCTCCAACCCAATTAAGCCTGTGCAAAGAAAACTCAACTCAATTAATACAAATACAAGGTTCGCCTAGATTGGGTGGATCTACCACTACACTGCTCTGTTCCCCAGCTATGAGATCCCTTATAGCTCCAGGCCACGTGCTTCAGCTCCATCTTCCTTCTACTTCCTCCTCTTCAGTCTTCCTCTCTCCTTCCTCTCCTCGTTCTCCCTAAAAATTTTCAGCTCCACCTTCCCTTCCACTTCCCCATCAACAGCTCTAGCTTTCATTTTACAAGTTAAAATGGGGGGAAGGTTCACAAGAAGTCACCTGAGTAGGAGATTCACTCCTAGTCCCAAACAGCCCCTCTTGGGAAAGTGAAATTAACATTAGAATATAAATAACACCAGGACAATCCACACACTCTCCATCTTGTATTTCCAGGCAGATGTCTCACTGAACCTTGTTATTTTGTCTAGGCCTGTCTGCTCCCCAGCCCTAGAATTAACAGATGGGCATCTCCAATCCAACTTTTACAGGGGTGCGAGGGTTCCAAACTCTGGTTCTCCTGCCGTTTTTCGAGCACATGACTTACTGAGTCATTTATTTCTCCAGCCCCTTGTCTTAATCCCTTTATGTACTCCCTCCCTACCCCAGTCTGTGAAACAGAAGCCAGGTACTGTGACACACACCTTTAATACCAGTATCCATGGGGCAGAGGCAGGCTGATGTCTGAGTTGTAGGCCAGCTTGGTCTATGGAGGGAGTTCCAGGACAGCCAGGTAAGAGACCCTATAAATAAATGAGAGAGAGGTGTGTGTGTGTGGGGGGGGGGGGTTGCTACTACTTCTTCATTCTCAGAGTGTGGGGAACTTTCAGTTTCTGAAGATTCCTGTCTTTTTTCTTCAGGGTCTTTACTCTGTAGCCCTTTCTGGCCTCAAACCCATTAGAATCATCCTGCGTCAGCCTCCCAAGTGGCACTTAGATGCTTCTGAATGTTTCTGCAAATTAGCCAGTGCCGGACAGACCTTGGTCATTGCTGTAGAACGTTGGAAGGCTTCCTAATGCTGTGAGCCTTTAGTACAGTTCTTCAAGTTTTGGAGACCCTTAACCATAACATTATTTTTTATGGCTACGTTATAACTGTTTGCTGCTGTTATGAATTGTAATATATTTTGGGAGATAGAGGTTTGCCAAAGGGGTCACAACCCACAGATTGAGAACCACTAGTTTTAATGCAGTAAACCACCCCATGACTTCAAAGCCAGAGTCTCTTAACACGCCTACTCTAGTCTGTTTTTTTTTTTTTTTTTTCTTTTCTTTTGTAATGTCTTAGTAGCTTTTGAATACTTTCAGACTGGTAAGTGACCCCGGATTCTAGGGGCTAAGTGTTTCCCCTTGAAACTGAAGTTACGAATTTGTTCATGTTGTTTTCACGGCTGAGATTCTTACAAAGCTTCCAGTGACCTTCCCTAAACATATTTAAGAGGAGATTGGCTTTTTTGGGTGCTGGGGACTGGTTTTCTCTCTAATCCTACTTAGACATCGAAATCTTAACGCTCAAGTCTGATGGTGTTTGAGGTAGATGAGTCTTTGGGAAGTGAATGTGCTCAGGAAGTCAAGAGGTGGCACTTGACGAATTAGTGCTTCAACCAGAAAGGACCAGAGAGCTTGCTGTGTGTCACGAGAGGATACAGGCAGATCAGGGCCACCTCTAGTCCAGACAAGTGTACCCCCAGAAATGATCCATGCTGGCTTTTGATTTCAGACTTCCAGCCCCAGTGTTGGAGGAAGATAAATTGTCTGTTGTCTAAGCCCGTGACAGTTTGCTCTGGCAGGTTGAGCTGCCCGAGACAGGGCAGGATTCATACTGAATTATGAATTCACTGTTCCTGAATCAAAGTTTAATCTCTTGTCATTTAATTTCTGAACCCCCCCCCCACCCACGTACAGGAGTAATTGACACGTGTGTCAGAGCCAGGACGTTTGCAGCCTCTGGCTGATTTGGTTGTCAAGGCTCAGGTGGATTGGGGAAACTCTTGAGCCTGGAATCAAAGGTTCAGGAAGGGGAGAGAGAGGTACTGATGAGGATCTATAAAAATGTAATTTCTGGGTATGTTCATCCTCAACAGTCTTCATTGTAAGACCAGCCGGGAGTCTGCTCAGCATCTGGAAGGTTTGGAGAAGCATAAAAGCTGTTTGTGGGAGGTTTATAAACTCTCAAGGCGACAGGAACTGTAAGGGAAGGAAGGTGGAGCATGAGCTTGGCATGAGCATGGGTGAAAAACATGGGATTTGGAGAAACAGCTTGTTTTTACTAAGGGGGCTACAGGGAGTTTGACCTTGACATGGCCTTGACTTTGAGATGACCTTGACCTTGAGATGGGCTTGACCTTGAGGTGAGCTTGACCTTGAGATGGGCTTGACCTTGAGGTGAGCTTGACCTTGAAATGGGCTTGACCTTGAGGTGAGCTTGACCTTGAGATGGGCTTGACCTTGAGGTGAGCTTGACCTTAAGATGAGCTTGCTGGTTCATGAAGATGAGAACTCTGGTTCAGCACAGCAAGTGCTGGTCTTTGTACCAAGTGGGTAGGGCGGGGAGGAAGTTGCCCCCTTTGGCTTGAGCAAAGTGTAGAGGAAGGGGAGAGGGAGATGATATAGATTGTGTCAGATTAGGGGAGACTCCTAATCTGTCTGTGCTTTGAGGTTTTGTGGTATTTCCCCCCTCAGCCCCAGAAGCTTGGTGTGCTGAAAAGCTTGCTCTCCAGTGGGGGTTAAACAGAGTGGCCCAGATCTGTAGCATGTGCCAACTTCTGTAGTGCAAATATCCCCACTGTGGCCAACTTCAGAGCAGCAGCGGATTAGCTGGACGCTCTTAGCATTCTTCAACATCTAACCGTTGGCAGTGAGAACAGTGCAGGCCTAATCCAGCGTGAGATTCTAGAGGCCAGTGTCACAAACAGTGACTATAGCTGCTAGGCCACAGGAGATCTCGGTACCCCATTCTTACCCTTTATAAAATACTTGCTGCCATGGTTGACAGGTCTGTGAGGGCTTGTCACCCAAGGCCACCAGGACAAGGACATATGATTTAACATAAAGGAGTGAGAGTTAGATTTCTCTCTTTTGGGCATTTGATGAAGAGGCCACAGGGGCAGTTTTGCTACAGAGGCAAAAGCTGAATGGGGTGAGTATTGCGTCCAGGCCACGAGTTGTAAACCACTTGGTATCCAGAGCGAAGAAAGAAAAACTGGGAAGAAGCTGAACGGTGGACAGAAAGGAGCTGATATGGACAGAGACCTTGTAGTCTACAAAATGAGCGCCTGGCTTAGGGCTCTGGCCCTGAGGTAACTTGTAATCCGATGGTGTAATTAGACAAGTTCTGTGGAACACCTTGGGAACCTTTCCATAGACATAGTCTCTGCTGATTCCTTAAGGGGATGGTTCCAGAATCCCTGTAGATCCCTCTCAGATCACACCCAACCTCTTCCTGATCTGTGTAATACATGGAGCCATCAGAAGATGAAAACAACTGGTAATACAGAACCGTTACTCAGTACACGTAACAGCAGTAAAAGTTATTCAGAGAGGACCTGCTGGGGATGTAGCTCGATAGGAGAGCACTTGGCTAGCCTGCTTGAGACCCAAAGTTAGGTTACCATTACCTGGAAAAAGAAATGCTACAAATGGTTTATTTCTGAAAAATTTTTTTCTTTACTATTTGTAGACCAGAGTTGACAGTTGGGAGGAAACCTAGGGCAATTCCGCTGGTTAAGGACACTGTAGGCCAGATGTGGCAGCCTGGTCACGAGGCAGTGGCAGGTTGATGTCTATGAGCCTGAGGCTAGCCTGGTCTCCATAGGGAGTTCCAAGCCATCTAGACCTGGACTGGGAGGGATCATGTAGGTCTGGTCGAGATTCAGATAAGCCCTCATCTTTGTTTTGATGCCTGTTCTCCTCTCTTTCTACTCTTCCTAAGTAGCCATGGGTATTGCCTTCCTTTTTTATCCCGGTATAGCTGACTCGGGATCCATGATGGTGAGAGAGTAGTCGGTGGCCTGTGGTGGGGTAGCAAACTGTTGATACCCACTGCTGGAGGAAGCTGAGACAATCGGGGCCATTGCTGCAAGAAAGAGAATGGGGCCTTTCTCACACCGAGGGCATCTGGAGAGGCGGGTCTGTAAAGATGCCCTGCACAGCCTGCATTGGTATGAAGGGACATTTGAAAGAGGCTTAGGGCGAATGGGGACCTTTCTCTCTGCCCAATGTCCTCGTCACACGCAAGTTTGTGAATAATCAAATTGTTGCAAAGGGGAAAGTCGCCCTTGGCTATTTGAGCCCTGGAGTTTAGTCGTACAACCACTGGCATAGCATAGTCCAGTGGGCTAGGATGGCAGAGTGGCCCAGTGAGTGAAGGCACTTGAATTTTAATGAGGGTTCAGTGTGGGCCAGGAAGATGGCACAGTTGGTAAAAAGTGCATGCCGCATAGCGTAATGGCTGAGCTCAGATGTTTTGACACCCACATTAAAAACAAACACAGTAATTGCACATGCCTTTGATCCCAGTGCTGGAGTGAGTGAGGACAGGGGATGCCTAGGTGTACTAGTCAGCCAGTGTAGGTGATTCGGTGAGCTCTAGGGGCAGCGAGAAGACCCTGTCTCAAAAATTAACATGGAAGGTGATTTAAGGGGCTGGAGAGATGGCTCATTGGTTAAGAGCACTGACTGCTCTCCCAGAGGTCTTGAGTTCAATTCCCAGCAGCCACATGGTGGCTCACAACCATCTGTAATGGGATCTGATGCCCTCTCCTGGTGTGTCTGAAGACAGAGACAGTGTGCTCACATACATACATAAGTAAATAAATAAAAGTTATTTAAGATATTTGACATCAACTTCTGGCTTGCACATGCTCGCTTGTGCACACACGTACACTCACACAGTCACAATCAGGCATGCGCACACCCACACTGTTGTGAGTCAGGGGGAAGAGGAAGTGTAGATTCATTTTCACATTTGCTTCTACCTGATACTTGACCTCACCCTTAACTTCTTTGGAGAACGGTGTGTCGGTGGAGAGCTGACACCTCACGCACACAGCCTGAAGAAGTTGAGTGAATATGCTGATGTCTAAGTGCTTCCCTCTACCACTGTAACTTTCTAAGACAGGATCCTGGAAGTTACCTGGGAAGTCAGCAAAGCCCCTGTTTGTCTACAAGAGATACGGGGTCTCTTCCAGCACTGTAGATAGGAAGCAAAAAGCAGGGCTTGTCTCTCTCTTCTCAGAGTCCACAGACAATTGGAGGTGAGTTCTAAGTAGGCTAAAACAAGCAGCCCAGCATGGTGGTGTACACTGGTAATTCAGTATTCAGAGGCAGGTGGATCTCTGTGAATTCAAGGCCAGCTTGGGCTAGCAAAATTCTGTCTTCATACAGCAGTGGCCTCCGCAGCGGTGACGGTGGTGGTATGACCCTAATAATGCTAAGGCCATAATAACAAGGAGGATGATAGGGTGTAAGGAGGGTTTGGCTAGTGTATCTGAGGCTGAATGAAGGAAGTGGAGTGGGGAGGGAAGGGATGGAGAGGCTGACAGAGGTGGGGGTTGGGGCGCTGTGTTCACTGCAACACAATTGTCTCTGCTTGCATAACAGCTAATAATAGTTATTCATTAAGCTGGGCATTCATTTACTGTATCTGCTTGATTTTACCCACCATGGCAAGGTTCTGAGCTAGCTGAGTAGCAACAGTGGTAAGCAGTCCTGCTTGTCTGCAGGCAAGCATCTGAGAAGAGCAAGAGAAAGGCTCTGAGCTCCTATCAAGATCAGAGTCTCCTGGGTACAACAAAGCCCACACTTTTGTTTCTGAAACTCCCCAGGGGATTCTGCTGGAAGGTGCCCGGTCTGACACAACCTAGCATCCCCAGGGAAAGGCTTTAATGAGGGATCCTTTAAATCAGGTTGGTCCATAGACATATCTCGCAAGGCAATGTCTTGACTGACTTCGTTGACATGGGAAGACCCAGCTGAAAAGGGGTAGCATCATCCTCCCCCACCCCGCCCCCGGCCCCAGGATGCGTGAGCTGTGTAAGAATGGAGAAATGGAGAGGAGCATCAGGCGACACACCCATTTCTCTGGGCTATTGGCTGTAGATTGAGGTGGCCAGCTGTTCTCCGCAAGGATGGACTGTAACCGTGAGCAAAAATAAAACCAGATTGGTTTTTGTCAGGGTATTTTATTACAACAACAGAATAAAAACACCTACTTTTGAGGTGGGGTGGAGATTGGGGGGGGGTGGGAAGCACACTAAACCATTAGAATAAGTTACTTTACTTGGATGTATTTTATAGCTGTCACTTTTTAATATGTGTGTGTGTGTGTGTACTTTACATAAGTATGGCTGAGTTATTCTGTGTAGGGGAGAAGAAGCTGTATTTTATAAAGGAAGCACAGAGGGGAGAAGGTGTGAATACTTTGCATTGCTGAGATCAGGGAAGTTTCCGTGGCTGATTTTTCATCACCTCGGAAGCTGGGTGCTGTTAGATCCCACCAGGGCTGAAGGTGCCAAATAGCTTTCTGAACTGGGCCTGAACTGGGCCTGAACTGGGCCTGAACTGGGCCCGAACTGGGCCTGCACTCAGTGCAGCAAAGTGCTCAGTAAAATACGTTGCAGTCACTTGAGTGAAATTGTAAAGAACGGGGAGACTTTAGGAAATGTAAAAATGACTTGTCAGGGCTGGGGAAATGGTTCAATTAGTAAAGCAAGCGCTTTACTTCCCCCAGCCATGCCCTGAAGCCACATCAGAAGGCTGGATGTGGTGGCATGCACTTGTAATCCTAGCCTTTGGGAGGCAGAGACAGAGATCTCTGGGGCCTGCCAGGGAGCCAGGCTAGCTGAATTGCTGGACTTCAGGTAAAACGCTAAAGGAAGGTGGAACACACCTGCAGGATGATATCACAGGAGTCTGACCTCTGGCTTTCCATGGGCGAGCCTCGAACTCTCAAAAATTCACCCGCCTCTACCTTTCTAGTTCCGTATTAAAGGTGTGTGTTGCCATAGTCAACCACAAAATATTAAGTTTATATGAAGTTATGTATCTATTTCCAGTATTTGAAATGGCTAAGAAAATAGGGTTTAGGGGGTATTACATGCGCGCGCGTGTGCACACACACACACACACACACACACACACACACACATTAAAAAGTGACAGCTATGAAACCCATGAAGGATTAAAAAAAATTCCATATAAAGAACTACTCAAATATAAACACCAATATATTGAAAAAAATCTGTTAGCTTTATGAATAACTTTAATTAATTAACTAATTTAACTAACAAGAGGGTTAAGATTTTCTAGACCTAAACTTTATTCACTGACTGGATCAGCTTTAAAGGACTCACTGTAGCCCAAAGCAATGGGGCCAGTTTTGTGCTGTTCCTCATAGAGCAATTTAACACTACAGGTAAGAGTCAAGTGTAGTTGAGGCTTCATGGTGTAGGTGGCACCTAGAAAGGAGACTGGAGCCATACTTGCCAACAACATCTGGATTCCATTTGAGTTGGAAAGTATTTTGAAAGGAAATACCCAGATGTGTCACGTGACCCTGACTCAGCCACCCGGGAGTCGTTGAAGAGCGTCTGAATTATTTGTGTTGATGCTTGCAAATGAGGTTTGAAAATATTTGTGCTGTCTGTCCTATAGGGAGGTCTGCGGAAAAAGGACAGCCATGCTGGGCCAGGCTAGTCAACTGGGGCCAACACCATCCTTTGCTCTTCTCAGGGTTTCCATTCAAATCCCTGGAAGATAGGATTTGGATTCAGGCACTGAAGCTTGGCTGTATTTAATTGACCCGTGCGTTTTAACTGGTAAAGCCCCGAACAAAGATGAGTCTGCCGTTTAGAGAATATTCCCTGGTGGATTGAAGGCTGATTTCCCCAGTCCTAGGAAAAGTTGTAAGTTGAGTTTTGGAACCAGCCCATGGTGGCTGTGGGTGGGCGAGTTTGTGTAAAAGGCTCCACTTGCCCGAACCCCTGGAGTGGTGAGTGTGTGGGTGGGGATGAAAGATGGAAAGTTAAAACCCTGGGCTCAGTGGGAGCCTAATCAAGAAGTTTCCTGTGGATCAGGCCCAGGCCCTGGGCCCAGAGGCAGGGGAAGACTTTGTGTTTCTGGCCTGAAATGAACTGGCAGGAGGGAAGGGCAGGCTGGGGTAAGGTGACTTCCCTGGGGTCTCTCTGGTGTCTGAAATGTTCCTCACCTAGACTGCTTTGTTTCACATAAAAGTCAAGAGCCCTTGGGAAAAGGGGGTCTGAATGAGGCAGAAACAAAGCTGGGAATCTCTAGGTCCCAGTCCTGTCTGGCTGGCCACATCGTTTGTAACTTTTCCTTTGTGCTATGTGTCTAGTTGTGGCTCTCTGCTAAAGGCTTCCACTCTGGGAGAAACTGGACACCAGAGGTTTGGCCTAGTTTGGAGTCTGCGTTTCCCACGGGTTTTTACAGGCTTAGTTAACTAGCATCCTTCAAGAGTTCTTCAGAGAATCTGCTCCATCCACACATCTCTACCTCCAAGGGGAAGCAGAGGCGTGCAGAAGACATACGCATCCAGGATTCAGAACTTCAGCCTGTAAACCTGATGCCATGAGTATACTGAAGGCCACCACAGTCGTGCCTGGAACGTTCATGTCCCTTCTCATGGCCTTGACAAAGCAGCCTGTGCCTTTTCTCTAATGTTTGGTGATGGAGGTGAAGACCAGGGCCTCATGCTTGCTGGGTTTCTTCACTCAGCTCCACCAGCCCCCAGACGCCACAGGAAAGGGTGGTGAGGCTAAGCACACAGAAAGATGGGCTAGGATTCTGTGTTCCCCGTGGGAGTGGGAAATAGCAGGGGGTCAAGTAGCCTAGGGTGAAGGTTCCCTTTCCGAGTGCCACTTGCGAAGGAGAAGTGGCATTTTCATACCTGAGCATACATCTTGTTTAGTCCGATAAATATTTCCCCTTTCTCCTCGGTTTTACTTCCTTTGGTTTCAGCTATCCACAGTCAACCATAGACTTTGCTGAATGGAAAATTCCAGATGTCAGGTGTAAGTTTTAAGTCAAACAGTAGATTCTTATACATCCTTCTCCTTCTTATCAAGGGTGTGAATTGGCCCTCGGTCCTGCTCTGTACAGTTCCCAGCGGCTAGTTAGTGACTTTGTAGCTCACCCCATTTGTTAGATAGACTGTCTTGTCATCAGAGTGGATAAGTAGTGGTTAAGTAGTCCTAATTAATTAATAGATAATTGATCATTAGTGTTTATATAATTTAATATAATATTATTTAAGTATGAATTGATTGACTAGTAGTGGCTTCGGTGTGTAAGAATATTGGTGTCAGCAATTCAGAGATACCAAGCAAAACCATGAAGTGTTTCCTTCCTTTCAGTGAAGTTGAATTTTTTCTTTTCTTTTTTATCTTTTCTTTTTTTCTTCTTTCTTTCTTTCTTCTTCTTTCCTTTCTTTCTCTCTTTCTTCTTTTTCTTTTTTAAAATTTCTCTGTGACTGAGTTTGATCTATTTTAGATGTCTTCTGGGTCCCCAGTTGTATCCCCGAGGAGAAAGGGCACTGCTAAAGCCACACAGGCGTAACATACACTGTAAGTGTCTCCAGTTTGGCAGTGGTTAGGAGTGCTCATAGAACAGGACCCAACTGGAGGGCTCTGTCACTATCCAAACACATTGCTCCCTGACCCTCAGTTTGTAAATGTGAGAGGATACAGAAGAATGGGCCATTGGGTTGTGATGTGTATGAGAGGCCTTGCTTGGCACAGTCCTCGGCTGGATGCATAGCATGGAGAACCAGGGACGCCTAGAACTGGTCCCTGACCAGCTGTGTTTCCGTTACAGTACCCTCCTGGTTTTTCCCATCTATCAGCAGAGGACTCTTTCAAGGGACACAGTGTGACCAGGGACTAGGAATGTGAGAAAGCGTGCCAGTTATAGAGTTGGAACCCTGGGCTCTTGTTGCCTCTTCCGTAGCTGGAATATGGGTCTCCAGTCTAGGGAATAGCCTCACAATGGCCTGGCTCTACTCTTTGTGTTTATTTGAAAAGCATGGGGGAATGGGGTGACCACTTTGGTGTTTGGCACTCAAAACATGGATAAGCCAGAATGACTGTGTGGTTCACGTGCTTTGTGGAAACAAACTACCTTTGAGCAAGGCAGTGTCTATCACTGTTTATCCCGAACCCTGAGTTCATCTACAGGCTGCTTCACTTACCCTGTAGATCATCTTGGGCAAAGCTGGTCTCCATGGAGATTTGTATGCTGTAGTGTCACTTCCTGTAAGGGAGGGTAGCAGGGAGAAAGTACCCTTCTCCTCCTGCTGGGCACACAAAGGAATTTGCCGCAACTCAAGCCCTTGACTTTGTTGTTACTATTTTGGGCGCATTACCAAAACAAACTTCTGATTTTTGGCTTAAAACAGAAAAGATCATTGTTATAGCAATATCATTCTGTGTTCAGAAATAATAAATAGAAGAAGTCACACCTATTAATGTTGATACAACTTTCTCAGTTCGGATAAAGAAAAGGTTCTTGAAATTCTTGAAATCACTTGGTACCAGCTGTGGTGGCTCACACCTGCCCTTGATGCCAGCTGTGGTGGCTCGCACCTGCACTTGGTGCCAGCTGTGCTGGCTCACACCTGCCCTTGATGCCAGCTGTGGTGGCTCACACCTGCACTTGGTGCCAGCTGTGCTGGCTCACACCTGCCCTTGATGCCAGCTGTGGTGGCTCGCACCTGCCCTCGGTGTCGGTGTCAGCTGTGATAGCTTACACCTGTAATCTCAGAATTTTGGGATTTCCTGAGTTTGCAACTGGGGGAACTTACCTTGCAGATTGGGTTAGGTTGTTGAGGTTCTTTGTATGGCAAAGGCAATGGCACTGAGCAAGCAACATGAGCCAGTAGTATTTGTTGTCCTAGTATCTTTAGCTCCTGTGGTCAGAACACAGCTATGTATCTAGGGCTTTGTGGATAGAGCCCAGTCCTGAAAAACCGTGGCTCAAGGCTGTGAAGTTATGATCTTGCTCAGAGTAGCCTTCCCAGGAGGAGAAATTTGTTACATCAGAGAGCCTAAAGTAATATTAGAAGGTGCTAGACATGGTTTCTGGACTCCTTTAGGCCTGGAGAGATGGCTCAGCAGTTAAGACTGTTTTCCTGAGTTCAAATCCCAGCAACCACATGATGGCTCACAACCATCTGATGTCCTCTTCTGGTGTGTCTGAAGACATCAACAGTGTACCCACATACATGAAGTAAATAAATAAATCTTTTTAAAAAGGATTGGAAAAAAAAGAAAAGAAAAAAGGCTCCTTTGAATCATACAGAGAGGAAGAAAATTCCGTTCAGCATTTCTGGCTCTGCCAGTCTCAGTGGACTGTTAGTGTCATGGCCCAGTACCCTCCAGTGACTATAACCATGGGTGTGGAACCGCCCATTGTCTGAAAAGCTTGAGCCCCACAGTGTTTCAGATTGCAAAGCTTTTCGGGTTTGGGAAGTTTAGGTAGATGAGGTGAACACTCAATTTGAAATTTGAACTGCTCTGGAATCTCATAGTCTGTGCTTGTAACTTTTATAGGCATTTGCACAGCTCTGGTACAGATTGGAATTGCCTTGTGTCCACCACATGTCGGTTAATCTGTCAATCGTCAGTTTGTCTGTGGAGACCTTACTCAAAGGGTGTGTGCTTTGTGCTTCCGGTCTGGCGTGGCTGCTCTTTATGTCTGGCACTGGTCACTTGGGGTTACCTGTCCCCGTCATTCTGGGGTTCCAGATGGCTCTAGCATCGGAGTGTGTCTTTCTCCTGCTTGGGTTACTCACTGGCTTGTCTTTACCGTATTTGCTTTAACTCCTTGAGGAAAGGTTTTGTGATAACCTTTTTGAGACATTCCATGGCAAGACATAATTTGATTTCACCCTCCCATTTGATTAATAATTTGACTGGATATAAAACTCTAGGTTTAAAAGGCTTTCCCGCCAAATTGTATACTCTACAGTTCACTGCCTGCTAGCAAAGATGGCTTATTTTAGAAATTTGGAGTGACTCTTGGTTTTTCTAGCTCCTTTGGGTATGACCTGGATATCCCTTCTAGGAGCGGTTCTAGAATCTTCTCTATTTGTGTGTTCAGATATTTGGAATGATGAGCGTTAGTGTGAATTGCCCATTAGCTATTTGTGCTGTGTCTATTGACTGGGGAAGAGTTACTTTCTTTACTTTAGAACTTCCGTCTTTGGGTCATTGTTTTGATATTTCCTTGTCTATTTTATGTGTTCATTCTTTCTGAAATCTCTAGTAGATACTAGATTGGCCCTTTTAGATTCGACCTCCTTTTCCATAGTGCGCTTTGTTTCACACACACACACACACACACACACACACACACACACACTATATTTTTATCCTCTAGGGCCTATCAATGGTCATGCTTAATTTCTTGTAAGCATTATTCAGATTTTCTTGTTTGTTTTGGCTAGGCTTCCTCTGTTCACTTTGTTCCTTTCCTCCTCTTACCTAACCCTATGGTCTTTTACTTTAACATTTGGGTTCAAGGGATGAAGACCCCCTCTCTTGGTCATTCTCCAATCCACATTCTGCCAGTCTTAGTGATTACAAGGCCACCTATGGGATCTGGGAAATAATGCTTCCTTTTGTTTGCTAATTGGGGATTCTAGAAGAACTTGGGATGGGGATGAGGGAACCTTTCCAAGAAGAGCCTAAACAAAGCAGCTGAAAGCTCTAAGAGCCATAGCAGTAAGCAGTAAGCCATAGCAAAGAGCAGTTGTCAGAATTACAGGTGTGAGAGAAGGTTCCAAATGTCCTGCAAAAGTAGCAGCCTATATCAGCTCTGCATGTCAAACCACTCCATCTCCCTCCCGGAAAAGAACTGAGTTGGAAGGCCACCTGGGACAGACTGATAGAACTTGTTCTCATGGGAATGTTCAGTGTCTGGAATGTTCAAGAAGCAACCAGTAGCTAAATGGCTACTGAGCCCTTGAAGCACAGATTTCGGGGACATCGCTCTTCATAATTCTCCAATAAGTTAAGTTTATAGTAGCCACATGAGACTGATGGGCAGCCCATGGGGAAGTACACTCAGAGAACATTAGAAGCTCACGGGAAGACACAGGCTCCTGGATAGAATGGAGAGCACATTGGATAGAATGGGAAACAGGCTTTCTCCTTTTCTCCTCACTTCACTGTGGCAGGCAGCACTGGCTTCCTTCTAGAGATCCTGATGTTTGGAGGATGCTCTTCTCTCGGAAAGAAATGGTGCTTTGGATATCCTGATTTATCCATGCGGCTCTGCCCTGCAGCATCAACGGGCAGGAATAGTCTCTCTACAGAACTTTGTCGGTTCTTTGATTTGGATTCTCAGGCGGATATCAAGTTTTTCTTTTTTGACTCAATCCAGTCTTATTTCAAGAAAGATTTGAGAGCACAGGCCTCAGGTTGTGCCTTATCACTCATAAATAGTTCCAAGCCTATCTTGGGAGTAAATAGAAATATTTCCATGGGTCATGTCATATATATCCCAGGGATATATGATAGCTTTCTTCAGAAACATATGGCCAGATCTACCTGACTCAGATTTGTATTTTCTCAAATATAAATCAAAGCATGCTATTCCCAACTCCTACTCTTTCTTTTTGTTAAAGATTTATCTATTTATTTGTTTATTAATTATATATAAGTACACTGTAGCTGTCTTCAAACACCAGGAGAGGGCATCAGATCTTATGGCAGATGGTTGTGAGCCACCATGTGGTTGCTGGGAATTGAACTCAGGGCCTCTGGAAGAGCAGTCAGTGCTCTTAACCACTGAGCCATCTCTCCAGCCCCTCCTACTCTTTCATGGACATTCCATAGGAATCAATAAAGTGATCTCTAAATTCTTTCTTTACCCTCGAATGGGATAGAATGAAGAGCAGGAAACCTATCATTGCCACATTAATATTTCGGTAGAAACCATTCCTCTCTAACACTGTCAGTTTTTCTGGCTTCCAGCTGAGGCTTCCTACATCCTTGTTCCAGGGAATCTGACATTCTCTTCTGACCTCAGTGGGTACCATATATGCACATGGTGCACAGAAATACACACAGGCAAAACACATACATAAACTGATAGAAGTCTTAAAAAACAAACAAAGAAAAAGTCCCAAACTTCAATGAGATATTCCTTCTCACCAACATGGCTGCTCTCAAAAAGACAAAAAAGAAGGCAGGCATGCTGGCACATGCCTTTGGTCCAAGCACTTTGGGAAACAGAGGCAGGTGGATCTCTGTGAATGTAAGGTTAGCCTCATCTACACAGTGAGTTCCAGGGCAGCCAAGGCTATATAGTGAACCCTGCTTTAAAAAAAAAAATGAATGAATGAATGAATGAATGAATGAATGAATGAAAAGAAATGTTGGCAGAGATGGGTATAAATTGGTGCTGGTGATATGCAGCAGTTATGGTGATTCCTGAAAAAAAAACTAAGTGAACATATGTATTAGCAGCACATCCACTTCTGGGTATAAGGAAAACAGTCTCATAGAGGTGGTCGCATATCTGTGTCAACCAATAAGCTCACTGTCTCTCAATAATTAAATGGGCAAACAAAGTAGATGTATTTGTGTGTGTGCATACCCATTGTCTGTGTGTGCCACTATGTATAATGGGAAATTATTTAGCCTTAAAAAAAAAAAAGAAAAGAAAAAGTAATTTCAGACACATGTTGAGAAGAGAAAGACCAGTTCCACAATTTTTGAGCCAAATTTGAAGCAAGCTTTAATTAAATACTGGCCAGGACCATGGACTCTGGCCAGGTCTGTTCTGGGGTTCCCAGAAAATGGCCATGAGTCACATTTTGCAGAGGCTTAAAAAGGCAACTCCAATGGCCATTGTATTTCCCATTTGGTCCAATCGGGCAAGTATCCGACCTAACGTACTTCCTGCATGTGTACCGCCCCTTACATCCAGTCAAGTATATGAGGTGCAGTTGGGTCAAACAAGCTTGTTTAGGGGAATGAAAGCATAAACAGCTGAAAACTTATTTAGCTGTGAACAAAGGAACCTAAATTCCTGCTGCAGCATGGGAGACCTTGGATGACATGTTACGTGAATTCTGCAAGGACCAAAATGAAAAATACACTGTGCTTTCCCCTCTGTGGAGATACATTTAATAGTCTGAGTCAAAGAGACAGAAGGTAAAAGGCCAGGGAAGCCAGGGAGGAGGGAGTGGGCTACAGAGGTAGTGTTTTCTAGGTGCAGACTCACAGGTTGCTAAAGGTCCTGATTTTGCACAACAGTGTGAACATTCATAACCTACGGGAGTGAGTGTGCACTGGCTTAGGTGGCGATGTTGATGTTGTGTATATTTGAGGAGAAGTTTATTTTATTTTGTGAAAACCTTGTTATATTTTGGGTTTTGTACATGTGTGTGTGTAGGTATTTTGTCTGCATGTATGTATGTGCACCATGTGTGTGTCTGGTGCCTGTGGAAGTCAGAAAAGAGTTTTGGATGCCATGGAGTTAGAGATACAGATGCTGTGAGCAGTGTGTGGGTGCTGGGAATCGAGCCCTGGTCTTCCACAAGAGCAACAAGTGCTTTTAACCAGTGAGCCCTCTTTCCAGCTCCTAATTACAAATTAATGAACTAATTTGCTTTTTGAGATAAGGATTCTCGATGTTGTTCTTCTTGGCTGTCCTGGAGCTCACTTTGTAGCCCAGGCTGGTCTAGAACTTACAGAGAACCTTCTACCTCTGCTTCCTGAGTGCTGGGATTAAAGGCAAGCATCATCATGTTACAACCAATTACACATTTGAAAAGATGTAAAATAAAGTTTAAAAGGAGGCTAGCAGAGGCCAGCCACCTTTCTTTGTTCATAAAAATAGATGAGCACAGAGGTTGCAGTTTGCTGTTTTAGATCTTTGGAAACGGTTCATACCCTGTCACAGTATTCAGAAGCTTGTCTCCCTCCCCCGTTGCTAGTCCATTTAACATGTATCATGGACACCTTTCCGGGTCATTGATAGAGCCCTGACTCACCACCCCATAAAAGATGACTGTTCTCCACTGGTACCAGGAGACATTTCATTATTTCATTTCCTTTTCTTGCCTTCGGGGGTTTGTTTTCTGCTTCTGTGACCACTACAAGCTGAAGAGCAGTAAACAGTTCTGTTTGTGCTTCTTCACAGAGATGCTCTAATTCTTACTGAGGTCAAGAGTTAATTGCTGGGCAGATTATTCCCCACAACACTGAGAGTCGATGGCATTCATGCCAGCTTGTGAGAGAGGTCTGCATTCTGACCTCTGTGCTGGGGCTGCACTGGAGACCGTTGATGGAAGCTACTTACTGTGGCTCTCAGACTTTGTGACTGAGTGCTCAGGCTCAGGACTTCCTTCCTTCTGCCCTTCTTTTCTTCCCTCCTTCCTTCCCTCCCTCCTTCCTTCCCTTCTCTTCCCCCTCCCTCCCTCCCTCCCTCCTTCCTTTCCTTCCCCCTCCATCCTGTCCTTCCTTCCTTCCTTCCCCCATTCACTGACTCGTTCATTTGCATATTTACTTATTTGTATATAGAATGGGGAACTTTGGTTTTTTTTCTCACGAATGTAGTCCAGAGCACCAACATTGCTTATTGACTAACCTTTCCTCACAGAACAAAAATTGCTGTAATTATATGTTTTCTTCTAGGTTGCTCCCTCAGATTTTATTTTCCAATTTTGTGTGCATTAGATTATTCGGAGTCTGGAAATGCGCAGAAGGTCTTGGGAAAATCCCCGAGTTTCCTTTCAACACTTCTTGTCAGAGTTCAAATACTTCGCCTTCTGTGCATTCTTTTTCCAGCCCTTTTGCTCAGTCCTTTTAGAGAGCCAGTTGGAATCCAGTTATTTACATTGTGTGAAACCTGTGTGGTCAGAGGTGTGTTTGTATGCCACAAGTTCTTTCTTATAACCAAAGAAATAATCAAATGAAAAGAAGTGGCTCATGCTTTCTCTACTGTTCAGAACACATGCTAACCATTTATTATATAGCCTTAAACACAGATTTCTGTACTTTTGAAACTCATTTAACCAGAAACCATGGGCTGTCAAGATGGTTCAGCTGGTAAAGATGTCTGCCACCAATCCTGTTGACCCGAGTTCCAGTCCCAGAACCCAGATCCTAAAAAGAACTGACTTAAACAAGGTATTCTCTGTCCTCCACATATACCAACCACACTCTGGCATCCCTCATAGATAGACAGATAGGCAGGCAGGCAGCAGACAGACAGACAGACAGGCAAAAATATTTTTAAGGGATTATGATACATATAAATGAATATCACAGCATGCTTTTTCCTAGTTTGAAAAAAATTAATGCAAATTATCAATAACTCTTAATTCAGTAAACAGCTGTATAACAGATAATGAAGGGTTCACCATCTGTAGTCAGAAGAGTGGTTTCTTTTGAGAACAACTATGAAGCAGGAGGACTTCTGGAAGTTTCCATGACCAGGCTAAGTTTATGTGAGTGGAATTTGCATGTGCGTGCTTGTACCCATTTTTCTCAAATACTATGTCTGATCTTCAGAACAGGTTTCTGAAAACAAGGTGTCAGCTTGTGTGTAGTGAGTTCAGTCTTGGTCTTTGGCTTTATCTCCAGCACCCAGAGTCAGATACATACACACACATATTAATCTATTCTGTTCACACACACCTGGGGTTGGGGTAGATGGCAAGATCCCAAAGAGTGTGCTCTGGGCAGCATTGGGTTGTTGTTGTCTTGCTTTGTTTTTAGTCCCCCGCCCCTTTGGTTTGGTTAAAAATAGCTCCTGCCCTCATAGCACATCTTGATTCCATGTCCACCCCCTTTGTGTGTCTCATTTACAAGCAAGCAGGCTTCCAAAGAGATAATAGTGAAATAAAAGAAAGACCAACGCATTGGAACAGGACAAAACAAACAGAAGGAAAAGTGTGGAAGGAAAGGCACAGGACACAGATTTAGTCACAGAGACCCACGTGTTAGCACACTCGGGAATCCCCTAAAAAACACTGAGCTGATATAGATGCAAAGGACCTGTAGGGCATATAGAGAAAAAAAAAAAAAAATATATATATATATATATATATAAATTAAAAAATAAAGATTAAGGAATATGGAAAGAGAAATTCTGGCGTGACTTTATGAACCGAGGAACCTCCAAAGGTGCCGTTGATTTTGTTTTTCTTTGGCCACTTTCTGCTAGGCACGCAGCCTGCCCTTGAGAGAAGTTTGTTTCCTCAGTGAGATTCCTTTGGAGAAAACTAAATGATCATTTGCAAGTGGTTATCCACTGGCCACAGCTTCTGGGGGTAGGGATGGGGACATGTGTGCGCCTCTTTCAGCATCAGGACCCTGTCTGATGCAGACCTATGCGGGGCCTGTGCTGCCTCAGTCTCTGGGTTTATGGGCTCATCAGCCCTGCTTTAGAAGGTCTTCTTGTTTAGAAGGTCTTTTTTCCTTGGCGTCCTCCATACCATTGACCATTTCTCTTTCTGCTCCCCTTCTACAGGGTTTCCTGAGCCCTCAGGGGAGGGATTTGATAGAAATACCTCTTGTAGGGCTGAGGGTTCCAAGTTCTCATTCTCCGAATAACTTCAGGCTTTGGGCCTCTCTCTGTTCCCATCTGCTGTGCTTGTGTTTGCTTTGTTTGATTGTTTTTGTTTTTGTTTTGGCCAGTATTATTTATTGTCGCCCTAGGTCCCTGGGCTGTCTAGTCTCCGGTTCTTGGTCACTGAAGCGGTGTTGGATGTGGATTCCGTCTTGTGGAGTGGGCCTTCAGGCAAATCAGATCTTAGGTGGTTACTCCTGAAGGCTGTGGGCCAGCACTGTGGTAGTGTATGGCAGACGGGGCACCGTGGTGAATGAAAGGTTCATGGCTGGGTTGATGTGTGTGTTTCTCTTTAGAATGCAGGGGTGAAGGCTCTGTGTAGGTCCCGGATGGACGTCTCCATGTACAGTGAACTGTGTAGGTGGTGTTGTCAGTGATGGGGTCTTGCTCTTAGTTTGTGGAGAGCAACCTGTAGTCTTGGCAACAGTCTGGGTTGTTTGGGGACTCCCTTGGGACCCATTTGGCCAAGAAATCAGTTAGAGGCAATCCATTTCTGGTACTAAAAGCTTCCTTTGGTGATAAGAGATGTCTGGTTGTGGCTCTGTCTTCCTTGTTATTTGTCATTTCATTTAGATCAGACACACTCACGCACACATGTGGAAACTTTTACTCAACTAGGTTTTTATACTACATCCCTCAAATGGCCCTTGATTTTAGCTGTCTCTCCTGATAGCGCCTCCCTTACCTGCCTCCACCTGCTCCAGTCCCCACCCCCCTCTATCTATAACTAACTATTCTATTTCCCTTTGTAGGGAGAGCTATCTCTCTGCCCTGGTTCCTTATTCGTATTTATCCTTTGTGGTTCTATGGACGGTGGCTTGGTTATTATTGACTAAACAGTGAATAGCCACATATAAGCAAATACATATCATTGTCTTTCTGGATGTGGGTTGCCTTACTCACCATGATTTTTTTTTTTCTACTTCAATCCACTTACCTCTGAGTTTCATGACTTCAGTGATTTTTGACAGCTGAGTAGTATTCTACTGTGTAAACGTACCACCATTTCTTTTCCAGCCCTCTGATGAGGAACAGCTAGGTTGTTTCTGGTTTCTGGCTGTCATCAATAGAGCAGCAGGGAGCAGGTTGGGCAGGTGAGGCTGTGCGGGGATGAAGAATCCTTTGGGTGTATCTCCTGTACATGCTTCTTCCCACCCTTGGTTGCCACGTTTGAAAACATTGTGTTACTTTGATCCATATTGGTGAAAGTGAAGTTCATTCATCCGTCACGGGCCTCCTGGGCTTGTTGATGTTTCTGGGAATGACCTGCATGTATTCTTCCTTAATTCACTGACCTGATAGCATTCCCTCCTCTCCTTCTTTTGACTGTTGGTGATTTATGTCTTTTGTCACATGTTTTTCTGGGACGAATCTTTCTGTTGTGGACTGTTTAGTGGGCGTTTTAATTTTTGTCGGACCAAACCTGGAGTTTTTAGTGTTTTCTACTAGGTTGTCAGTGAGGAAGTCTTTTGATTTTTCCAAAATTATAAAAAATATTATGTGATTTTTAAAAAAATTTTAGCACTTACAGATTTTTCTTTTACATTAAATCTCTATTTTTTTGCTACCTATGATGTGGGGACACGTCACACTTACTCAGTTATCTACCCAGTAAGTCCTAATTTAGGCAGCTGTATTTGAGTGAGCAGATCTACTTTGTGTTGGAGTTGCTGGCCTTGCCCTTTACCGCCCTGCTTAGTTGTGAGAGGTTTGACAGACCCACACAATCATGAAACACCCAGCAGCTAGAGTCAAGAGCTTTGTCCTCCGTCCCAGGATGTCCCCACATCCCTTCATCACCAGACACCTTCCAGCCTTAGCCCTTGGCAAGCATGACCCTGTCTGTCTTCTTGTCTTGTGGCTTTTTCTCCTCCAGAATGCCATAGCCACAGGCAGTGATTTTAGCCAGTGCAGGATCCTGCGAATCCTCTGGAGTCTAGCATCATTACTTGACTTGCCCTTTTTTTCCCCAAACACCTTATGTGCAACCGCAACTGTCTTTTTCATTACTGAGTAAGATTAGGGAACAGATGTACCACAGTCTGTTTGTTCTGGAGTTGAAGGAATTTTGGATTGTTTCCAATCCTAGGCCAATACAAATAAAACCTCTACAGTCCAGAAGGGGGGAAAAAAGATAAGCCCAAGATGGAGATGATTTAAATGTTGAATCATCTTCAATATTACTGCATTTCCCGCATTGGGTGGTAGCGAACTAGTTGCTTCTAAACCTAGACAACTAACTTTACCCTTCTTAGTTCCTTCAAAGAGCCAAGGAGTTGCCAAAATGGCATTAACTCCGTCAAGGGGTTGTATTATTCCTATCCCCCACAACTTGGGGTACAGACAAGACAGGATGCCCCCACCAATATTCTTAACTTCCTCTTGAGAAATTCAGCATGGAAGAAAAATCTTAACAGTTTAAGATAGAAATTGATGTATACAGGTCCTCTGGAGACTCCTAGGGAAGCCCCATGGGCCAAAAGTCCATGAGCAAATAGACTTTGCCAGTGTGAGGTCTGGTTGAAGGCTGCTCTTCCCGTGCAGCCCCATGAGGGACCTGGGCAGCCACTTCACACAGCAGGTTGCATTGGTGTGGTGGTTTGAATAAGAACCCCCTTCCCCCATAGGCTCATACTTTTGAATGGTCTGCAGTGAGTGAACTGTTAAGAAAGATTAGGAGGTGTGGTCTTGTGGGAAAAGATGCTTTACTGGGGGTGGACTTCGAGGTTTCATAAACCCAAGCCAGTCCTACTCTTTGTCTCTCTTCTTCCTGTTTGTGGATCAGCTGTATGTTCTCAGCTAATGCTCCAGTGCCTGCCTGCATGCTGCCAAACTCCCCACCATGATGGTTATGAATTCACCCTCTGGAATTGTAAGCAGCCCCCAAATTAAGTGTTTTCTTAGTCATGGTGTCTCTTCACAGCAATAGTAACTAAGAGAGTTGACTCAGCTCTGAGTTAGGTAGCTTAGCATTGTCAACCAGAGCATGTTGTGGCTGAATTAGGCTTTTGTAAATTTAATTTATGGTTAGCATTAGGTCAGATGGAGGAAAGTAGCAACATCCTTATTTGGGAATTATAAAAGGAGACTCAGAAAGTAGCTTCAGAAGTTCTTAAAATATAGGCAGGGAAGTATTGTGAGAAAAGACTTCGTAGGAAGTATTCAGAGAGCTACTAGAATGTCAGGACTCTACAGAATGGTGTGTTTGGGAGCTGAGGGTTAAGACTTCTTAGAAAGTAAGGGAGAGTAACTAGGCTGCTGTGGAGAAGAGTGCTGTGAGGCCTCTCATGACTGGTTCTTTTCTGGTGAGTGCTTTGGGAATATTCTTTCATCTCTGCCAGCCCATGACGTGATTCTTAACGCACATGGGAAGAGTGGACGGGGAATGATCAAGACCACAGGGGGCTTGTCTTGCATTCAGATGCGGCAAGAAGTGTTGGAGGTAGGATGGACAAAGAAGCTCTGAGATAGCTCTTTCACCCTCAAGTCTGAGTGACCAAAGCCACGTGCCCCTCACAGTCTATTGAAACTATCTTTGGTTTCTTATTAGTTTGGTTTCCCACACTCCCCCCCCCCCTTTTTTTTCCTCATATAGTATTGCGATCTGGTATTCTAAAAAGTTCCCAGTAGAGCAGAAAGATAGGTTGGAGGTGTGAATGGTGAATGGAGCATGTACAGAGATAGGTTGGAGGTGTGAATGGTGAATGGAGCGTGTACAGAGATAGGTTGGAGGTGTGAATGGTGAATGGAGCGTGTACAGAGATAGGTTGGAGGTGTGAATGGTGAATGGAGTATGCACCTGGGATATACACAACTCATGAAACAGGGTTCTTTGTCAGTAGGAAGCTTCCCCATGGCGGTGTACAGGGTGCAGGCAGAATTTGGAACCACTGGCCTTCCATTGCTGCTAAGGCAGTGGCTGTAGCTCACTGCTACCCCATGTCTCATTCATGTGACTTGTATGAAGATGAGGTATTATAGCACTGTAATGTGGAAGACTGCAGATAGGTTTCCCACTGATATTAGAGTGGCTTTTAATGTTAAATGCCAGAAGACAAGCAAGCTACCAAGCCTAGATTTCTCTGTAGGAATGTGATTTTCCTGTTAACATTCAGATAGTGTTGTAAGTTTAGTGGTCAGATTTTTTTATGAACTATATTTTCCTTTTATGAGTATTTGTATCTAAAAATACTTTATTGCTTTGGGAATAAAAGTCAAGAGGCATGTTGAAATTGCAAAATTTTATAATGTTACATTTGGTTGTCATTAGATGTATTTGAAAGGAAATGGAGTGCATGTGAATGTTTTTGAAATGTAAGGGGATTATCGTGAAATATTGTCTGTGGCATGTAGAGTGTGTATGGAAGTATTGTATGTGACTTTAGGTTCTGAAATCGAAAAAGATTATATATATTATTGCTGAATATATGTGAGTGTATACACACATATGATAAATATGTAAAAGGATGGGTTCCTTACACAACCATGGGTCTGATAATTGTTTGCTTTCTGACTTATTGATCATTTATTTCCTGCATAAATGGTAGTTGCTCATTTGTTTTTATTTTCTCAAATTTTATACTGTGTGTGTGTGTGTGTGTGTGTGTGTGTGTGTGTGTGTGTGTGTGTAGAGATCAGAGAGCAGCTTGCAGAAGTTGGTTCTCTCCTATTCTGTGGGTCCTAGTCACTGAACTCCGGTTGTCAGGCTTGGTGGCTGCACCTTTATCCATCTTTTTTGGTCTACTCATTTGTTTTTAGGCCTCTGCTGTTTTCTCTGTTCAGAAATATAGTTAAATACAGGGTAACATTTATTCTAGCTTATTATAGTGATCACTTACAGAGCTGGAGAGATGGCTCAGTGGTTAAGAGCACAAACCTCTCTTGCAGAGGACCCGAGCTCAGTTCTTCGTACTCACATCAGACAGCTTACAACCACATAATTCCAGCTCCAGGGGGACCTGATGTTTCTGACCTCCATGAAACATATTTGTACATACACACACAGATCCAACCTCGAACTAGCTGTGTTAAAGATCTTTAAGCCCTCCCATTTGGGTTTGGGTTTTTATTGGCTCCAGAATTCCCACTAGTCTTCCATTTGTAAACATCTGTGAGATAAAGGGGAGAGAGAGCTTTTGTGGTCCTCACCAAAAGACATGTGTGCTGTCAGGGATGAAGACTGGTCTGGAAAAGATTAAATCACTTTCCTCTGAGAGTTTAGGATGGAAGATTTTAAACAAGCTGTGCCAGACATCTTAACTGATAGGATTTCCCATTACCATTGTCAGTTTCAGCTGCATACGTGTAAGTGTGCAAATGCACACATGCACATATGCAGACAGGCACACTGGGCCTCTTTCCTCACTCATGAAGCGAGCTTTGGCCAGGGTACTTCTCAGATAATCCCTATGGTCTGGCTTTTTTCCTCTTGCACTGGCTCTTATCCCCCCCCCCCACCCCTCTTGGACACGGACGGACACACACACACACACACACACACACACACACACACACACACACAGTATGTATCTATTTTCTACTGTGGGTTAGCCAGCTAGAGTTCTAGTGTCTGTAATGTGAAAGAAGCCGAGGTTCAGTTTTAGGATCCTCCCAGGCATGGT
This sequence comes from Micromys minutus, assembly GCF_963924665.1. Taxonomy (NCBI): domain Eukaryota; kingdom Metazoa; phylum Chordata; class Mammalia; order Rodentia; family Muridae; genus Micromys; species Micromys minutus. Next base: position 52,427,285 of record NC_137981.1, read on the forward strand.
CCTGGGACTGCAGGGCATCCCTTGTCCTTGGATGGGCCACGGGGCTGCAAGCTTTGCTGGGAAGTGTGCTCACATTAAAGCTGCTACTGGAATCCTCACCCTTCTAGGTAGATAGTGGAAATGAACTGATTTTGGTAGCCTGGTTGAAGACCATTGTTTTTCTCATTGAAATGAGGTTTGTCTTAGAGTCATTTGTGCATACGGAGAAAAGTAGCCACAGTCATCATGACTGTCACTCAGAGGTCTTCCCCGAGATTCTGGCTTCTAGCTTCTTATTCTCTTCCTTACCTATGAGTCCTGTTGGATGCAGTAAACTCAAAAGAGTCTTAGATATGACTGATTTAATCACAGATCTCTTAATCTTCATTTAAAGAGATCTTCATTTAATAAGAACCTATCTCAGGAACAATCGTTTATCTGTTTTTGACAAGCCTTCACTATGTAGCAGTGTCTGTCTGATTCTTGTGTAGAGCCTAATCAGTCATCCTGTTTCTGACTCCATAGTGCTGTGACTCCAGGAATATGTTAATGAGCCTGCTTCCTCAGCTGCAATCTTTTTTTTTATTATTATAAAGATTTACTTATTTATTTCATGTATGTGGATATTCTGTAGCTGTCTTCAGACACAGCAGAAGAGGGCATCAGATCACATTACAGGTTGCTGGGATTTGAACTCGGGTCCTCTGGAAGAGCAATCAGTGCTCTTAACCACTGAGCCATCTCTCCAGTTCCCCTCAGCTGCAATCTTATGGGGGCTTTTGTGATTGGGTGTAGATGTTCTGGGCTGTTTTCTCTCACTTGTACCTAATAAAACTGTCTGAGCTAGAATCAGATCTTCCCTCCTCTCTTTTCCTTCTCCTAGTTTGATCACCAAGAAGGAGTTCAGTGAACAGGAACAGAGGTCAGTGAAACAGACAAATGAACCAATGATCTTCCGATGGAGAGGCATGATTAAGAAAGAGTGTTGCCCACCTTCTGACTCACACACTGGCTTCTCCACTGAGTCATTACAGAAACACTTAGAAGAGATAGCAGGGAGAGAGCCTAGATACTCAGACATCCCAGAGGGAAGCGCTGCTTCTCCAGGGTGATAGCCATTGTCCAGCAAGCCAGAAAGGACTTGGTGGCTCACCCAGATGAGCATGACAGTGTCCATCCTTAAGGATGCAGATGTGGCTGTGCTCTAAATAGGAAGCTGAGCAGTGGTGGTGGTGGTGGGGGACAAAGGAGATGGCGGGTGACTGCCCTGTTGTCTGTGCCCGCCAGGTGTTAGTCATAGTCCAAGGGCCTCTGCAGATTCCCCTTTCTGGGCTCCACAAACCGTATGAATAATGGACTGTGACCTCTGTTCTTCAGATGAGGAAGCTGTGGGGGAAAAGTCCCTGTGTGTGTTTGTATCCCACAGACTTTATTCTGTAAGTTTGAATTGCCGTTACCTCAGCTCTCCTCAGAAAAGACTAAACTTAGTCTTGGGTTAGTTTAGGTGAGGTGGCTTGTGGGCTCTTGGTACCAGTGAGCCAGTCGAACCCATCGGTACACTATAGTTGGGCCAATATCTATCTAGATCAAGACATTCAAGCTGTAAACTTTCATAGGATCTTCAGGTTAGAAACTTCTGGAATTCAGGCTGGAGAGGAGGCTCTGCTGTTACAAGCACTGGCTGCTCTTCCAGAGGAACTGGGCTCATGCCCCCATGCCCACATGCCAGCTCACAACTGTGTGAACTTTCAGTTCCAGGGGCTCACGCTCTCGGAGGCAGGCACGGAGGCAAAACACTAATGCACGTAAAGTAGTAATGATAACAACAAAGAAGAAGCTTCTGAAAGTCGGTCATGACAGCCACTGTTTTTCTGAGTGGTTGAGGAAGTGAGAAACCTGGGAGCTCCTGCTCCTCTTGGCGGGAGGGCACTGGTGTCAGGAGTTGCAGCAGGCATTCTGACTGAAGCCCCTGGCTGGGGCACATCAGAGCAGGATGGGACATGCATGTCTCAGTGCACATAGGCTAGTTTGAAACCTGACTGTTGGTGTGAAACAATAGACATTTTGTACATTTTGGTATTATACCTGTTGTCGAATATCATTTCCCAACCCTTATTGTGATGTTATATTATTTAAGATTTTTAAAAAACAAACAAACAAACCATTTGGCCTTCTAGAATATTAGTGCGTCGAAGCCAGAGTGAAGGTCAAAGATAGTTGTAGATCTTTAGTCTTGATAGAACTAATGACCAAACACAGATAGATAAATACAATAATGAAATTAAAAAGAAAAAAGAAAAAGAAAACCAGGGTGGTGGTGCAGGCCTATTTTACCCTGGGGACTGGGACAGGAGACCTTGTCAGAAAGAGAGAGACAGAGAGACACACAGAGACAGAGACGTAGACATACATCAGGTTCAAAACCAGAGATGAATAAATCCAACCAACTTAATATTCTAAGTAGCAAAGGACTCAGATTGGGACCATATCTTTTTCTTATTGGATTCTTCTGTAGATTCCATTTATTAAAAAAAAAAAAAAAAAAAAAAAAAGAAAGGTTTCAGTTGTTCCTTGGGGAACTATAATTTGGGGACCCATGAAAGATCTCAATTCATTAGAAAGATTTATAGCTTGTGGCCAACAGATTTTCCTTCCTCAAAACTGATCCTATTTGTAGCGTCTAAAAGTGTTCTTTTGGTTGCTTATTATGCAATTTTCAGTTTTCTTTCATCTTCACCCTCCCCCTGCTTTACCCCCCTCCCCCCATAATCCTAGTTTCAAAGAAAATGCTAAAGCTAGGATTTGGTGAGATGCAAACTTATTTTACATTTGTAGACATTCTGTCTTGTCTGTTTGGCTCCGCAAACCTACACTTTTCTGGTATGAACAGTAAGCTGCTTAGGGAAGAATTCCAGCAATTTGTCTCTCCCAACCTTGTACAAAGCAGTCAGGGAAGCGACCTCTGTGCAGCAGACTCCCTATTCTTGTTTAATTTCCTCAGACAAAACAAGAGCTTGCGGTGGTGCCTGCCAGTTCCAAGCAGCATGTCTCTCTGGCCCAGATTGTCACTTCATGAATCAGGAAGCTGGAGCTAACAGCCCTTGAGTCAGCCGGTCGGCTTCTTGTTTTATAGATGAGAAACTGAAGTCTAGATTAAGTTAAGTCCTTGAAAGGCATGCTGTTTGCAAATTGAAAAAAAAAAAGAGAGAGAAAAAATATTCTGTTCTGTTTAATTTTAGGATCTCCCAGCTTCCCTCTGTCCCTGGCTTTCTCTTTTCACTCTAGGTTTTTGTTGTTTTGTTTTGAGAAGGGCTTTCCTGGAACCAAGTCTGGCTTCTAGCTTTCTGTGTAGGGAAGGGGGAACGGATTCTCCTGCCTGCCTCCACCTTACCAGAGCTGGGGTTATAGCATGTGCCACCATGCCTGGTGATTGAGCCCAGGGTTCATATGTAAGCTCTCTGCCGCCTCAGCTACTTCCCCAGCCTTTGCCTGACTTCCTTCCTTCTCTTCTTCCTCCCTCCCTTCCTTCCTCCTTCCCTCCCTCTCTCCCTTCCTCCTTCCTTCCTCCTTTCCTGCCTTCCTTCCTTCATTCATTCCTTTCTTCCTTCCTTCTTTCCTTTCTTTTTAAAGTATGGACCGGAGAGCTGGCTCAATGGTTAAAGGCATTTCTCATTGTTATAAAAGGCCCGGGTTTGATTTCCAGCACAGACTTACCACCTCCTCGAGCCCAAGCCCACATACAATGTACAGGCACAGATACATACATTAATAAACATACACCTGAGAAGATTATTGCTATTTTGTGTGTATTGACTGGTGTTTTGTCTGCACGCATGTCCGTGTGAGGGTGTTGCATCCTTTGGAATTGGAATTGCAGTCATGTGGGTGCTGGGAATTGAACCCAGGTCCTAGAAGGGCTGCCACTGCTCTTAAGCACTGAGCCACCTCACCAGTCCCCTGATCTCTTTGTAGCAGTTACTGATGTTCCAGGATGAGGACATTAGTTTCTCTCCTAAACCCACTACTTTTTATCCTGTGCTTAAAATGGCCTTAGACTAGCACAGGATGGTCACCAGTCATGGGTTTGTATGACAAAGGATGGCTTTAGAGCTAGTATTTCCATAGAGGGAGAGAAATCTTGGTTCGTCTCCATTTCTAGACTATTCCAGGGCACACTGTTGCTATTACTGGCCATCCTGGCCAGAGGAGAATGGGCAGTCTCACCAAGAGCTTTGCTGTTGCTGAGCTGAAACTAGTCCTTCCTAGTCTCAGCTCCCCTGTTGCAGGCTGTGTGGCTGAGCTGTGGAAGCTTTGCTGCAGGGGAAATCTGAGCTGGCCTTGGTAAGGTAAGGGAAGTGGAGGGCGAGGCTCTGAAGAGAGGAATTGGATGGACCAGATAGCAAGTGACTGCAGACCTGTTTGCACTTTTAACCGAAGACTGAAGAACATTGCTGAAGGAATCTGTTCCCAGTAGGAATCTCTTTGACAGCCTCAGTTGGAAAGAAATATACATTTTTTTCCCCCTTGTGTGACCAACCTTGGAGAGGCGGTTTCCGATAGCCTGTCCCTGTGCGAAGGGAAACCACAGGTGATGTTTTGGAGAGAAGCAGAAACATGCTTGCACCAGGGGAAGACGTGGTGACTGGCTGGGCTGTTCTGAGTGTTTTACAGAAGGATTACAAATAATATGTACAGATTATATTGGGGGGTAGGGAAATGCCTGCATATCCAATGGAGTTTTTATTCAGCCATGTAAGAATGAGAATGAAATTGTGTATTTGCAGGGGGGTGGATGCAAGTGTGGAGCATTGTGTCAACGGTCAGTCTGAGGATGACAAGAGTCTAGACTCGTATGTGCATATACGTGTATACCACATGCATGTAATGTGAAAGTAGAAAGTGTTTGAAAGGAAGAAGGGGACAAGGGATGGAGGAGTTGGGGTGGGAAGACAGGCTAATGGGGTATTTAAAAAAGAGAGAGACAAATCATCTGCTTAAAATGTAAAGTAAGGAGAGGAATTCGTGGCTCAGACATTAGAATGTTGGCCAAGCACACACAGAGGCTGTAGTTTATATCCCTGGCATCACACACACCGAGCATGGTTGTGTACAAGCCTGTGATCCCAGCCCTGAGACGGTGGAGACTGGGGATATAGAGGTACAGACACAAGGTACATAGAGTTAGGAGGAAGTGTGGCACATGGCGATGCTCACAGTAAAACAGTAGGTACACAAGCCAAGAGTTGTCATTTGTACCTTGGATACTCTTGGGGCTATGTCTGTGTAAGTCTGTGTCTCACGAGTAGTTGACCGAAGGCAGTCTGAAGCCAGGCCCGCATTCGGCAGGGCTTCGCCTCCAAATTGTGGCAGACGGTTGCACAGGATTATCTGGGGTTGCTAACTCAGATTTCTGGAAGAGGAATATCGAGGGACTTCAGAGAAGAGAGACTTCATGCTGGGTGGAGAGGGGTGCTCAGGGGCTGTTTTGTGGAGTTGAATTGTAGGTGTGAGATTGTGGTCAAGACAGGAGTTGAATGATGAATCTTAAGGAGAATATAAATTTTTTGGGGTAAAAACAAAAACCTCTTTTATGAGCACAGCTGTTTTGTCTGCATGTACTTGGTGCCAGAAGAGGGCACAGCATCCCCTGGACTGGAGTTACAGATGGTTGCGAGTGCTGTTGTGGGTGCTGGGAATTGAACCCAGGTCCTCTGGAAGAGCACTAGTGCTCTTTAACCTCGGAGCCATCTCTCCAGCCCTAAGCAGGGAAGAGTTGACTATAGAAGAGGGTGAGTTTGACAGGCAGTAGAGGAAAAAGTTCAGAATTAAAGCTGGAACACTTGGAGATTGCTGGTCTTTGGGTGTGTGTGTGTGTGTGTGTGTGTGTGTGTGTGTGTGTTTGTGTATGTACATGCATGAGCATGTGTCTTCCTTTGTGCCTGTGTGTGTGGTTAGGTTCATTCCTGCATGTGTGTGTGCACATACATGTGAGCATGCATGTGTGCATGAAAAGATGCGTACCTGTATCTCCATCGGTCCGGAGCAGGTGCTTTTACCTGGAGCTGAGAGCAGTAGTTTGCCTTTGAGAGCCTCTGCTTACTTTCCCATGACTAAGAATCAGGAAGAGTGAAGATGGTCGTTACACAGCTTGTGACAAAGTGGCCTCACTACTTCCTGTTTCCGTGGGGGGGTGATAGGAAGAAACAGTACTTTAGGGGACAGCGGTGCATGGAGCCTAGGTGGTGTCAGGAATGTCAGAGCCATGTTTACTGTAGAAAACCCACCACAGCCTTCAGAGGAAAAGCCTTGGAGCACACTGTAGCTGAGTGGGATGGAGCGGAACGATTGTGCAACTGCAGCAGCTGCAGGCTGGGGACGCACCCACAGGCCGGGAGGCTGGAACTCCCTTCTCCTATGTGTTCTGTGTCATTTCTCCTAACCCACTTCCCCAGCCCGTCCCTATTCAAAAACCACAGCCTGCTCTGAAAGCGCAATAGAAAATAGCCGGCCGGGTACTTCTCCAAGTGCCCCGCAGAAGGACACTGTTTGAAATGGTGACCTCCTTCAAAAAGGAAAGGCCATTTCTGAGAGGAGCCCGGGAGTGGGTTCATTCTCTCCCGCCACTGACAAGTTTACTCTGACAGGAGCTAGGCTGTGGTCCAGGGAGAGGAGAACAAGATGTCCCCACCACAGGAATCGATGGGACACCTTTCTTCCCTAACCGGGTGGGGTATGAGGGTGGACTGAGCAGTCCTCCTGCTGTCCTGACCGGTAGGGACAAATCCTACGGCAAATTCCTTGTTTATAACGGATTCTCCCACGTTGGCACTTTTTTTTTTGGGTGGATACAGATTACCCGTTAATAAAGAAATCTGTTTGAAGAACTTCACTCTGAAGCATAATGTACAGACTGTCACATCCATGTGTTTTCAATGCCCAATGGATTTTCTGAAATGTTTTTTTATGTATGTATATTTGTGATTGTGTATAGTGTATGTATGTGTTCATGAGTACATTCATGTGCATACATATAGGATCTATGTGGGTGGGGCGGAAGTAAACATTAGGTGTCTTATTTCATCGATCTCCACTTTATTTTTTGAGACAGGGTCTCTCACCAAACCTGGAGCTTACTAACTAGCTAGACTGGCTGACCGGTGACCCCAGGAATCTTCCTGTCTTCATATCCTCTGTGCAAGGTCACAGGTGCACGTGTGCCCACACCTGGCATTAAAATGAGGGCCGGGGGTTCTGATGTCAGGTCCTCGTGTTGAAGGGGCAGCGACATTGCCTACCAGCACCTCCCTTATTTTAGGTACTGCCAGTCATCTGAAATAGGAGTGTAGGAGACCGCATGCTTAGGCTGCCTCAGGGCCACACCACGGTTTGTAAGAGACTGGCTATCACCGCGTTTTCCCATCCTCACAGGGCGGGGAGGTTGTCCCATACTGAGTTGGTGTCCCCAGCCATAGCTGAGTTGTCGCATCTTGCTTACTACTGTGTGTAGCGCAGCCACATTGGCTTCAGTGGCTGCTGTCACAAATGGTGGCGTACGCAGTGGCGCGAGACAAGAGGAATGCGTTATCTCAAGTTCTGGAACCTAGAGTTCTGAGATGAAGGTGTAGACTTGTCTGCATGCTCCCGGAGACTCCCGGGAGATTCTAGTCCACACCACTGCTGGCTCCTCGTGGTGGCCAGCCCTTCCTATTGGTTAGGTCTCAGCAAACCTCAGCTTCCATAAATTCTAATCTTTCCTCAACTTGTAGAAAACACCCCGAGGTGACTAAGGATCCTCAGCTCCATTTGCCTGATGAGGTAGCACACACAGCTGCAGGACATTGGTTTGGAAATCTCTTCCCAATGCAGCAACTGTCAACATTGGGCCAAGGGTATTGTGTAGGTGTGTTGTAGCTATTCTTCTTTCTGTCGCTCTCCTAGGAGTGGATTTGCTGAGTTTAATCTACTCTTAATGTAAAGTTAATTGCTGATTAATTCATAAATTTTTACTAAGAATAAAAATTAATCAAATTTAAATTTAAACTAATTTAAACACATTAGTAAGCTCATTTAACTTTTAAGAAGCTGCCTGTCTTATTTCTAAAGGGGCTCCCATTTTGCATTTGTACCAGCCAAGAGGTTGTGAGCTCCAGCCGCTCCGCCCTCTTGGCAAACATCTTTTTAAATGCAGCCGTTCTAGGAGGTGTGGATGTGGCATCTGATGGTGGTTTTGATTTGCATTCCCCTCATGGCTAATATTACTGAATGTGCTTCCATATGCCTCTTAGTCACTCCTGTGGAGTTACGGTATGACACCGGTGCCAAGCTCTGACCTGTTCTCTCCTGGTTCCAAAGTGATTTAGTCCCCAGGACAGAAGGCAGCAGACTTAACATGGTCCTCAGGATTACGGAGCACTAGGGTTATTCTGTCCCCAGGGCACTGAGGGCTGGGACAAGGCGCCATCTCTGCATTGTGACCTCTGTCACTCTGTTACTAGAGGTAGATGGCACCGAAATTCATTCGAATGACCGTTGAGCACCACATCAAGGAAGCCAAAAGACCACTCCCCCTGTGCCATCAAGACCATAAGCTTAAATGAGTTTCACGTTGGCTGTCGTCTCATGGACAAGGGGACTGACCTGCCCAAGTTCTCATTGTATTCTCTAGCCTGGATTCTTCCGTAGTGTTGTCCCAAGTTTAAAGAGTTATTTCTGGGATCCAGATTGTACATTTGATACCTTGCTTCCTCCCACCAGACTATCATGTTTCCTAGGAACAGAGGCTACATCTCTGTTTTTTTTTTTTTTTAAATCTGGCACAGGATGTGTTATGTGTTAGGCAACCAGTTAGCATGGAGGACATAACAGCTCGGTTTAGTGTTTTACATACAGCGAATCATACGAAATTCAGCAGAAGTGGTTGGCTTTTTAAATACCGTCTTAGATGGTGTTGGTTGTTAACTTGACAGAGGGAACCTAAGCTGATGAATTCTTCATTTGATTGGTCTGGGGACTTGTCTTAACTGTTGGTTGGTGGAAGGTAGCCCACTGTGGGTAGTACAGTCCTTAGGCAGGTGGGCCTGGGCTATATAAGTTGCTGAGCCAGGAGAAACAAGCTAGTAAGCAAGCTTCCTTCATGGTTTCTACCTCAGTTCCTGCTTCCAGGTTCCTGTCTTGAGCTCCCACCTTGGCTTCTCGAGATGATCGATTGTAAACTTGGTCAGGATTTTATCACAACAGCATAGAAGCAGATTAGAACAAATGTATCGGGTGGGAACTTCTAAAAGTACACGTCTTCTAATCCCCTCCCCCTTTTTTTCCTCATTAACAGCAATCTATAACTACAATGCATCTCAAGATGTGGAACTCTCCTTGCAGATCGGCGACACCGTCCACATCCTGGAGATGTATGAAGGTGAGTGCGCCGTGCTTTCTCTTCCGTACAGCTCCATTGTAGCTGTTAGGCTCCCAGAGGCAGCAAGTAGACAGAGGGGCAAGTGGACTCTTCCATCCATGTTCCTGCTTTAACTATCAGGCCTCATTAGCCATGTTTGTAAGTTAGAGCTCTACTCACAGCACCTGACATGCATGTTTTAAGACTCCTGCTTCTGGAAACCACAGTCCCCTTAGACCTTAGTCGATCAGTCCTTTGTCCGAGGGGCGGATAAGCATATACCGTCTTCGTGGACTTACTTTCCCACCGTGCAGATAAACAGCACATGTTCAATTTTGACAACTTCCATGTGGGCTTAAAGCAATGCTTACGGATCGATTGATATTTGGATCCAGATTACTTGCTTCTGGTTTTCAGTCTGCTGCATGCTGACCTTTTTTTTATTTTTTCTGCCTTTTTTGGTTCTGTGTTGAGTTTTCCCACCATGAGTGTAGTTTCTGTTTCCGCAGAGATGGGATTTCTTCGATTTATACCATCTGAAACCCGTTTTTAGAATATATATGCCTGCCGTTTTAGAATTGGGCTAAGCATCTCTTTTAAGTCCTGCTCATTAAGCCTTTTATTACTGTCTTCACCGGGGCTTATCCTTTACTGAAATTACAGCCAACTCATTGTGAGGCTCAGCTCTCTAATTTTTGTCTTGCTGGTCCCATAAGGTCCTTAGAAATGCTACTCTAAGCCACACAGGCATCCTTTCTTACATCAGCACATGCCCCAGGCAAGAAACCACCACAAGTGCTTCCCTTTTTACTAGTAAACTCTCTTGTCTTGTGTGTGTGTGTGTGTGTCTGTCTGACTGTCTGTCTGGGGTGTGTGTGTGTGAGGGCAGTAATGGAGGGGGTCTTCCTAATTGACCTATACATTACATCAGAGAAGAACAGAGTATTGTGACATAAAGTTAAGGCCATCCCTAAAATGCATTCTTAAGATTGTTTTCTCAAAATAGGTTGGTTTTGAAAGTTTTTCTGTGGCTCTGATATCTTTTTGTGGTAGCTATTTGAAGCATGTTGTTCTCACAAAGTACATATTAGTAGTGGTTTTGAGTATGTTCACGCTTATACTTTGGTGGACCTCTTATTCGGACTACTTAGGACTGCAAGTCTATGATTCCAGACTGGTTTGGATTTTGGAATATGCATAGTAAAATGTTGCATGGTGCCTCTCTGTAAATTCATCTCCTCTTGTTCATATATGTGTTTTGTACATAGCCTGAAGATCATTTTATACAATATTTTAAATCATTTCATTATGGTGTGTAATCCACCTGTGAAGTCACGGTCCATGCTCTTAACATTTTGACTCTTGGAGCATTTTGGATTTTGGAGTTTTGGATTAGGGATGTTTATATTGTGCTCGGTGTAAACACAGACACACGAATGCCATTTGTTTCTAATCCTATGTCACTGAGCCTCCAAATCCCAACCCGAGGTGCCTCTAGTGTTTTGCAGCTCATACGCAGCGCATTGAGCACCACACAGAAAGCCTCGTTCTTGGTATCGCTTTGTGGGGATGATCAGGCCCAGCTAGCAAGAAGGGAGCTCTCTTGTACCTGTTGCCGTGGAGTATCTGAGTGTCAGTCGCAGAATGCTGGGCCCTCAGAGAAGGATGTCACTCGCTGTGCTTTCAAAGTGGACCCGTGTCCTGGTGCGAGCGAGGAAACTGAACACATGGGGAGTGCACAACCTCCAAGCCACATGCCAGTTTCACACGAATTTGACATTGGATTTTTTTTTTTTTCCAATAGCGTTTCTTTTACAGACTTCGTTTTTAAATAGTGCCTGCTGTGCCCAACTCTCAGAGGGGGAGGCTCTGGTATCTGCTTAGTACTTTGAGTTCTTGGCTTGAGTCTTGAATTCCTTTATTACTTCAGGTAGGAGTGCTTTACAAACATAAGACCTGCAGGAAATGCTGAGTAATGACTTGCGTTGGTTTCCCCTCCCTGCTCCCTTCTTCCTTTAAAACAAACAAAATGGAAACGCCCACAGTACTGCCAGAGAGAATACCAGGGCGAGACTGGTACCATTTCTTGGCCTCTGGGGGTTTGTCTTGCAGCTTCCTGTTGGTGATTTGGGACTCTCCCTCTGTGCATTCTGCCTGACCCCACCTTTGAGACAAGCATACCTGATGTTATGTGTACTGTTCTGGCATGGAGCTGAGTCCTCCCAGACATCTTTCAGCCCACAACCCACAACAGCATGCCACCGAGGTCTATTCCGGATGGCTCAGTGAGTTCTTCCCCAAGAGCAGTGACTACAGAGTCACAACTGTCTCCTGCTTAACCTCCAGGCGCTCGGCATAGCTCCCGTGCTGTAGGCCCAGAATGAATGCAGGTGAGGTAAGAGCTCGCCTGCCCTCTGCAGCCTCACAAGGATTTGGCTGTCGCACGTGTTTTTGTTTTTAATCTGAAACAGAAGCTTTGCTAAGATAGAACTCAGACACCACACAGTTTGCCCGCACTGTCTACGATTCCGTGGTTATTTACTAAGCGTACTATACAGGGAGTTGAGCTACTGTCCATTACAGTCTCCTTTCATTAACCCCATCTCTACCACGGATCAGGCATTTGTCTGGCTCTAGGCAGACACATACCTGCTTTCTGCTTCTGTGAGTTTGTTTGTGCTAGACTTTTATAGTAATGAAGCCAAACAGTGCGTGCGGCGCTTTGTGGCTGACTTCTTCTGATTAGTGCAGCGTTTCCAGGGTGCACATTATAGCAAGCATCACTGCTCTGTTTCCTTTTCTTTCAGTTAGCACCAGTGCATGGGCGTTACCACAGCTCATCCACACATCATCCGATGCATACTGGAGCCTTTTAGGTCTTCCAACCACGCTTCGGCTGTAAACAGTCACCAGCCGGTTTTCTGGGGATATGTGTTTATTTCCTTTAGGTGGACACCAGGAGCCATGATTCCTCTGATCTCCTATTCTGACTATGTGTTTAAATGCTTGAGACACACCCAAGATAGCTTAATCTTTGACTTTAGATTTCTGTCTTTAATGAGAGAGCTGCTCTCGACTGTCCCTTGGATCCTGTGACCACCCCCGACCCCAGTATTGTTACTTAAAGATGAGAGAAGGAAGTGAGTTGGCAGAGCAGTATCCTGCTTCTTGTTTGTAGTTCCCCCAGAGTTGTTTGCCTGTCAGAGAAGAGAATGCTAGCCGAGGCCATTGCCCCTTGTCCCTCCTCTTTGGCACCCGTCTGCCTGTCTTAGCACTGCAGCTTTGCTTCTCAAACCCTGGAAGGTATTTGGCAACGAGACACACCTCCTCCTCCCTCATGAATGTTCTTTTCTGCCCCAGATCCGTGAGCAAGGCACTTCAGCTATAGTCAGTCACATTGTTTTTTTTTTTTAGCTGCACCTGCTCCACACCTAGCATGTGCCCAGTGCATTTAATCGGTGGAGGTAGTAGCTCTGGTCCAATGTCTGTCCTAAAAGACAAACAAGACAAGAAAGTAAATACAAAAATAACCAGACACTTACTATGGGGAGAAGAGGGCAATGTTGCCGAGACCACAGAGGGAAAAGACCGATGGAAGATTATGCTAGATTAGGTAGTTTACTCTTGTCTGAGTTAACTGTCCCTGGACAAGACTCTTCAACTGTCACAGTGTCTCGAAGGTTCGGGTGGCTCATTGACCTGGAAGTGATCAATCAGAGAGAGGTGCATTGAAAAATACAAATATTCCACTCTGAGCCTAAGGTGTCAGCGTCTAATCACAGAGTGTTTCTTTCCTGTGATTAATCTCGAGCTACTACACAGGGCTTCAAGCCCAGGGCCTGATGTACTTCTGAGCTGGCTTTCTGTGCTGAGTTCATAGCCATTGACTGACTATTTATCGATTCTATAAACCTCTCAAGAGCACAGGTGGCTGATGTCAGTAGGAACTCTGAGATCACTAAGTAAAATAGCGTCTCAAAGGTGTTCTGCGCGCCGAGACACGGGCGCAGAGTAAAGCTCTGTGTTCAGAGTTTGTTGTAAAGGCTCAGAGGTTAACATAAATATTTGAACAGGGATTAGGGACAGTGGGCAGCCCTGGAACTTTGAAAGGAGTGAGAAGTGTGTACATTTGGGGTGTCCCTTTCCTTACATGTTACTTTTGCATGGAACAAGTCCAGTGTGGCCCCACCCCAGTCAGAAAGCCCATTCCCATCTGCAGGATGAGTGTCCCTTCTCCAGAAAGCTTAGAAGCAGAGGATTTCGGTTTACTTTTTTTTTTTTTTTTTTTTTTTTTTTTTTTTGGAGTGTTTACATACTATATACATAGCATGAGACATTCTGGGAACCCAAGTGAGAATATAAGATTCATTTTTGTGTCATGTACACCTGTTACACAAAACCCGAAGGTGATTTTATAGAGGCTTTCTTTCAGTGTACCTACCTTTTGCCTGGAACCTGTCACATGATCTGGAGTGGAATTCTCTTTTTACTTATGACTTCATTCTAGAGTCCAAGTTTTGAATTTTAGAACCTTGCATTTTGGATTTTTAAAGGAATGTTCAACCTGTACAATAAAAAGCACACATACACAGGTGTGTGTGTGCACACATGCATACCACACTCGCTCTCGAACACACACACACACACACACCCTTTACTAAGCACTTCAGATTCACTAGATGAATGTGGATCAGGAGCTCCTGTATATCCGTAACATGTCTGCTGCTCTCAGTCAAGATCCTGGGAGGTTTGTGACAATTCTTAATTCATGCTGTCGCTGTGACCCAGTTATATAGAAACAACCGCCTTCCCGAACATAAATGGCAGTGAGCCCAGCAGCTCGGAGTCTGATGACAAGCTCTCCGTGAAAACTTTTGGCTTTAGCTTGGGAAGCAGGTCGGGCTTTATTAGTGCTGTGATGAGGGTGTGTGTGTGGTCGAGTCCCACCTCTGCTTGACCTTTACCCTCAGTACAGCTTGTCATCAGTCAGACCTCTGGGAACATTCTTTCCTGAACCGTGTTTCTCTCAAGACAACGTGTGGTAGTAGGAGTGTGTTTGGGAGAGACCTTAATTAGATGTTACAGCCATTGAAATGTCTCCCCTCTCAGATCGAACGTGTGCACGTGCGTGTACGTGTGTGCGTGTGTGTATGTGTGTGTGGAGATGCATGTGGGTGTGTGGGGAGGTATACTTGCACGCATTCATTTGAAAGGAGGCCAACTTCTGTCATTCCTCAGGGGATACCCACCTTTTTGAGACAGGATACCCTACTGGGATCTGAGACTAACCAGTTGGGCTTGGCTAGCTGGTGGGCTTGGCTGGTTGGTGGGGTGGCTGGCTACCTCCTATCTCCTCCCAGTGTTGAGAGTATAAACACATGCTGGCACACTGCCACAGCCGGCACTTCACGTGGATGCTCAGGAGCAAACTTAGGTCTTCATGCTTGTGTGGTAAGGGCTTGACTGAGTCAGCCCCCAGCCTTTGGATGAAGCCTTCCACAACAGAGAACGCCTCCTAATCTTTTCTTTCAAGAAGCTGTTCGAATATGCTCCTGAAATACATCCAGACATATGTTATTTGGACACAGGCGTCTGTCCAACCTTCTGATGGAGAATTTACAACTGTTTCCTGACTAGTACCATCATTCCATTAGCCGTCATCCACTAGGACTTGGCATTGACCCATTTGGGCAGTTGCCTGTGAATCTACAGAGACAAGAGAACCTGGAAACAAAGAAGTTTGTGGAATGCCACAAAGGGATGCTTCCAGCAGCAACTTTCTAGATGATTTTGCTCTCCAGCGATGTTCTCTGGAACAAGGGATGGGAAAGACTGAGAGTAGTGGGACAAGCCCCTTGTACCCCGCCCGCGCCCTTGATTGCCGGACAATTCACCTATGTAAAAAACACTTTGTAGATAGCAGACTTCCAAACTCCCCTGGACCAAGATTCACTTAAGGATTAAGGACGTGGAAATCAGAGTGAACACATCAATCCACCTGGGGGAGAAATTCTGTGAAGGCCCACTGGAACCTTTTCTGACACTTGTCCCTTTTCTGACACTTTTGGGTGTCACCTCTTGTCTACTGTGATTTGGCCTTCCTTCTGGAGGTATCCTAACATCTGGAGCAGATCTCTCTGCCAGAGTTGGAGTTTATGCTGGAACGGCCTTGAAAACAAAGGTGTGTGAGTGCGATCTTATTGGAGGATGGCTTTTAAAAGATTGAAGCTTCGGGCTGGATAGATAGCTCAGCACTGACTGCTCTTCCAGAGGTCCTGAGTTCAATTCCCAGCAACCACATGGTGGCTCAACAACCATCTGTTGCCCTCTTCTGGTGGGTTTGAAGGGAGCGACAGTGTACTCATACACATTAAATAAATAAATTTTTACAAAAAAAAAAAAAAAAAAAAAAAGATTGAAGCTTCATTGCATTAGATTGTTAGTGACTTCCAGAGCCCAGATGTGTTTTTCTAGTGAGAGAGCAAGGCTTTGTGGCCAGCTGACCTGACAGTTCTACCCACTCTCATGTTACATATGTGGCTTGTAGGTTCTACCCACTCTCATTTTACATATGTGTGGCTTGTAGGCACAGACTTTATTTCACACCCCTTCCAATAGTCTAACTGAAGCCAAAGAGACTTTGTGTTGTCGTTCACATGGTTACCAAATGTTTCCTGAGTGAGATGTGTGCCAGGCTCTGCAGAAAGAGTCCTCTTTAACTTTAAAGTAAATCTTGTGAGGCTGAAAAGATGGCTCAGTGGTTTCAAACACTTACTGTTCTTCCAGAGGACCCACGTTCGGTTCCCAGCACCCGCATTAGATGGCTGCAGCTACAAGGGAACCCGGACTTTGGAGGCCCCTATACCCACATCCACAGACCTATGTGCAGTCACTACACATAGATACACACTATATCACACCCACAGGCCTACATGTATATACTACACATAGATACTCACTATACCCACATCCACAGACATACATGCAGACACTATACATATATACTCACTATACCCACATCCACAGACCTATATGCAGACCCTACACATATATAACTTAAAACATAAAAGATAAAAAGTTGAGTGAAAGTAATCAGAATCCATCATATCCATGCATGAAATTGTCAAAACAAATTTAATTAACTAAATTGAAAGGGAGAAAGGAAGGAAAGGAGGAAGGAAGAAAAAAGAAAAAGAAAGAAAATTAGTTGAAGCTTGGTATGATTGGAACATGCCTGTAATTTCAGGAAGCCAAAGCAGGACGCTCAGGAGTTCAGGGTTATCCTAGGCTACATAGCAAGTTTGAAGCCACCCTGAGCTACCTGATGCCCTGTCTCAAAACCGAAATGGCATTAAAGTGGAAAGCCATACTTTTTCTTGGTCACATGGTATGCACGTTTCTCATGCTGATCAGGCAGGCCCAGGTTTAAGGTTACCTCATCTGAAAGACTGAGTTCAGAGTCATCCTTTGAATTTTTTTTTTTTTTTAAACCTTGCAGCTTATTTGTGAAAAGCCTTTCGATGTGAACAGCTGAGGCTCAGGGTTCTGGGAGGCAGCAGGGACGCTCCCCACGGATAAAGGTGGACCACTGTCCTGTGTAATGAGGGCTTTCATACTGAGACTTCCTCCAGCCTCTGAGGGCTGACACCCGGCTGTCTCAGGTGCCCCCTCCCCAGGTCCCACAAGGCATCTGTTTTGAAGAGTAGGAAGGGTAGCTCCCTGGGTTCTGGCCCTGGAAACTGACATGTTTACCTGGTCCACAGGGGTGCAACCTTTGACTCTGGCCTAATTAAGCTCGCAGGCCCGAGACAGTTAAAGGAAAAACAACAGGATTTAGCACCTGCTCCTCTGCAGTGGCTGCTGCCTCCTCTCCGCCCCATGTGTCATGTGGACGCTATAAACGGCAGCTCCTCCCTGTTCCTGGCTTTTCATTTCTGAGAGGATAAACATAATTTATTGACCTTTTCTATGTGGCTGAGCAGGAGGGCATGTTCGTCTTGTGATGGTGGAGTAAAAGGTGCCTGTGTGGAACATTCTGTAAGTCACACATCCATACATCATTGCCTGGAAAAGTCTAAAGCCTCCCTCAGTCATTGCCCGAGTCTGGGGCACATTCACAACACACTCTTTTGTAAACCAGAGTCCCTAATCAGTTCCATTAAAGGGCCCTTTGTATTTGGTGACTTGTTTATGGATCCGTTTCCTTCCTCCTTAAAGATGCTGTCTGATAGATACATCCACTTCAAGAAGTGTTTTATGTATAATGAATGAACGGCCACGTGAGCGGTAGAAACCTCAGCCTGATGGGTCTCCTCAGACATTTCCGACCACTCTCCCTCATCTGCTGAAGTCAGCCTTCCCCACATTTGCTTTTATTCCTTCTTGACTCGATTCCCTGCTTGAAATGTTGTTTCTGTGTAGCTGTGAACTCTCTTATTTTTCCTCTTTTGCATTATAAAGTAAAAATTAGGGCAGAGAAAAACACCCCATGTCTTGGTTTCCTAGCATGCTGGTTGAATAAGTGAATTGCGGGTCCGCACCGGAACATGCAGGAATAGAACAAACCCATTCAAAATCAATTTGGGAGCATGCCAGGCATAACTAGGATGGATAATGTCGGTGATGAGACACAAGACAAAAGTACAGCCGAGGAGAAGGGTGTCTTACTCTTCATACCTGACTCAAACTCATTTTCGAAGCAATGCCAGATAGAAATTCTCAGCCACATATGAGTGATAGCCTTCTGTTAGAGGTGATTAGTTTATAAAGTCGTTCTCACTTGATAATTTTTTCTTCTTTTCCCCTAAAGCCATCAGATACCTGGTTTAAATGCTATAACATGTACCTAGGTACACAGTAGACAAGGTCTTATCAGACGGCAAAGCCTGTCTACCTCACCCCAAGTACCCTGAGCTTCTCTCTCTTACATACAATGCTCCAACCACTGGCCACTGTTCTCATCTCATAACCAACTATTATTTCTACCTGCTAGTCAGCCCTATGTTATTGGCGTCACACATGTCAATTGTTTGGATTGCTTCACTTGTTCATAAACTTATAGGTAAGTAGCTTTTCTATCTTGATGGGTGGCACTCTTTGCAGACAGAAGCATGCCATGCTTTCCTCATTCAAATGTTGCTGGGCCTTTCATTGAGTTCCACCATAAGCCTGGAAGAACTTAAAGCTTCAGTAAGCATTCCTGTAAAGCGTCCCTGCAAGTATAAGTTTCCGTTTATCTTGAATAAGTATCTAGGCATAGGGGTATTGCTAAGTCATAGGATATGTGTGACTTTAGAAGAAATTGTCAGCAGGGTAAGGGAGAATTGTTAAGAGTTTGGGGTTTACGTTGTTACGATAAAACTCCGTGACCCAAAGCAACTTGGGAAGGGAAGGGATTATTTCCTCTTCTGGGAAGACATCATGGTCCAATTTTGAAGAGAAGTCAGGATGGGAACTCAAGGCAGGGACTTGGAGGCAGGGACGGACGTAGAAGCCATGGAGAAACACAATTTACCGGATTGTGCAGCCTGTTTTCTTACACAACTTGGAACCACCTGCCCAGGGGTGGCACCACCCATAGCGAGCTGGTCTCACCCTCACAGACACTGACACACACAGACAAACAGAGACAGACAGACAGACAAACACACACACACAGACTGAGACTGACTGGCCCTGACTTGGGCTTTTGAAACCTTAAAGCCCACTCCCAGTGAAACACCTCCTCCAACAAGACCACACCTCCTAACCTCTCCCAGATCCACCTACAAAACCAAACACTCAAACTCATGAGCTATGTATGGGGCTCTTCTTGTTCAAACACCTCCACACCATCCTGGGACCTCCCCCCATACACATTGTCTCATCTCTCTGTTTAGTCAGCTCCACACATTAACAGTAGACTTCTTACATGTTGTTTTTATTTTACCATTGCCTGGCTTGGCAGGAGTTATCCATATTTGTTTCAGTTGACAATTATACCAATTGTAAAGTCATATAACTTAACCATTTAAAAAGTTTTAAATTATATTTTAATGTGTGTGTGTGTGTGTGTATCTGTCTGTCTGCTTGCCTGCCTGCCTCTCTATTTGTGTAGGCATGCATGTGTCCCATATATGTGGAGGTAAGAGGCCCAGATGCCCGAGTGTGTTCCCTCCTTCCATTATGTGGGATCTAGAGATTGAACTGTGATCATCAGACTGTTGGCAGGTACTATAACCTAAACACCGAGCCCTGTTTCTGCCTCTAGCTATTTTTTCTAGTCCATAATAAAAACCGGTCGTTCCTTCTAACTCCTCCTCATCTCTGAGGAGTTTCAGTTCTTGC
The DNA here is from genome assembly GCF_963924665.1 of Micromys minutus. NCBI lineage: Eukaryota > Metazoa > Chordata > Mammalia > Rodentia > Muridae > Micromys > Micromys minutus. The sequence goes on from NC_137981.1 coordinate 52,446,981, forward strand.
CGAACTCTTTCTGGTCTTTCATCCCACTAAAAAATTGGCATTTTCATCCTTCATTCTAATAACTAACTTCTTGCTATGGAAGGTTACAACCTAGCCCTCATATATGCCTCCCCAACTCTCTCTATGCGAACCTGATTTGCACTGATATTGATGACCCAATATAGGTTCATTGTAGCTGCTCATTTCTAACACAGGTTGCATGGATTATTGTGCCTGAGTGTTTCTGGCAGTAAAAGGCAGGGTCAGGTATCTTTCCTAGAGTTCATCCCTCTTATCTTGATTCTCTCTTTACTGACCTTTGTTTCATATCCTGGTATTTGACAGAGACGCTTCCCTCTCGTTAACACGGTCAGCTATGATGATCATTATTATGATCCTCTTGGGCTCCGAGCTGCCATACCAGACTGACCCCGCTGATTTCCCCTCCCCCAGTACACAGGGCCAGGGTGCCATGTCATACCTACAGAACTCAGTTGCTCGGGGAGAGAAGCCTTAGGTTCAGGGTATGCTGCCTGTGCCTTCTACCATTCTCCAAGGCTTTCCCTGTTTATAATCTCCTCATACCTTAGGATAACACTACGCACCATTTGCATAAGGCCAAGAGCCGAACCCCCTTCTTCCACGCTTGCCCATTCTAGTGAAGCCTTGAGCAATTCCAGCGGTTTTTAATACAGTCTTGGTCTTGTAATTGCTTCCCATTTCCAGTGTGCCCACCCCAGTCTCCTACCTGCTTCTGCTGCTTCTCACCTCCATTCTCCTCCTCCTCGCCTCCACTCGTAACCAGCATGCTTAGACTAAGGCTCAGATTTCAAATGGTATATGGTACTAATGCATCAGCCAAAGTGTCACCAGGGATCCTTTGAGAAACACTAATTCTGAGCTTGATGAAGATTTGGGGAGGTGACCCAGGCATCACTGAGTTACACTGGCAGGTCAGAAACCAAGGAAGATGGGTTTCCCTGGTGAGCTTAATGGATGCCCAGGATAGTGACCTATACTCCTGTCTGACTGACCCTCATGGTGCCTCGTCCTAGTCTTCCTCTCACACTTTGAGCTCTTTCTGTCTTTGGGCAGAGTCCTTGCCTCATGGTCTTCTCTTGAGATTTGCTCCTGTCTGGAAGTTATTTTCCTACTCAGTTTCCTGCCTGGTTCCTTCTAGTTTCTTAGGCCAATCTGTCTTTGATCATCTTATCTAATTAAATACCCATGTCCCCAGACACTGCACGTTCTCTGAGTGTATGCTCTTAGTACTATGTTCTCAACTCAGCTTGTTTATGGAATCTACACGGTAACAGTTCTTCTCCACAGTTAATATTTTTTGAACTACCACAGAGGGGGAGAAGAACCAGATAGGGATACTTTTGGGTGGAAGCCAGAAAACACACAGCGCCATCCCCTGGACAGACGAATGAAATGAGCAGATGGTAGAGTCTTGACCAATGAAGATTATATAGAGCTAGATAAAGTGAGCCAACTTGCCTGTGGTATTAGCAACTTTGATAGCGTCCAATGAGAGGAGATGCTTTTATCCTGGATTGGGGCAGTGCTTGAGACATGGAGATGACTTCTTACCCCAGAAGTGCAACCCATTTTGCCATGGTGGCTGCAACTTATTTTCTGGAGACTCGTTTCACTAAAATTACATTTCATTCTCCCTACTTCCTGAAACACCCTTCACTGTCTGTTTGCATCTCCATGTGTTCTGAAGGCTAACTGCTGTCTTAGTTAGGGTTTTACTGCTGTGAACAGACACCATGACCAAGGCAACTCTTATAAGGAGAACATTTCATTGGGGCTGGCTTACAGGTTCATAGTTCAGTTCATTATCATCAAGGTGGGAACATGGTGGCATCCAGTCAGACATGGTGCAGGAGGAGTTGAGAGTTCTACATCTTCATCTGAAAGCTACTAGCAGAATACTGACTTCCAGGCAGCTAGGATGAGGGTCTAAAAGCCTATACCCACAGTGACACACCTACTCCAACAAAGCCACACCTACTCCAACTAGGCCACACCTATTCCAACAAGGTCACACCTTGTAATAGTACCACTCTCTGATCTAAGCATATATAAACCATCACAACTGCAAACTGTCTTTAATTATGATTTTATATTAGATGTTGAGTGGTTAGTATGAAAAGCCATGGTCATGGAGTTGTTAGCAATCATTAGTAGTTGCAGTCTTAGAGCTTTGACAGACATTAATGCCATCAAACTCCCAGCTGTAGACTAGGTGCCTACCATTCCTGCTGCCAAAGGAAATGAGCATTCACTGCGACAAGTCCAGAAACATAATTTTGTGCATTGTCCTCAGTAGTTATACGCACACTGTGATTCTAGAGACAAACTCTTAGAAGCTTATATGGAAATAGCCCCATCCCCCAACTCCCACCCCCAGATAACAGGTTTAGGAAACATAGTCTTGTGATGAGTGGCCGTGTGGAACACTATTTATAGGCATGCAAGATACCTTCTTCTGGGTAAGCAGGTCAGTCTGTCTTGTGACTTCTTGGTTTTATAGGGCCAGAAAAGAGAAAACTACCTCACTTGTTCTTTCTCAGGGTGGTCTTCAGCTCTGCCCTTGATCCAGGGTGACATTGAAGCCAGCCATCTGCCCAAACCTGTTTTTCATATCTTAGCAGAATCAAGAGTACAGAGGGGCGTAATCCCTCGAGTCCTGTGAGCAATGGTCAGGGTATTCCAGCTTAACCAGATTTTCTGCACATTGGCTTCCTGAAGTGAGACCAGTGTTTTCTCAACCTTGTATCGTGATGCGGACCATAATTCCACACCACAGCCCCAGTCCTCCAACCCCTCTCCAAGACATAGCGAGTTCTCTAATTTTTTATTTTTTGGTTTCACTGATAATTTAAGATTTGTGAAACCATTACTCGATCTGTACCCAAAGAGATTAGCCCAGTTTTCTTCTTGTAACATGTAAAACCACAGTGTGGGACTATTTTCTGATGGATCTTATTTAACAAACAGGAGGGAGCTCTAGAGGCCTACCGGCAGATGCCTGCAAGTCTGACTACAGAGTGTGTCTACTTACTGTCTACTTAGGTGATTCCATTTACAGTAGGCTTCCTGAGGCAAGATGACCACCGAGAACATTGGTGCCTTAGGCAGGCATGGTTATAAAAAAAAGTGTTCACTCATTTTGAATATGAAATACTCATTTGTGGACACCTTAAGCTGTATACCCCATGATAAATGAGAAAATGTCTCTATATAAATACTTTTACGAGAGAATTAAAGCTTGGTATGGTGTATGGTGTATAGTTGCCATCTCAGTATGTGGGAGGCTCGGGCGGGGTCCCCCACAAGAGCAACAGGTGCTCCCAACTGCTGAGTCATCTCTCAGCCCCCTCTGTGCAAATTTTAAGCCTTGCAGCAAAGACCAGAATATGGCTGTAAAATGGATCTTTACTGGGTAAGAAACAGGATGGTTCACAGTCTAAGGCAGTGGTCCTTCGTCTTCCTGATGCTGGGACCCTTTATTACAGTTTCTCATGTTGTGGTGACCACCCCCCCCCCCATCAAATTATTTCCACTGCTACTTCGTGACTGTGATTTTGTTTCTGTTATGACTTGTAATGTAAATGTGTGTGTGTCCCAGTGACCCCATGAAAGGGTCCCCAAAGGACGTGTGACCCAGAGGTTGAGAACCACTACTCCAGGCTTCAGTCATAGTCCCCTCTTGGCTTCCAGCTCGGGGTTGCCGAGAGAACTTGTGAGTGTGCGTTGCTGGTGTCCATTTGTCCTGTCAGAAAACAGAAAATGATTTCTGTTCTCCCCTCCCTTCCTCCCCCACAGGCTGGTACAGAGGATATGCTCTGCAGAACAGATCTAAAAAGGTATGGTACATTGTTCCTTTTCTTTCTTCCCCTGACTGCCCACTGGTTCCGTGTCATGCTAGGGGACACCTTTATCTGCTGTCTCTAGAGCTGGTTTGCTATTTTTTCAATGACTCTTCCTTTGGCCCCAGTGCCTGAGAGCAACAGTGTAAGACCCATGGATGTTTCAAGAGAAGGCTTCCTGCTGTCTACCCTTGAAGCCGAATAAGGCAGCAGGACAGTAGCAGTGCCCTAGGGACCTCTGTCGGGAAGGGGCAGGACCCACTTCTCCCTGTGTCCTTTACTTCCAAGCACACACTGCCAGAACTGAAGGGTCTCATCACCCGACTCATCCCATCAAACCAGGGTGGCAATTCTACACTCCGAGGCCCATGGAGTAACGTGGAGTCATTTGAGTAGATTTTAACCAGTGTGTAACAGGAAAGAAACAAAGCTGAAAACCAAAGACCCCAGTGACACTTTGGATATTTATGTTTATGTAGTTGATGATTTTTGTTATCTTCTTGTGTGTGTTCAGTCCTGGCCAGTAACGGTTTGTTATGATTCACCATGGGCAGAGCTGGGGAAGACACCGGTCTGGACTGTTTCCTTTCGCAGTGTCAGGGCGGCTCATCATCAAGCTGAAGAGAGTCTCCTGGCTGTGTTAGTGTGCTCCTGTGTGTGCTGGGGACCCTGTGAGCACTTTTCCTCTGGCGTTACTTGTGGATCCTCCTACTGTGCCAACGATTTTCTTCTGCAGGAACAGCTGTGGCAGGGGCTTTACTGTTTCACTGTTGACTAGAATGTCTGCCGATAGCAGAAAGGGGTGAGAAAAACGGGAATGTGTCAGGGTGGAAAGGGTAGAAGAACTCACAGTTTTTATGCTTTGACCACACCACAAGCCAGATGTAGGTCCATGCAGGTTGGCCAGTGAAACCCCCAGATCTTCAAACTACTAGCTAGAGGGTACAGAAACCCAAAAGTGTGGCTGAAGTTGATGACTCCTCAAGTTTAGTGTTTACACACTTGTGTACACCACACACACACACACACACACACACACACACAGAGTTATTCACTTTGATGATCTCATAATCTAACAAAAGAACATTTGCTGTCCCAGCAGGTGCCCCCCCCCACCCCGCAGGGTGTTCCTGCCCTGCCCTAGTGGCTGAGCTCTTCTGCCCACTGTCAGAACCCTGTGCCACATGCCATTTCCAACTGAGTTGGTTTTGCTTCTTCTCTTGCTGACTTCAGCACCCCTAGTGTCCCAGTAGAGATCAGTGTGGCCATCAGATGTGTGTCCTGATGAGATTGACAGCTGGGGGGGGGCAGGGCGGAGCTGGTGCCTGGCATGCCCACTCCTGCTGTGAGTCCTGTCCCTAGTTTTTTTTTGTTTGTTTGTTTGTTTGTTTGTTTATTCCAGAAAACAGTAAGAGCTAATGATTGGACTGGCAAAATGGCTCAGTGGCTCAGCAGGTGAAAGTGACTTGCCTCACAGACACAATGACCTGTGAGTTCAAACCCAGAATCTCACAGCTGGAGGAGGGAACCAACTGCTAAAAAGTTGTCCTCTGACCACCAGAGCTCTATGCCCCACCCCCAGCCACCACAAATCAACAAAGTTTGTGAGAATCAAAGGCTGCCCGGTCACTCGTCCCCAGACCTTTCCTTTTTTTCATTTAATACGCAAAAGAAAGTGAACAGAGAACTTTTTCAGACAAATCCTAAGAAACATCAAAACCAGCTGTGTGTGGTGGGGGTGCGAGTCTAGAGGGGCACACCTGTCATTCCAGCTACTTAGGAGACTGAGGCAAGTTCAAGGCCAGCCTGAGTAACTTAGTGGCATCATGCCTCCAAATTATTTGGATAGCAGACACCACCTAGCATACAACAGGCCCTGAATTTGACCACCATGACCACAATAACGACAACAGAACCAACTACCAAACCCATAGCTACTGTTAGAAAATGTCTCAGTCCTTATCCTACATAAGGATTTGCTCCAGCTTGGAAGACCTTGGCTTCTGGGTCACGCTGTGCTTTCCTAGTACGTCTGCACCCCTTTATCTAGCGGTGCCTGCCACCACTAACTGGAATACTAAATTCCAGCGAGTCTGATCGGAATACTCAATGGTCCACTTAGTATCACCCGAGCCATGTATGTCTGTCCTATTCCTGAGATTTCTGTTTGTTTGTTCTTAATTAGAATGCTCTTTAAAACCTGTAATCTTAAAAACTCGACCTTCTGGGGGAAAAATAAGAGAGAGATTTCAATAAGAGCTGCCCTGTCCTTTGTTAAAGAAAAAACGTGAGGCCAGGTGTGAAGGGCCTTTCATCCCAGTATCCAGGAAGCAGAGGCAGGCAGATCTCTGAGTTTGAGACCAGCCAGGTCTGTAGAGCTAGTTCTAGGACAACCAAGACTACACAGAGAAACCCTGTCTCAGGCAGGGCCGGGCAGGGTGGAGAGACCCGAATAATTTGGCTGTACATTGATGTGTTTTGATTTTTTTTTTTTTAAACTAAATTATCTTTCCCGGTGGAGATCCAAGAAACAAGGATGGAATTAAAGACATCAACCTTGAATTTTGCTGGGTGACACCCCTTCATTATGAGATGCAGTCTGATCGAAATGCTGTCCTGTGCTGGTCCCTCCTTTTCCTGTCTGATGGGACGAGCTATTTGAAAGGCCTATTGTTTTCGTGGAAATTATTGGTGTCATTTGTAAGCCAACGTAGCCATTTGGGAGTGGGGATAAAAGGAAACCAGCGGCTTTACAAATTGAAGACTGGAGCCTCGAAGAAATTCATGCTTAATCCTGGCAGTATCGTGAGTGCGTGGACAGGGTAACCTGGGAAATACTTAGTTGGAATAAAATAGAATCATTTGTTCTAGTGAGTAGGTCGCATTGAGAAAAGAAAGGCAGAACCGAGAGATGAGCTGCAGATGGGAAATTCGAGCCCAGGTTGGGTCTGGCCTTATAGGAGAAACCAGATTATAAATGGCCCAGGGCCACCATGACACAGTGACACTGCAGACCTGAGCACAGTGGGATGACAAAACACATGAGCTCGGGATGTCAGCACCTTTCTGCCTGAGTAAATTGTCTGCAGCCGTCAGCATCAGGCTCAGAGTCCTCATTGGCTTATAGTTCCCGGTTCCCTTGGCTTGGCTGGCTCCCAGGGATTAGCAGGGACTAGTCACCAGACTCCGAATTCAGCTGTTTAATTTAGTTTAGTTTAGTTTTTAAAACCTTCTTGATTTGCAAAATGTTTTGCCAGAATATTCCTCTGGGTTAGCAGTGTTACGTTCGGCGGTTTTGTTCGAGAGAGACAAAGAATTCCCAGGTCAGTCAGTTCTCGGTCCTTTCTTCTCTTAATATGTAAAAAAGTGAACAGAAAACTCTCTTGGGAAAATCATGTGAACCATCCATAACAGCTGGGCCTGGCAGTGCACACCTGGCAGTGCACACCTGGCAGAGCACACCTGGCAGTGCACACCTGGCAGCGCACACCTGCCATCTGAGCTACTGGGGAGACCAAGACAAGTTCAGTTCAAACTTCCCACACCTTAAATACACGTTCTGTCTCAGAGCTGCACACTTAGCCTCAGCAAGGTCACATAGCCCATTCGTTTAAGTTTGTGTCTATGCATGTGTGCACGTGCACGCTCATGTGACACAGCCTGAAGGTAGAGGTCAGAGGACAACTTGGAGGAATCAATTCTCTCCTTCCACCGTGTGGGTTCTGAAGCTCAAACTCAGGTTGCCAGGCCTGGCAGCAAACATGTTTACCCACTGAACCATTAGCTCATACTTTAAACGTATTATTCTTATCCAACCCCCTCTCTCTTTTCATGAATTCTCCACTTTTCTATTGTGAAAGACTAGATAATGTAAAATATACTGTTATATTCATGTATGTTCATATATATATATAGAAGCTGGAGTGCATGACCCCAGTGTGTGTTCCTTAGATGTCATCCACCATGGTATCTTTTGAGACAGGGTCTCTCGCCATCCTGGACCTAACTCACTGCTTCAGCTAGGCTGGCTGGCCATCAAGCCCTGCCTCCTTAGCTCTGGGATGACCAACTTTATGTGAGAGCTGAGGACTGTACATGAGACAATCATGCTGGCAAGACAAACTTTACCAAGCGACCTATTTCTCTAGCTCCAGTTTCTTTATGTGTCCATGAAAGTTTTTTTTTATTAAAAATATGACTGCTTCCAGATAATTTCAACAAGAAGAAGACATTTAAATTCTGTCAATTAAACATCTTAAGGCTGAGAGAAAAAAATAGCATATCACACATGAAAGTTCTATAGTTGGGCAGATACTTAAATGGGCAAGGTGGTGGACAAGTATTCAATCATGGACCAACTAAGAGTATTTTGAAAGCAAATACAGCCAGGTGCACACAAGCCCCTTATAACTGTGTCTGATATGTGAAGGTGATGATAATTATTCTCAATCTCTCCCTGCCATCATCAGAGCTGTTTCTCTTTCAGATATCAACATTTGCCTCGTGGCAATTTGTTTGATTGTTGCTTAATCAATCTTCCCCAATCACTCTGTATCCTGTGTACCTGAAAAGACCCAAGGTCCCCCTTATCTGCATGGAGGGACCTGACAATGCCTTCTCTCTAATGAGTCACCCTGTCTAGCTGAAGAGATGGGCCCTTTTGCTTCTGCCTAAAGCGGTTGCAGGATCCCCTTGGTTATCACCATGCCAAGGTCAGCTTAATCCCTAATGTTCTGGCCATTGGCTTTTCCATTGGCCAAGGAAATCAAAGGAGAAAGTATTACATAAACAAATACAGTCCACGAAACTGGCCACAGTTGCTGTCTGAGTTCACTGGTTCCTTGTCCTATTAAGGATGACATGGTGCACATACATTTCAACTGTGGTCCTGTGGGCTGGGGGCTGCCTCTACCACCACGTGTGTAGTCAGCAATCCCTGGCATGTAATGTCTGCAGAGAGCATGCCAGCCCTTCCGTGAGCAAGGCTGGGTTCATCTACTCGGCCACGTAAACTCCTCCAAAGCAAAACCGAGGGGTTCCTTCCCCATGTGGCTTCTTGAGAGTATTGCACAAGGAGGCACAAACTTTTGGTATCTGAGAGGACTCATGTGGATGGTTCCTGTTTACTGAGAAATCTCTTCCTTCCAGCAGCTCCCTGGTTCCCACCCAGTGGTTTTCAGCCTTTCCCCTGGGACCTGTTTGTATTTTTCGTAGCGAGCAGTGTCATAATACCGGTGTAGAAATGCCTCTTGGGGTTAGGAATCGGAGAACCATCGGGGACTATGCAATGAGGAAATGGTCAGGTAGCTAAAAGTGACGGATGGGCAGTTGGTCTTCAGTGAAGGTACTGATGGGTATTTCTGTCGGGAGGCTAAGGAGTGAGCTGTTCCGTCTAACTCACGATGCAAGGCCCTTTAATGGATGCACAGTCACATGTGGGCTCTGTACAGATTCTCGGTCCGCAGTATTACTCTCCTTTGCCATTATCGGGTCTCTGAGCTGATGGGACACTTCAACTCTTTTATTTTCAAAACATCCTGTGCATCCTGATCCCAAATCTTAATTTCTCCCATTTCCATCTGTCCTCCATTGGAACGCAGTTGGTCATTACAAGCAACTCAGTCGGGAATTTCCCTTTGTCGAGGTGTTCAAAGCCCGCCTTGAAGTGTTCGTGTTCTTGACTGTTTTTAAAGTCCGTGTAACAAGAGTTCTCCTTCTGTAGGGCATTTTTCCCGAAACATACATCCATTTGAAAGAGGCAACCGTGGAAGATGGAGGGTAAGTTCCCACCCAGGAAGACCGCTAAATCGATGGAGATGTAAGGTGACCATGAAAGAATTCCCCACACCCATTGATGTCTTTCTCCTCTTGTTGGTTTCACTTGCCTCCTAGAATTCCTCCCTCTGCCTTCTTTTTCCGGACTTGTTTCTCCAAGACACCCTTCCCCAGAATAGTAAAGGCAGCAACGATGAACTCTGAGGGCTTTTCATTTCCTCTTGGAGTTGCTAATTGCTCACTGGGTATCTGGGTAGGAGGAACATCCGTCTGCCCGCCTCAGCTCTGAACCTTGAGTACATCTTGAAGTTTCACCTTGGGATTTTCAGAGCTTCCTGGAGGAAGACGCCAGCCATGTGCTTGGCGTGAGGTGCTAGGGAAGGAGTGTCTGGGAACATGCTGTGTAGACAACACCCACTTAGTCTTGAGTACTCACTTCTTGTCCCTGTCACTTGTCCTGCAAAGCACGGACTCTCTGGCGCCTGAGGAAAACAGGACACTCAAAACAGGAAGAGAGAATTAAGAAGTAGAACTCGACTCCATGGCTGGTGCCAGAGAGGCTGTCCCAGAAACCTCTGAACTAGGTGGACATTATCGAGAAGTTCCAAAGCTCAGCACCCACTTTTTAAGACCAGAGGTAGAAACGTGCTCAAGTTCTCTCAGGTCCTCCTCAGTAGACCCAGCACTTTGAATATTCTCCTTCACCTCCTAGAGAAATCCTTTTCCCAGTGGGCATGTTTGGGCAGCCACCAAGTGTCACTTATAAAGGCAAAGTAGGAGTCCTCTTCTAACTGGATCTGCCAGATGAAAGGTGGGATACCCACTTTACTGTGTTCCCAAGTCAGCAAATACCGATGTTGCTGAGCTTGTGATTACATCATTCTAAACTCCCCAGAGTTGAAAATTTCACAAGCCAGTGTCACAGGAAAGCCCAGCACTCTATGCAATTCATATGTGCTAATAAGAAAGGACAAGAGGAAATTAATTTCTTTCACCTAAATGATGAAACATAGCCCAGCCCGGCCACCTCTACTAGAACATTTACACCAGCTTACGGGTGCACAGAATCCCTATTGGATGATAGAGTAGTGCATACCTCATATAGAGGGTTCAGCATTGTGCAGCAAGTAAAACACCAATACCTGTGAGTGTGCACACTGCAGACATCCTCAGGTTGCAGAATCAGAGCCCCACCCAAGTCACCAGTTTTCCATAGTTGGCATGTAAGAGATGTTTCACAAGTCACATTTGCCGTCATATATTGCCTTACCCTACCTGTTTGCATGTCCTTGCTAGCTTTCTCCTATTGATAATTGTAGGAACGTGGTTGGTTTTATGGGGATTTATGTGAGTAAACACAGTTTTGCCTAATGTGAGTGAGGAAGTTGGTTTGTCTCCACTTGCCATGCTGGGGAGCAGTAGGTGAAAAGAAACCCCGAATTCTTTCTAGAAGAGGGCATGGATCAGTCCTCGGGCAACTGGGTGAGGTCATATTGCCACTTACCTGGCTACAAGATGAAGCAGCTTGCCAGATGGAACCAGCTAATGACCTGGCTTGGTCACCGGTACTTTCAAAGAGAATCAACAGGAGGAAGTAGAGTCTGGGCTTAGCCTGTGCCATGCATAAACTTAGTTTGTCTATCATGCTTGTTTTCAGTTCCTTGTTTTTTTGGTTTTTTAAGTTTTTTTGTTTTGGTTTGGTTTGGTTTTTGGGTTTTTTTTTTTTTTTTTTTTGTTTTGTTTTGTTTTTTAGTTTTTTGGGGTTTTTTTTTTTGGGCTTATGTTTACCTGTGTTCAAGTCCAGAGGCGGATTGGTTTATTTCAAGCCACAGTTGTCATGTTTCTACATAGGATTGCCAAGAGTGTGGAGGTCAGGAAAGGCAGCTCCTACCATGTGCAGTCAAGTGTGCATCCTTTTGGTTCCTCTGTAGGCAGCATGAGACAGTGATTCCAGGGGAGTTGCCCCTGGTTCAGGAGCTCACGAACACGCTGCGAGAATGGGCCGTCATCTGGCGCAAGCTCTATGTGGTAAGCTTTTCCTGGGACTCCCCTGGTGGTGGCCTTGGGTGTCGTTTCTGGATGCTCAGTCTGATTGTTGGGCTGCAGGGCCATCTGCTGCATTGAGTTGAATGAGCCTTCCCTGGAGCCCATGATGCTGGAAGCCAGATGATTCTCATTTCCCCAGAGTTGGGCCACTGATGATGGGATTGTGGAGGGAAGTGAGTGTGAGCACTCGTTTAGTCTTACTGGTTGTTAGTGTGAGCAATAGTGAGTTATAACTGCCAACCAATATGGGTGCCTCAAACCATGAAGCCTCATAACATTGCTATAAAGAAGATGCAGTTGTAACTATTCATGTTCTAGCAGGAAGCTGAGGCACTTGTTAGCGTCTTCGTGTATGTGAGCCAACAAAAAGACATCTATAAACACCACAGTGCTCAGCTTCTGAGGGGTGTTCTCAACCATGACCAGTGGGCCTTACAGAATCAGGACCATATATGCTGTTAGGCTGAGGTCAGGCCCACCTCAGAATGCTAATGCAAATGCTGGTTCACTGAGAAATCACACAGGCACCAGAACATCCTCTGCATGACAACCAAAATCATTTGTACATCTACAACCTGGAGTTAGTGCTTTAAATGTGTTTTTTCTGAAGTTGATGTTAGAGTTTAATCCGTTGTGGGGCATTAAGAGGATGGAGACCAAGACCAAGAAATAACTCACCAAGTAAAGACACTTGCATCCCTGCTTAGAAACCTGAGTTCAGTCCTCTGGACCCACAGGATGGAAGGAGAGAACCAGCTTCCATAAGTTGTCCTCTGACCCCTGCATGCATTCTGGCATGTATGTCTTGCCTCAAGTGAACATATAAATAGAATTAGGGGGGAAATCTTAAAGGAGTGGAAATTTAATCTACTTGGAGTGTTTAGAGGAGAGGACCTGGTAGGGGGTAGCTAGGAGACCATAAGAATATTAATGTGGAGGCTCATGGTGGAATACCAGTTGCTTCATATGAAGAGGGAGAGAGATCAGAAAACACATGTGCAAACTGTGTGTCTCACCAGGAAAGCCATTGTTACATTAGCTCCTCAGCTTTGCTCTGAAATTGAGCCAAGCGACATTTTTTTTTCTTTAAACACACCCACCCTGTTACAGTAGGACTCGAGTTTGGGACTCCCAGCATGTAGCATCATCAGACTAGCCATGGCTAGTTTGCAAATGCACAAGATGCTCGAAGTTCGTGGCCAGCAGGGCAGCCTCTCCTTCAGTCTAGGAAGCTCTTTCCTTAACCCTGAAACCCACAGACCATTTTCTAATGTTGATTCATTGGAGAGCTTGTCAGTGAGCACAGTGGGTCTCACCTATACGGGGGACTTCCAGGCTTCTGTGGCTGACCAGGAAACCATGTGGTGAGCAAAATATATTCTCTGATTAGACTTTTGAACGAGCCCGGGAGTTGTAGGCTGGAGAGCCTCACCCGGAAGCCATTATCTTTTCTTTACGTGGTCAGTCTTACTAAGTCACAGTGATATCCCCATTCTTGTTTCTGTGTGTTGAAGCAGTAACCAACCTCATTCCAGCATCAGCAATAAGAGTTCAGGGCTGCGAATCCCAGAATGAGTCATGGCCTTAGTGTGGAAAGCATGTCATTATTTCTCTGTCTAACTCCCCCCCCCCCCCTTCAAAGCCTCATTGTGTCCTTTCTTCTTCATGATGTCTTCTAAACAAACTCACCCTTAATGTTCTCTTCTTGACCTCCCTAGCACTTAACTGCCGCATGCATGCCCTAGCCCTTGGGAGATCATGCCCATATTGAAGGTGATCTTTTGATCTCTTCAGACTTGGTTGATGAGAGCACTAACTCTCAGCTCCTAAATCATGCACTCTGGGAGGGGAAGGATATGGCTGTCATCCCTGTGGCCTCCATTGATTAACTTGTACTTACACTGAAAGCACTCTGGTTCTGGCTAATTGATTGTTGAGTGGTGGGTATGGCAGGGTTGGTGGGTGAGAAATGGCGTGGACATGGGTTTGTTCCTTAACGTTCGTTCTGGAAATGGCTGAGTGGAGAAATGACTTCGCTAAGTACAGGCTGAGTGTTCTGCATTGCCTATGTTCTGATGCTGCAATAATAAAATACCTGGGGTGGGAGATGATTTATAAAGAAAAGACTCAGCTCTACACCGTAGTCCTGCAGGCTCAAGGGCCTGATAGTAGAAGTGGGCTTAACTCCAGTGGGTACCTGTGGTGGATCGTCTTACAGTAGCAGGAGCTTATCTGAAAGGCCATTCAACATGGAGAGACAAGAAAGCAGAGCATGGAGGAGCACCTCATTGTTTGCAGGAGAACCCCCTCATGATATCTAATGTGGGTGATGCTTCCAGTAGTCCCTTGCTAATCCCCATTCCTTACGATCCCACCACCTCTTAACGTCACCCCACTGGATGCCAGCTACCCAGCGCGTGGCCCCAGCTGTATCATAGGCAGACCATAGGCATTCCTAATCTAAAAATGCAAGCACCCTAAATGCTCAAAAAATCCAAAGTGTTTTGAGCGCATTCGTGATAAGACGTGTGGAAAAGTCTACCCTCGCCCCGATCTCATCTGTGAAGCTTTCTGTCTGTATAGAAGTCCATCATGAGGCAGTTTTAAATTACCTTGAGGCTGCTGTAGAAGAAGAGGATGAAGCATAAGCAAGTGTCATACTTAGACTTAAGCGCCATCCCTAAGAGATCTCATTTGGGCTGTGTAAATATTTCCTTAAAATACTGAAAACACTCCGCTTCTCATGCATTTCGGATTAGCAGTTCTCACCGTGTACTGCGGAAGGGGTTTTTGTTATTGTTTGTGCCGTGTGTAAGTGCGGTGTGAAGAGAGAGAGACCTTTGCTCTCTCTCGTAGACGGCTTCATGGTTGCTTTGCCTTGCTCTGTCCTCTCTGTGTCTGCAAGTCATCAAGACTAGTTTTCTAAGGGAAGGAACTAAGAAATGGGGCTAGGACTATAGCTCAGTGGTAGAGTGCTTGCCCTGGTGTGGCCAGGGTTCTGTACACAGACAGGCAGACAGACAGTCATACACACTCAAGCACACACACACACACACACACATGCACACAGACAAACATGCACAGAGAGGGGGGCAAGGGAGGGAGGGGGAGGGAGAGAGGTAAGAATGAGGACATAGGTCCTGTGTGCTTATGCTGTCTGCCCCGCCCCCACCCTAGTAGTTGCAGGGTGATAAGTACTTTTGAGCATATTCTTTGTGAGCCCCTCCCCCCCATTTTAGTAGCAGAATTGGGTTTTTAAGTGAAAAAGCCTAGTGAATCAATTGACTTTTTTTAAAATTCCCTCTCAGAGGACAGCACTTTTTTTTTTTTTACATCTTAGGAGTCTGAGGGGATACCTCCTAGCATCTACTGATTGGCTGTGGAAGGTGTTGACAGTGGGTAGAGCTTTGCCACTGTCTGGGCTGAGGCCTGACTGTGCTCTTGGTGCTTATCCACTAAGCAGCCGTCCACAGAGAATGAGTTTCTTATTAATCACCTCCAGACCCCCCAAGGCCCTTTCCCAACACACTGACAGTTTACCTCGGGCAGCATTTCCAATTTTCTCTCTTGTGTTCAAGTAGCAAACCTCAAACACGTATCAGTAGGGAAAGAAACTGTCTAATCTTAAGTCTCTTTTCCCAGTCTGTCCTCCCGGATGTGTCTCTTACCATTTTGCTTTTGGATTCTGCCCAAGTGTTCTTTTATCTATGTAAACATAAATTTGGGCTCTGCCTGTGTATATTACTACATTAACACACCCATCTCTTTCTTCACATAGATTCGTGTTTTTTTTTTTTGTTCTTGATTCTAGCTAGGGATTATACCCAGGCCGCTTAGTCCATTAGACAAGGTCACTGCCACCAGATCACATCTGCATGAATTCCTTTCACACATTTTGAACAGGCATTCTGTGTGACTGTTAACCACGTCTAGGGTGCCCTAGAAACTGTACAACTCTAAATACGCTTCCTGATTCTGTTCTTTTCTGTCTAATTTCACTGGAAATTGACATTTTGAGGCAGCGTTTGCTAGAGGGATAAATGCAATCAACTGATGAATTTAAGCCCAGCCATGAAGTTGCTGGATTATTCAAGAAAGGAAAGATGCTTGTCTCTTGGTTTTAGCAATTGTATAGAGAAAAATCATCAGAAATATGTCACAATGGGGAGGGGAGACTATTCACACTGAGGAGAGGGGACCCCTCACCCAGAGTAGAAAGAGGAGAGGCCGCCTGTCCCCAAGCACCACCTCTATCATGATACCTCTTTTCTCCTGTGAGTATTATTACCGATTTTATTCCAGCTGTCTTTTCTGGGGGGTGTTGACCTTATGCTTCGGGGAGGAAACAAGCTATAGGAGCCAAACACTGGCCTATTAGTTGGAAAAGGGCGTGGCCCCTGCATGCCCTGCCCTAACTAGCTCTGAGATCTTGAGTCATTCAGAGTCTGCAAGCTTCTGAAGGACTTTGGCACCGTATAAAAGTGACACAGAATGTCACTTCTGAGTAATGTATGTTCATATCCTAGCTTCCCGGTGCCATGAGAACATGGAAAGGAACGGTGGCTACAGAATCATCGAGCATGCAGATAAGCAGTCAAGGCCTCCACCGGCGGAGACCCACTTGGAAGCCGTAGCCACAGTGGATGCTCTCCCACTCGACAACCTTGACTCAGAGTTGCCCTCTCTCCCAGCTGTGGCTGCCAGGAATATGGGAGAGGCTTTCTGTGTGCCACACTTATCCAAGGCCACTGCCTTTCTCCCCTGTAATCATCTCGGGCAGAGTGGCCTTGAGCCCTTGGGAGCACGCTACTGTAGATAGCAAGCCTTCTAGGCTGATGTTCAAGTCCAGGAGGCACAGACCTTTCCAGCATGTGGAGTACACATTCACAGCAATTCCCTGGGGAAGCTTAGCCTGCAGGACTGCCCCTTGGTCAGAGCCAGTAACTAGGTGTTTCCAGGTCTTGATCAGGGAGGTCACCTGGTAATGGGCCAAGACATCGGGGCTGAACAGACCAAGCAGTTCTTAGAGGGCTCCCTCCCTCAGTGGGTGTATATTTTTACATTTAAAAAAAATATATACAAACCCAATAATAGCCACTGGAGACAGCCAGCCCTTGAATAGAAACGAGCATACATTTTGAAGACTGGTAGCAGATCTTTCAGTTTAAGAAAAGTCCTCGACCTCCTGAGTTCTCATCTCCTCCCCTAAGACTGAAATTAGATATCGTGTGAGCCTTGGACATTCACTGTGAGAGTTTTCACTGAGTTAGTCCGGGGATCTCTGGCGTCCTCTCATTCACTTGCACCCCTCCCTGCTTCCATACGAATCCCCCTGCTGTGTGGTTAGACTTAGACATGGCGCGTCAGTATGAGACCTAACTCAACAATTAGCTGGACCCAGTTAGTTTTTACACTCCAGAAAAGTCTCAAGCCCGTGATCCTCCTGCCCCACCCTCCTGAATGCTTGGATTATAGGTATGCACCACCATGCTGACTAGTTACATGTTTTTTAAAAAAGGTTTACTGTTTATTTTTCAAGGTGTGTGCTCATGTGTATGTGTGGACATGGGAATGTGGAAGCCTGTGGAGACCAGAGGCTTTGATTCACCCAAGCTGGAGTCACAGGGGGTGGCTGTGGGACTCGTGATATGGGTGCTGGGAACTGAATTAGCACCTTCTGCAAGAGCTGACTCTGCAGAGCTGTTGCCTATCTATCTAGCCTTTACCTTTTGAATTTAAACAGCCATATATCCCAAGCATGGGGGGGGGCATTTTCTCAATTGAAAGTCACCCAGCTAGACTGTACTGTGTTAACAGTGTGGCAAGTGTCTTTTAATACAGGGGGAAACCTGAGAAATTTGCTTAGCATAAGCAATTATCCATCATCTTTCTCAGTGAGGCACAGCCCAGAGCCTCTCCCATCTTCCCATTGGAAGTTCAGTGAAGTTTTTGTGAGGTATTCGGCTCATTGTGTAAGTTTCTGAGCTAGAGTATTTCCCTGCTTCCTGAATAAAGGGAAGAGCCTGGTTAATACACACCGTAGAATCAGGGAGTTTAATTATTTACACGTATTCCCAACGAAAACTGTTTCAGAATAAACCCTTGCACCTGCCTTAGTCTTGGGGGATTGTGGAATAGAGAGGTGGGGGTAGGGAAGGTGTAGGGCATACTGAATCACTCTTCCTGCCACCACACCCATGGCTGGCAGTACATCCAGGTAGATGAGAGCTGTCCGTCATCAACAGGCTGCTGCAACACACGCTGAAGAGCAGTTTAGCTGGCCTCCTTTTGGTCTGCTGCCGAAAGAGATTTCCTCTTCAGGCAGGACGCGTGATCTCTGAATTACAAGCTCTGCTTCCATGTGGCTCTGTCAAGAAACAGGATGTGACGTGGAGATGCTGGAATGTTTTCCTTGAAAATCAAACCTTTGCCAGGCAGGCAGAGCTTTTCCAGGGTGGTAAGAGGAAGTGAGGCTGAGGAGGAACCATGGCTGGATCGCCGCTCGTCATTCATTCTGGACCCAGAAGTTAACGGCTGCACGGAAAAGACTTCTGAGATTATCGCAAAGCTCCATCCTCCGGGAGCATTTGTAGAATTCCTACTGAGTCTGTGCAGAGAAAGGCAAAGAAGTGAGATGGCCAGGAGCAGCCAATCAGGAAGTTGCCTTGTAGGATGAGACGGCCAGGAGCAGCCAATCAGGAAGTTGCCTTGTAGGATGAGACGGCCAGGAGCAGCCAATCAGGAAGTTGCCTTCTAGAATGAAATGAGTTGAACAACTCCATCATGGACTGGAAGATGTCTTTGGGCAGAGATCTTTGCCCAAAGTCACAAAGCAAATTAACGATAGAATTAGAAACAGAAGCCAAGTTCTTGTATGTTCCATCCTAAATCATAAAACCCCATGGAAGAGGAGGGAGAGAAGGGGAGCGCAGTCCGTGTCTTCCTTTTTCTCTCTGGCACCCAGTCAATCAGTGTCATGATCTGAACAGCCTCCAAATTTCTGAGACACTCCCTGAGTGACTTCTACATTCCTGTCACCCATGGGAGGCAAAGCTGTCTTTTCTTGTGACTTCATTTTTTTTTTTTTTAATCTCCAGAAATTCTCACAAAGGAAAAAGAAAGACATCTGGATTGCAAACACACCGAGTGAGATACAGGAATATCATCTATGCTGTCTGGTAGAAAACAGTCTCTGGGGTGTGACTGTTCTTTATTCAGATTCAAACCAGGCTGTTGTTTTCTAAGGTTAAGCCATCAGATTTGTCCCCAGGTTCCTGCTATACACCAATATTGTGCTGACTTTGTCCATGGAGGCCAAAGAACTTATTTAATGTGGCAACAATGGCTGACGATGCAGAAAAGGCTAACCTGGTGAAGGAAGACTAGAGATAGTAGAGGATCTGCAAAGGGCAGGTCTGGGCTATGTAGACTGTAGGAACCAGAGGCCAGGAAGGAGGGCCTGTTAGTCCATTCTCTGATCCTAGAACAAAACACTTGAGCACAGGTGCTGTATAAAGAGAAAAGGTTTGTTTTGCTCCCAGCATTGGAAGCTGAACTTTCAGGATCAGACACCTGTATCTGTTCATCCCTGTTACCCAGTCATATCAAGGAAGGCTGCTGCTTCATGGCCGGGTTGTGTGCAAGGAGAAGATCACAGGGTAAGGCAGGAGTGGGTCAGAGTCCAGATTCACAGGCTTTCCCAACAGCTCTGTCAAGATCAAACTTACTGTCCTCCACCTTAGCCAGAGATCCGCCTTCTGCAGTGGTCAGCAGTTCATCAAAGAGCTGAGAGTAAGCCCTCAGCTCACCCTAGGGGTTGGAGAGATAAGTGCACTGACTGCTCTTCCCAGAGGTCCCGAGTTCAATTCCCAGCAACGACATGGTGGCTCACAACCATCTGTAATATGATCCGATGCCCTCTTCTGGTGTGTCTGAAGATGGTGACAGTGTAGTCACATACATAATCACACACACATACCTCACCCCCTAGTCCCATTGCCACTAAAGCTCAGGGGACATCGTCTTGTTAAAGTGATAAAAACCTAAGAAGGATGGAGAGGCGCGTGTGAAATGCTGTCTTCTGGATGTGCTATGGCCATTGTACTTACTCACGAACTCACAGCAACTGGGACTGCTTGCCCCAAACCTATACGGATCAAGCCCACAGCATCGCTCAGCAAGCTGTTAACTGGATGATGTGGGTTTACAAATCGGCAAAAATCAGGAAGGTGGGAAGGGGACTGGGGAAAGGATATGCTTGAGGTGTCCTGTACGTGTATATGAAATTTTAAAGAATCGGCTTAGTCCAGGCCAACTTTAATCCTCTCCACTGAATAGCACTCTGCTCTCTATGGTTTACTTACCTCCCACTGAGCCACTCATAACGTCAGCCATTGGCATCATGGCTCTGCAGACCATGCCTCCAGCACAGGGCCTCTTGGGGAAAACAAGCTATATTCAAACCACTGAAGGGGGCAACAGGAGAGACACAGAAGCATGTAAAAGCTATTCTACTGGGGATGCTGGATCTTCTTCTCTCCTTACATGCTCCTTCTCCTCCCCCCCAATTGCATGAGGTGTCTGAGGAGTGGGGACGGGCATCTGGGACGTAGACAACCTAGCTCTGAGCAGCCAGAACAAAGCTCATTTCCTTGAAGTAAGTGGGGGGAAGCTCACTTCCTCTGGCCTGTCCCAGCTTGTCTGTTGGGAGTGAATTTGGCACCCTGAGCAGGAGAATAATGGGTATCTTTATCCCTCGTTAGGGAAAGGATATGTCGAACAAGGCTGATATGGACAGGCAATAATTAAATTGCCTTGGATAATGTCTGATGTAGTTGAGACCCAGAACTTGTGAGCATGTACGCCAAACAAAGCACCACCTCATGTCGAGAATTCCATGGGCCCTTGAACCCTTCCCGTCTCAGAGTATGGAAATTAAAACGTTAGTTACATCTAGAAGATGCTAAAATCTACAGGAGTAGAGGAGTCACTAGAAAGATAAAAAATAGCTTTACTGTCTAGCAGTTCTGAAAGGCAAAGTCAGTAGACTTAACTCCTCCTCTTCTCCTCCTCAGTTTGTAAGACAATGGAATGGGAACATTTTATGCAGAATTGAACTGAAAAGGTAGAGGTTTTTACCTTGCTGATTGAAGACTTGATCTTTATCTATCTTTTTGTGCTTGCCTAAGGCCAGGTTCTGGAGGTTGCACAGAGATATAAATGCCTTCCTTGTTTTAAACCAGAATTGCCTTTTGAATTGTAAAGATCAGCAGTGTAAATAAAGCCCCTTGGGGACACAGATGATTGGGCACCTCCTCCTCCTTTGTGTCCCTGTGAACTTTGAACTTGTTTAGAATTTTTATCAAAATTTACTAATCTTATCCTTGACTCTCATTGCCACGCCTGTAGGACCAGGCCTCTTCCCTATTGATCTCTGCTTTGTTGGGAAATACCTTGAATGTTTTTAGCTCTGTTCTGGTTGATGTTTTTGTCTGGGAGTCTGTTTCTGGAGTTGTTGGAAAAGACCAACAAGAGGGAAATAGTGGCAGCCATTAGAACATATTCTTGCTGTGTCTCTACCCAGCCCCTGTCTTCTCTGCCCCTTTTCGCCTTTCTCTCTCCCCCCCCACCTCTTTCCACCTCTCACCCCTCCCACCCCACCCCATCTGTCTATCTGTCCTCTATGTCTTCTCTATGTATTAGAGCAGTCAGTCATTCCAGTAAAACCAAGCTTGTAATGGCTTAGACATTTATCGAACTCTTATAATAGTTGACACACAACCAGTGAGTTGTAAAGGAGCTTCAGAACTACAAAGTCCTATAACAGTATCATGACTTTTACCTACAAACAAGGAAACTCTAGCATCATAGGCCGTGAGCAATGAGCTGAGTTCCAGGTTCAGCCAGAGACTCTGTCTCAAACAATCAGGTGAAAAGCAAATGAGTGAGATCCCTGATGTTGATCCCACTTGTACACACACACACACACACACACACACACACACGTGCATGTACACCCCCACATATGAACATGTTCACACAAAAGAGGTTTGAAAGGAGAGGGCAGTGTGGCTGTGTAGGGAGGAAATCATGACAAGCTCTAGAACACTTGAAGGAATGACCACCGCTCTGCATGAAGGGAGCACAGATTCTGTGATGTATAGCGACCTGAAATATAGGTGGGAATGTGGCCCAGACCAGCCACAAAAGGACTTACCATAGACCCTCTTAAACCCTGGTGGGGATGTCTAAAGGATTTTAAACAGAGGAAGGGATATGGTCAGGATTTTGGGACATGTTCATGATTCTGTGGGCTTATTATGATTTAGGACACATCTATAATTCTTCACCCACTTTTAGAGTTGTGTTTTGGGACAAATTAGGACTAGCTTAGAAAAAACTTATCAACATGAAAATATGCCTCAGGAGTGCAGCTTACTGTGACCTAATGAGTAAGGAACTGCCTGTAGACAGAGAAGATAGATGCCTTCTCTCCATCGAATCTTTGTGTTTCTTAGTGTTCTTTTTTCTCCCCCTTTCCATTTTAGAACAACAAAGTCACACTATTCCGCCAGCTGCAGCAAATGACGTACTGCCTGATCGAGTGGCGCTCCCAGATCCTGTCTGGGACACTCCCCAAAGATGAACTTGCAGAGCTGAAGAAGAAGGTCACGGCCAAAATCGATCATGGGAACAGGTATCCCAGGACCATCTTACACTGAGGATGTGGGGAATGATTGGAAACTTCACACTAGATAGTATTCACAGAAACTTAAAAAAGAATCCTTTAAATCGTTTCACATGGAGTGTTGGGGAGGTAGACCAGTTGGTGGAGTGTTCGCTGAGTTTGTAAGGAAGCTTAGCACTATATAAACTGGTGTAGAAACTATGACCCCAGGACTCTACGGATGAAGGCAGGAGGATTAGAAGCTCTGGTTAAGGATGCATGACTTTATAGTAAGTTCCAAGCCAGTTTGGTTGGCTATATGAGACCCTGTCTAAAATTCAAGACAGAAAATTAATTTAGAGGGCACATGCATACTATACTTACTTATTTTATATATGTACACTGTCGCTGTCTTCAGACACACCAGAAGAGGGCATCAGATCCCATTGCAAATGGCTGTGAGCCGCCATGTGGTTGCTGGGGTTTGAACTCAGGACCTCTGGAAGAGCAGTCAGTGCTCTTAACCACTGAGCCATCTCTCCATCCAGCATATATCCATCATCATATGTAAGGATGATTGATAAGGCTCAATAGCATGTTCATCACTTTGACAATCATAATTTTTTTCCTGTTGGAAATGTTAGAATTCATCTTTACTAGATATTTTGACATCTAAATTTAATTTTTGCGAACCGTAGTTATGCTACTGTGCAGCAGGAAATTAGAGATTATTCTTCCTATACAACTGTATCAATTAACTCCCTCCTTCCCTGTATTAGTGACTCTTGGGGAGTCTAAGGTAGTTTTTGTATATGGCCATATACTGGATAGAAGAAGCAGCTCAAGGGAGGAAAGAATTACGTCGGCTAGTGATTTTAGAGAATAGAGTTTGTTGTAATGGGGTCGTCATTGCAGAACATTTCCTGCCCATGCAATGATGGCAGAATTCTGTGATGAGCTCCTTTACCCAGCACACAGGAAAACAGAGCGCTCTAGACTAGAATCAGAGGCCCACCCCTATTAGCCCATGTTTATCAGCTAAACACTACCTCCCGAAGGTTTCGCAACCTCTCAGGAACAGTGCCACCATCTGACAAGTGTTCAGTCACATGACCGTGTGGTGGACGTTTCTCCATCTTCCCCAACTCCCATGCCTCTGCAGCCCCTAGTCTCACAACAAATATTTGATCTGAGAGTTGACAATGCTTACTACTTAGTATCTTTGTGTCTTAGAAAATATTCAGTTTCATTGAAAAATATCCCAATTCCCTCCTGGGGTGAGGTGCCAGGTTGGTCCTCTGATCCCATTGACTGATACGAGAAGGAAAATGGGTTTTCTGCCCAAGCTTCTCCATTGGCAGAGAAGCCAGGAGTGATCGGCACATAGGGATGGTCCTCTCAGATGCCCAAGACTATGTTTTATTCCAACTATGGATATTGAATTGACTGATGCCTACTGTTGGCAGTGGAGCAGTTCAGATCCCTGGTATGGTAGGCCATCCTTCCAGCCCACAAAGGCAATGGGAAAACATTAACCTGAGCACAAGACCTCTGGGTCTAGCTCCCTTGAACTTGAAATTGAGAATCCTCTTTCCTCACACTTGACCTCTATGATGGTTAATGTTGATGACAGGATGTGGAATCCCCGAGGAGACAAACATCTGGGTGTGTCCGTGAGGGGGTTTCTAGGGTAGGTGAAGTGAGGAGGGAACAGCCACCTTGAATGGGAGACAGTATCACTGTGTGGAGTCCGGGGCTGAAGAACAGCAAGCTGCCAAACACCATCATGTCTATCTCAGACCCTACACTCTTTCATCCTTTGAGTTGTGGACCAGAGTAAGGCTTTGTTCATAATAGCAAGAAAAGTAAATGATTTAGACCCAGGATGATAATAACTGCTGTAGGTACACAGCTTCTTAGAAAGCATCTTGGGATTTTTTTGTAAATCCAGCTGAGGTAGGACAAGGCTCTGTCCTTTGATGGTCTTGACATAGTAACATTGTCCTGGAGGTCCCCCAAGGGCTGACATAACATGTTAACGTCTTCTGCATGGCAAACATGCCTGCTTTCCCCACAGCAGGCTCAGGAAACAGAGCCTTTATACCGATACACCGATGACCTAGCTCTGCCAGCATGCTCTCTCTCACAGGTCTGGGTGACTTTTGGGTCTGGCTGCCCTGGGAAGGAAGTTGCCAGTGCAGATCGTTCATCCAGAGTTGCTGTAAAGCAGGAAGGAGAGGATTGAGGCATGTTTTCTTTCTTGCCAAGGACTTGGAAGCTCTGGTTGTTATCTCTTGAATACTGCTCTCTGTGCCGGTGCCTTGAATGTAGGCTGGGGGCTGAGCAGAGGTAATTTTGTTCTATCAGTCTTTGACTTCTTGGAACTAAGCATAGCTCTTTCTACATCTGCGCTCCTTGGGCACAAACGCCTTGGGAGAAGGGTATGGCTGTCTCTGCTTTTGCCATATAGCCCTCAGAGCTTTTTTCCTACAATTCTTTGCAGTCAGAGCAAACATTTACTGGTATGTGAGGTTCTGTAGAGACTTTACTGCTGTTACCTCAGTCAAGCTCCTACAGTGACTTTGAAGGGTAGGCAAAGTTTGTACATGAAGGGGTCCAGAGTGAAAGCATCCAGGAGAGCAGTTACTAAAGCCAAGGTTTAGACTATAGTGTGAACAACTGCAGAGCAAGCATGTGAGAGGGTAGCAGCCAGGCCTTACTCCCTCCTTTCAGACAGTGCTGAGTAAGGGTGCCAAGGCAGGCCTTTGAAGGATGGTGCATGGCTCTGAGCTTATTGCCAGGCCAGACCACAGGAGATGGACAGGGAATCACTGCAAAGAGGGTGTCTTAGCCAGGGTTTCTATTCCTGCACAAACATTATGACCAAGAAGCAAGTTGGGGAGGAAAGGGTTTATTCAGCTTACATTTCCACATGGCTGTACATTATCAAAGGAAGTCAGGACTGGAACTCAAGCAGGTCAGGAAGCAGGAGCTGATGCAGAGGCCATGGAGGGATGTCACTTACTGGCTTGCTTCCCCTGGCTTGCTCAACCTACTTTCTTATAGAACCCAGGTCTACCAGCCCAGGGATGGCACCACCCACAATGGGCTGGGCCCTCCCTTCTTGATCACTAGTTGAGAAAATGCCTTACAGCTGGATTTCATGGAGGTATTTCACCAACTGAGGCTCCTTTCTCTGTGATAACTCCAGCTTGTGTCAAGTTGACACAAAACCAGCCAGTACAGAGGGCTTTGGTCACAATCATTGCCAGTTTTCCTGTTCTTGTTTTGTGCTGATTCCTTGGCACATGTATTGTTAAAAGATGACGTCCTGGGTTTTGGCATCAATGTTAGGAAAAGGATGAAGAGAGTGGGGGGTGTATGGCCCATGGAGGTGCAAGGAGGCCTAGGGGCAAGGGAGGCCTCTGGGGGGGGCATGTTGGGAATCCCTTCCCCCTGGGGGACCAGCCACATGATGGTATAGTACAGAATAGAGTTTGTTCAGGTCATGGGAGAGTTAAGAGGGTAGTAGAGGCAGAGGGGGGGGGAAGAGGAGGGATAGGGGAGAGCAAGGCTGCAAGAGGCAAGAGAGAGAGGAGGGGGCAAGCAGCCCCTTTTATAATGTCAGGTCTCTGGGGCGGAGCATACCTGGCTACTGCAGGGTAATTGAGGGGTGGGGTATACCTGGCTGTTGCTAGGTAACTGAGGGATGGGATTTACAGAATCTCAACAACATGCACACAGGTTTGGGTAGGGTGACCCACTCCTGCCCTTTTCTCCTGGGTCCACTGGGCTTTCTGATACAGGTTCATCTTTAAAGAGTCCAGAAATGGAGGGGACAGCTACTTACCACCTCCTTTCTCTCCAGAATGCTTGGACTGGATCTGGTCGTGCGGGACGATAACGGAAACATCTTAGATCCGGATGAGACCAGCACTGTTGCCCTCTTCAGGGCCCATGAAGTTGCTTCTAAAAGGATAGAGGAGAAGATCCAAGAGGAGAAGGTATGCCTCCTCCAGGGTGCAGGTCGGCCTGCTAGGATTTCATTCTTTGCTTTGGTTTTTAATGCCAAAAATGAGTAATAGAGAATAGGAGTAGCAATGCCTGGAAGAATCACGTGTGACCTCATTTTCAAAGTGGGCAGAAAGGATGAGGCCTGTGTGTGTGTGTGTGTGTGTGTGTGTGTGTGTGTGTATTCTGCTTTGAAAAGAGAACAAAGGGGTGTGTGTATATATATGAATGGGTGTGTATGAGTGAGTGTATATGTATGAGTGTGTATGTGAATGTGTGTGTGTGTGTGTGTGTGTGTGTGTGTGTATTCTGCTTTGGAAAGAGAACAAAGGGGTGTGTGTATATATATATGAATGGGTGTATATGGGTGAGTGTATATGTATGAGTGTGTATGTGAATATGTGTGTGTGTGTGTGTGTGTGTGTGTGTATTCTGCTTTGGAAAGAGAACAAAGGGGTGTATGTATATGAATGGGTGTGTATGGGTGAGTGTATATGTGTGAGTGTGTATGTGAATATGTGTGTGTGTAGAAAGATGCAGAATTATTTGCGTAAAATAGTATTTATATTAAAATACAAAATATATACATACTTCAATGCTTGTATATACAAAAAGTAACTGGACTGGTTGGTACTAAATTTCTAAATTTTAAAAAATTCATTAAAAAAATTCTCTGAGCCTGAGTTTAGTTCCTAGCACCCACATAATGCTTCACAGCCAATCATAACTCCAGTTCCACGGGATCTGTGTCTTCCTCAGACCTTAGCTGGTACCAGGCATGTGCATGGTACGTAGTCATACATGCAGTTAAAATATGCATACACATAAAATAAATATAAAAAATAAAAGTAAAGCTTCCCCTGGGAAAGAGAAGTGGGTAAAAGGAAGGAATTTTTATATTATAATTCTCTGTATTTGGTACTATTATCATGATTTCACATATAAAACAGTTTTTAAATAACATGTTTGGAAAGTTTTGAAAGTAAAAAAAAATTAGGAAGATATAGAAAATCAGAAAAAGAAAAAAAGGGTCAGCCATCTTCTGACCACTCTGTCTCTGTCCTGTTGACATTTTTGAACTATTTTCTGTATGGATGCAGAAAGATGTGTCTGTGGATTTTTTTGTTTGTTTTTGTTTTTATTGCTTTTGCTTTCTGGGACACAGTCATGACAACCACACCCAAGAGTTAAGCTTTCTGTGGAACCTTTGTTTCCTGTAAATTTGAGTAATGGGTCAAGTGTTTGTGTTTTTAGCTTCTTCCAGTGTCTTATGGTAGGACACAAAAGCTTCACAAGTCTCCTGAAAACTGAGTCTTTACCCATAGACAGCATATTGCTTTTCATGTTATGTATATGGTTTGCATGTGTGTAGGTGCCTCTGTTTGCATGTGCATGGGCCCACATGAATATGTAATGGAAGAGGAGCTCAGAGGTTGGCATTGGGTGTCTTCCTCTCTCACCTCTATTTACTTGAGGCAGGGTCTCTCAATTGAGCCCAGAGCTTCCCACGGCAGCTACTCTAGTTAGCCAGCTTGTTCCAAGATTCTGTCTCTATAACCTGTACAAGTGGGCTGCTGTGCCCACCAGGGATTTACGTGACATTTGGGGATCCGAACTCTGGTCCTCATTATTCCACAGCATGAACTTTATACATCAAGCCATCTCTTTAGCCTCTTAGAAAGCATTTATTAAATTATCTGGCCTCAAGGCCCCAACAGGACCACTTGGGCTGTCTGAGGATGCTGATGTGTTTGTTGAACTGAGGGATGACTGGTCCTCATCTGTTCAGTTCTCAGCCAGTGTTTCTCTGTGGTGGTAACTGTCCCTTATTTGTAGGCTGATTACTTTTGCCAACCTTTCCCCAAACCCCAAGTCTTCTCTCCTTATTCCTTGGCCTAGACCCTTTTGCAGAATCTGGACTTGAGAGGCCAGGCAATCTTCAGTACCGTCCACACCTATGGCCTCTATGTGAACTTCAAGAACTTTGTCTGTAACATCGGGGAGGATGCGGAGCTGTTCATAACTCTGTATGACCCAGACCAGTCCACCTTCATCAGGTAATGGAGACCCTTGTCACCTGTTCTTGGCCTTGCAAAGTACAGTCTTTACCTGGCCCTATCCAGGAGCACTTCACTGGGTTCGAGACAGGGAGATGGGAAGGGTGGATATAATCACTTCCAACAGTAGAAAATAAAGTTCTTTGGGCTCTGTAGGCTTTGTACATGGGTGCTGGTCCGTTCAGCTTCAGATTACACATCTGTAGGGTTTTCAGAGTGAATAAAATATCCGAGCATGGTGGTGCATCTCTTTCAACAAAGCACTCAGGAGGCAGAGGCAGGCAGATCTCTAAGTTCGAGGCCAGCCTGGTCTACAGAGTGAGTTCAAGGACAGCCAGGACTACACAGAGAAACCCTGTCTCAATGTACAAAACAACAAGAACAACAATAAGAGTAAAACTGCCTAGGACTGAGACAAGGATAAAGAATTCAGAGGACCGTACGGGAGGAACGAGGGGGGAAGGAGAGCACAGTGGGGTTCATGGCCCTGAGACTGAACTGTAGAGCACCGCATTGGTGACCGTCCATCATCCTGTGTCTGTCCAAGCCCGTGGTGTGAGTTACACCTGCTGTGAACTCTCATGGCAGTGATAGGCTGTGGGGATGGAGGATGGCATGCCTATTGCAGGTTCAGCAGTGACATCTGGGTAGTTAGGGGCCTGTGTGTTTGAGAGCTCAGCTTGCAGCTTAACTCTGAATCACAAGTCGCGAAACTACTAAGATTTTAAAAAAAGGTTTACATAAAGTTTCAAGACTGTAAGGAATAGACTGGGTACAGTTGAGCCCCAGCATGACTCTTCGTGGAACAACTTAGGACATGGAGATTTATCTTCAAGCAGGTAGTGAAAAGGTAATTACTAGGGCCTAGGTGTAGCTCAGCTGGTAGCGTGCCTGCTTCTCATACACAGAGCCCCAGCATTGCACAAACCGGATGAGTGGTACATGACTGTAACCCCAGCACCAGAAAGGTCGAAGCAGAAGGATCAGCTATAGTTTGAGGCCAGCCTGGGCAACATAAGACCCTTTCTCAAAAAGTAAAACAAACAAAAAAAAAGTTATTAAATTATCTGTATGGTGTGGACTGTGGAGGATGGATTGGGGATGACTTAACAAATTAAGCTTTTGTAAATATGGCCTCTTGACACATGGTTTTCACTGACTATCTCAGACTGGTCAGTTTACTATGTAGCCCAGGCTAGCTTTAAATAATGTTAATTGGTCTTCAGAGTGCTAAGATCGCCATCCAGAGCCACCGTGCTCGACTCTAAAATTAAACTCATGTCAGCAAAGCCAAAGCTTACATATAAGAAATTTGAGGCAGGACGAAGACCCCAGACAAAAGAATCTTATAAAGTCCCATGTCTGGGCCCCTGTGATCAGTGCCTGCCACTGTATAGGATGTTCCCCATAGCAGGGACTGTTTCAAAGACAGAAGCCCCACAGTACCTGCCTTGCCATGGGGCACTTCTTTCTCTTCTTTTGACCCCTGTAAGTGTGTCTGTGAGCATTCTCTGTCCCAGATGGCCTCTGATTTAGAGTAATTTCTTTTTCTTCTTCTCCTGCTAGTGAGAACTACTTAATTCGCTGGGGCAGTAATGGGATGCCCAAGGAGATAGAGAAGCTGAATAACCTCCAAGCAGTGTTCACCGTGAGTCCTGCCTTCTTCATAAGAAGTTTCTGCATCCATTTATTTTTTACATCTATGTCTATGCATGTGTATGGGTGGGTTGCCATGGCATAAGCGAGTGGAGGTCAGAAGCCAATTTGCAGAAGTTGGTTCTTCTTCCACTGGGTAGGACCCAGGGCTAGAACTCAGGTCTTTAGTCTTGGCAGCAAGTGTCTTTATCTGTGGAGTCAGCTAACTAGCCCAGCCTCACTTTCTGTTTCAACATTTTCTTATAGTGGATACAGTGATAAATCTGTGGAAAACATAGAAGGCAGAAAGGGTAGCCATCATTGTCCTATAAGTACGTGTAACCCAGTCATTTATTCAGTTAGTAAACACATAGTAGGTACCACTTGTCTCTGTCCCCTCTGTCATCCTCCTAGTTCAGGACACACACAGGCTTCTCTGTCCCTACACAGAGCCATTCCTGTCTTTACCCCACAAATGTAGAACTTTCTGAGATGTCCCCCCAGACTTAAGTATTTGTTCAGTTTTGAAAGTGAGGTTTTCCCAGCAGTAATGGTGTTCTTCAGACTATGTGTATGGTCCTTAAAGGCACTGTTTAATCTTTGGTATATCGTTTTAATCAGTCTTAACTTACTACCGCTGCAATTCCTTTCTTTTCCTCCCCCACCCCCACCCCATACCCTCGCTCTAGCCAGCCAGAGGCTCATCTAGTATGTAAATTTCATGTCTAGCCTTTTTAATGAAATAAAATGTGGTGGCCATTTCCTTGGTCATTAAACAGTCTTCAGAGCTCATTTATAAACAACTGTGCATTACGTAATGATGTCAATATGCTATGCTTTCTAGAACCCAGCGACTTTGTTTTCTATTAATGGAAGGTTTGCAGAACCTCCAGCAGAGATTCAGGGCAGGTGATTACTGGTGTATGTTGCTGTCTCGGTGATGTGTCTCTACCAAATTACAGAGCGTAGTTTTAGAGTGATTATTTGAAAAGTAATTCTTGATTTGGTAAGAAGGCTGGGGCTGCTGTTTCATGAAAGTGTTCTGAGATATAATGAAGTCATATTTGATTTGAGCTGAATGAGATATATGAGCTCATTTCTGGGTCACTTGCCCCTCCTTAAGAACACACACGGGAGCCTCAGCTCCAAATAGGAACAGTTCCACCCCCACACCTCTTGCCATTCAGTATTCACAGAAAGGGCTTCAAAGGAGGCCTGTAAGGAACCTCACAAAGCCCTGCCTGAGTTACACTTGACTCTATGATTGTGTAGAAGATGAGCTGAGGGTGAAGAATGGGGGATGGTGGGTACCTGTAATCCCAGCATTAAAGAGGGGAAGGCAGGGAGACCTGGAGTCCAAGGTCAAGTTCCACAGCAAGATCAAGACCAGCCTGAGCCCTTACAGGCTTCTGTGGATGCCCAGGGAACGTCAGCATCATGCAAGTTTCTTTGTCCTTTGACACTGAGATATGTCTTGTATTAATACATGAAGCAGAAGGACTCAAATAAACATCAGAGTGCATCCTGGTAGTGTTAGACTGAGTCTGATCTAACCTTGATGTTCGAAGTAAGAACCAGGGAAGAAGACCATTTTATATGATACTTGGAAAATCGTTTTCTCTTGGGTAGTGTGCTCCAAGCAGGACAGGGCAGCCAGCCTGTCAGCTGTTCTCTGCTTGCAGGACCTCAGCAGTACAGACCTCATCCGGCCTCGAATCAGCCTCGTATGCCAGATTGTCCGGGTGGGCCGCATGGAACTGAAGGAGGGCAAAAAGCACACCTGTGGCCTCCGGAGGCCCTTTGGAGTAGCAGGTATGGAGAAAGCCTAGAGTCCACGGAATACAGTATAGCTTCTGGGGACCCTCTTCCCTGCAGTTTCTAAAAGGCCTAAATGTAGACCCATCACCTGATCTCATATTCGACAAATATCCCATTTTAGGCATATTCCCAAAAGAATTGAAAGGCAAGGTCTTAAAGAAACACCACCTTCACAGTGGGATTATTCATAAGAGCCGAAGGGGACTGCGTGGCTCAAGTATGCATCGGTAGATGAATGGATAAATAAATGTGTAATCATTGAAAGGAGGTTTTATTCTGTCTTAATAGGGAAGGAATTTCTGACTCATGCCACAGTATTGCTGAATGTTGAGAACACTGAGCTAAGTAGAGTAATCCACGCACACAACACACGCACAAAACATCCACTTCAGAATCCATTTATATGAGGCGCTGAGAAGAGTCGGGTTCAGAGGCCATTGAATGGGACTGCCAGGGCTTGAAGACAGAGGGGAATTGCTTTTTGAGTATAGGGGTTTCGTTGGAAAAAACTGAAATCATTCTAGTGATGGAGGATAGTTACATAAGGTGAGTGTACTTGCTTCCACTGAGCCATTTAAAGAGGGCTGAGATGGCAATTCCTGTGTGATATATATCACACTGCACTTATAGCAATGGAAAGATATGGAGAAAAGAAGGCGGCTGGCTGGCTGGAGGCACACAGAAACAGCAGGACAACCCCTAAAGACTGGAAGCAGTGGCTCATGTTGTCATGGTTGGTCTTGGGCACATAACAGTCATGCTCCAGGAAGGCCGGTTCTCTTTCCTTGGGTCTTGTGTTCATGTCTATCCACTGATTGTGCTTTCCCCTTTGTCCTCAGCACCACACCCCACACATAGCAGAGCACACATAGCAGGTGCTCTGCTGCTGCACTCTGATTCACTGCAAAGTGTTTTCTTTGCTTAGAAGACTCGATTCTCAAAAGTGACTCTGAATCACTAAGAGCCTTCAAAGAGGGTCCTTAACTTCAATTAATTTTTAGCATGTCCCAAGAAGTCCTTGTGTTGGTTTGCATATGCCCAGCCCAGGGAGTGGTACTATTAGGAGGTGTGACCCTGTTGGAGTAGGTGTGCCACTGTGGGTGTGGGCTTTAAGACCCTCATCCTAGATGCCTGGAAGCCAATATTCTGCTAGCAGCCTTCAGATGAAGGTGTAGAACTCTCAGCTCTTTCTGTATCATGCCTGCCTGAATGTTCCCACCTTTATAATGGACTGAACCTCTGAGCATGTAAGCCAGCTCCAATTAAAAGTTGTCCTTATAAGAGTTGCCTTGGTCATGGTGCCTGTTCACAGCAGTAAAACCCTAACTAAGACAGAAGTTGGTACCAGGAGTAGCGTGTTGCTGTGATAGGCATGACCGTGCTTTTGTTTGGAAGAATGTAGATTTGGAGACTTTGGATTTAGAAAGAAATGGAATACTTGAAATGGGGGCTAGTTGGAATATGGAAGACTTTGTTATTGAGAGTGATTTGAATTCTGCAGACATGGCCTAAGAGGTTTCAGTGGAGAATTTCAATACGTGGCCTAGAGACTGTTTTTTGTAGTTATTTTGGTGAAAAATGTGGCTACTTTTTGCCGTTGTCCAAAGAGTCTGCCTGAGGCTAAGGTGAAGAGACTTAGATTAATTGCATTGACAAAGGAAATCTCAGAAAACTCCACCAGAGACTTTGTTCTCTGGTTAAGTCTCATGAAGAATGTTTTGAACAAGCTTAGCAAACTTAGAAAGGGAAAAATATAAAATATATGGTTTGAGTATTAAACGGACTCCAGCAAGTGAAATGGAGCTGAAACCTGTGTTCTAGGAGATGACAGATTAAGGGATTTGGGGGGGGGGGGCAAGATCCTACCCAGTTAAGTTTAAATCCATGGGTTTCTCAGCGTCTTTTGCTGCAGTTTTTATAAGGTTTTGTGAGGGGTAACAGCAAGCTGCATGTGATGCCCAAGTGTGCGCACCTTCCTGGTCAGCACCAGCATTATTCCCTGGCATGGTGGGCTGTGTGTGTTGTTCCAAGTCCTTTTGAGCATTACTGTGCTTCTCAGTACTTTGCTTGTCTACAGACAGACTATCTGGGATGTGGACAAATGGATTGCTAATATGTTTTATGGCCAGACTGTAATTTATTAACCACGGTTTCCTCTCTTACCAGGACCTTGCCTCATGTCAGCCAGCTGCTTGGTAGCTTGCTTATTAATCTGCGTAGCTGGGCATAAGGGTTACATGATTTACAGTGCTCATTGTTAATTCATACCCTGGCTTTGCTAAAAACTTAAAGCTAATTGTGTAGATGTGGGCCCCTGGTACCTTGCTTTCCTGGCATGTGCTTGGCCCTGGGCTAAGTCCCGCCCCTGCAAAACAAAACAAACACAGCAAATAAACACAGGCAACAGCACAAACAAAACTTGTGACCAGGAGCAAATTAAATTAACCTTCCCATTCTTTAAGGTGGGACTCCTCACAGACGAATAAGTGAGAAAATGAAGGCTTATGGGCTGGCTTTACTAAAGTACCTTCCTACCATGGGGTGGTGGTGTGGGGGGCTGAAGTTGCTGATAGTCTGTTCTCTGATACTCTTAAGGCTGGTGTAGAAACCAAGAGCATAACAAGACACATGTAGCCGCTTTAAATCTTGAGTTTTTCTCCAGACCTTTAATTCTTCTGACAGACCTGTTAGAGATATACATTCTCTATGACTTTAAGTAAAGGCTTATTATTATTATTATTATTATTAATGTTATTAATAATAATAATAATAATAATGTCTAAGTTTTCCAGGAACATAGCAACTGAGTCCTGCAGGGTTTTAAAGGTGTGTCCTGCAGGGTTGTACATAGAAAATCTGAGTCTTTCATGGCTTCTTGCCCTGCTGTGTGTGGTATAGTAAGTGATTGTTGTTGCTTGGTCCTTGGTCCCT
>NC_137981.1:52486779-52661779 GCF_963924665.1 Micromys minutus
GAAGGAAAAGGAAGGAAGGACTGATGATGGATGGACAGACAGGAAGTGGGAGAAGGAGGGAGGGAGGAAGAGAGGTAGGAAGGAAAAGGTAAAAAGCAGTTAGTTTGGGGCAGTAAGAAAACCAAGCATGTTATTTTTAATGTCGGGGACAGAACAAAGCAAGCAGCATCCAGTAGCTTGCGGGAGCCTTTCTAGACCATCTGGCCATTATCTTTCTCTCCTCATACCTCAGAAGACCAGATAACACTTTAGTTTCCTTTTAAAGCTAGAGAACTTGACCAGAGTGGCTCCATTTTGACATCTAGCCTGATAGGGAGGGGGTTGGGTTCAGTTCCTTGGGCAGGCACCTATGTATTTTCTAGCTGCTTAGTACTGAACATTTAAGCCACCCTGCTGTGACTCTTTCCATATTGATGCTTTCTCTGTACTTAGGACCACTGCTCAGGGATTCCCAGTGGTAGGACTTCTGGGTCAGTGGTGGGAACAAGCTTCAGCCCAGACGTATGGTGCTGTGCTGTCTGTTCTGGTACCAAGTGTCCCTCCTGCATGCTCTCCCCTGTCTGAAAGGTGACAAACGGACTGTGGTCCTCATGTGTTTAAATAAGCACCTAGTCTGTACTGTCTAAGAGATACACGAATTTCCTGTTCTATATTTCAGATATATTTTTAAGGAAGGCAGTTGTAATAAGAAATTATATATTCTGGCTAGTCCATATAAAGAACACACAGTCTTGATATTTTATGTACAAGCTGTAAGCCTAGATTGGGCAGGTTTGCAGCTATTCTAACTTACATCTCAGCCATATACCCGCTGTTACTTGCTGTTTCTCCTGGCCGCGTGTTCTTGGTCCGTCTCCTCTCATGGTGGCCTCTTCCTATCCTGGTCTCCCCTGTTTATCCCTCCTGGTCTTTCCTGAGACTCCCCACTCACTTCTCAAGTCCCACCTTACTCTCTCTCTAAGGCCCAATCACAGGCTTTTGATTGACCAGTTTACTCGGGGAGCAAGCTTCTTCGCACAGCAGAAGCTGGTGTGCAGGAAAATTCACTCTGCTTAGGACAGCCAGATCTTGAGGGGCCAGTATGTAGCATTTGAGTACATAACAGCACCCCACCAACCCCAGCAGATAATTACTCTTCAGTCTTCTTTAAAATACTTTGTTTTCTTTTCCAGTTTTTGTTTTGCAAAACATCCTCAAGCCTTTCTTTTGTTTAAGGAAGTGAGTGATTTAGGGTTGGGGAGAGAGCTCTGGAATGAAGAGCACTTTCTGTGTACTCACAGAGCAGCATCTGTAACTTCAGTGCCAGGAGATCTTATGATCCTTCAGATCTCCTTGGGCACCAGGCGTCGTGGAATACCCGGACATACATAATGCAAGCGAAACACTCGTACACCTAAAGTGAAAATACATAAATCTGTAGTTTTCAGAGATCTAACAGCCGTTCACTTTTTTCCTTTCAGTATTCTCTTGCCCTATTTCTTTCTTTGTTGGCAATTTACTTATTTTATTTATTTATTTATCATGTATACATTTGTGTGTTTGAGTATCTGCCACATGTGTGGGTACCCACAGAAGAGAGGTACCAGATTCCTTGGGTGGGGGGCTTACAAAAAATTGTGAGCTGCTTAACACTGGAGCTGGGATTCAAGCTTAGGACCTCTGGAAGAGCAGCAACAGGTCTTAACCACTGCACTATCTCTCCAGCCCCTGACGTCCGTTTCGCCCTTTATAATTTGCTCTGCCCCACCATATCTTATTAAATTGCTGTGTTGCATCTGTATGCAGTCCCACAGTTTCCGTTAACGTCTATATTGTTCCCGGGGCTGCCTCCACCGCATAATCCTAGACTTTGAACAAACAGACTTCGGTATCAATTGGGATAATCTTTACTATTTTTGATCTCTAGTGAAACCTGTCATATCTGTTGACTTCTCAAGTAAGGCCTCGTATGAGTTTGAAGGAAGCACCAGGGGAACGAGGTTACCGGGGGGATGATTGCATGTTTATCATGAGGGGTCAGGTTAGACTCACACAAGCTGCTGTGTGTTGCAAAGATTATGCAGAGAACTGGAAACTTGTCCCTTTTTATCCCCCTTACAGGCCTTTGGGTGTCCTTAAAGTTACTGCCAGGTGACCTCACACAGGTTCAGAAGAACTTTTCACACCTGGTGGACAGATCAACAGCAGTCGCTCGGAAAATGGGCTTTCCGGAAATAATCCTGCCAGGTACACACTTTGCTGGAGTCTCCTTTTGTGTTTCTTTTCCGTGTCGGAAGAAAGGATGACCTCTACTCAGACAGTTGCTTAAGGGAACATCTTTTAGGGTTAATGGCATCAAGAAACTAGTGACAGAGTTGCAGCATCCTCTTTCCCACCTTGCAGATGCTTTCCCCAACTTGACTTCCTTCTCAGGAGATAACCCAGTGGCCCAGCGTCTTCAGTCCAGGAGACTAAACTACGTCATTGACAAACGCCTTTGTCATGTCACCACCTATGTTGGGCCCCTGTGCTCAGCTGTCTCTGCGAGTCCCTCTGTTTGAGGCCCCTGAGCTCTGACTGTGTGTTGCTCATCCCATTCCCCATGGTCCCCATTCTTGCCCAGCTCTCATCGCTCTCACCGCGTGTTGGTGACCGGCCATCGCTTTCCCGAGTTCATTGCCCATTTAATTTTCCAATATCCAAGGAGACAAAGGGCATCTTTCTCCGAGGAAGCCGATGAATATTTGTACTAACTGATGTTAATGAGGCTAGTGGACAGCCAGTCAGACCACATTTGAAAAACTCTAGAAAACCAACTTGCCATGTAGTCCTTGAGAACAGAGTTTTTTTCTTGTTTTGTTTTTGTTTTTTGTTTTTTGTTTTTTTTTTTTTTAATTTTGAGAGTAATTGGGATCTGGTCTCATCATCAGGAAGTCAAGGGGCAGTAGTAGTATCTGAGAATGAGGGGGTTTAACGAGTACTCGGAACGGGTGGGTAAACACTTCCGTAAAGGGAGGCTGCTGTGCCTTCTCAGAGGAGCAGATTCATCCATCACAATGTTCTTTTCACTGACCTCAGACACTCCAGGTTTGGGGAAAATTGTCTTTTGTCCCCATCTTTAGCACCAAGACCCCTTCAGACTTTAAGCCAGCTAGGTATCTGTGTCTTTCACCAGGACTCCTGCCTTGTCTTAACACCCGCAATATAAATCATTCTCTTCTTCCCTGTTAACCAATTACTTCGTTCCCAGTGTTCACAGCGCGACTGCTTGTGAGCACATTGCTGACGTTCCTGCATTGGGTCCCCTCAGGAACCGTGCCCATATCCCACTAGCTGCACGAACAATAGCCTAGCGATGTCTGACGTATGTTTAAATTAGACACATATCCTCAATGGAACAAAAAATTATTACTGAAACGAATTGGATCACTGAGTTGGCTAAGTAGGTAAAAACTCTTACCATACAGCCCAGATGATCTGTAGAACCCGTATTGAAAAAGCCAGTGTGGTGGTTCATAGCTCCAATCCCAGCGCTCCTACTGCAAGAAGAGAGGGGCGGAGGCAGGAGAATCACTCGGGAGCATGTGAATGCTGGGCAGCAGTAGAAATTGCAAGAGAGACACTGCCTCAAAAACTGGTGAAAGGGGTAAACGGACTCCAGAGAAATTATCCTCTGACCTGCACACTCGTGCCGAGGCTGTACATGTATGTGTATGCACATTAATAAAAGGTAATTTTTACAAAAAAATAGTGCACATCAGAGACACCTTGATGTGCAGTGAGAGGTGGGCTGAGAGAGTAATCAAAAGACTTCTGTGGAATAGGCAGGTCGTTGCCAGCAGACCATTGCGTATTTGGATTCTCTCTTGCACGTTATATCGTTACGTCGTGGAGCTTTGAAATGGGTTTCTCTCAGCAGCACTCACGGAGGCTTGTCATGTTATAGGGGATGTTCGAAATGATATTTACGTCACCCTGATCCATGGGGAGTTTGACAAGGGGAAGAAGAAGACGCCTAAGAACGTGGAGGTGACCATGTCTGTGTTTGATGAGGAAGGCAACCTTTTAGAGGTACGTTGCACAACCCCCACCCCCCAACATCTCATCACACCTGTTCCATGGAAGCAGCCGACTGCTGGTCCAACCCATTGTTAGTACTCCCCATATCAGCGATTCTTCTCTTCTGGGGTTTTGTTTTTATTTTGATTAGTTTCTGGGTTTTTTGTTTGTCTGTTTGTTTTGTTTTTTTGTTTGTTTGTTTTGGTTTGGTTTGATTTTTAAAGAAAGGTTCTGTCTAGGTAACTGAGGCTGCTTCAAACTTGTGATCCCCTTTGCCTCCTGGGTACTGGTATCACAGGCACGGGCCAGCACACTCAATACTTTCTCATAAGGGAAAAAGTACACGAGACCTGGTGAGTCCGTGATTTTCAGTGGCTATTTTGACTCCTGGAGCTTTTTAGATATATTTCGATGTATCTGTGCAGAGATGTCGCAGGCTACTTAACCTTTAGGATCTTTTAGATTTTTCAAATGGCATGGCTACGCTAAGCCTGAGCACAATGGCAGGAGTGTCCCAAAGCCTTGACAGGCACACTGCCATCCCCTGGGCCGGTGGAGTCAGTGACAATAAAGGCATCCTTGTGTAGGTCAGCTGATGATGATTTCCAGCGCCAGTCATTAGGAATGTGTACCTGGAGTAGAGTCTTTCTGTCTGGAACTGCAGATGTTAGTGACCGAGCCGAATGGGGATCCAGCTGCCCTGACTGCCAGTCTCTCTGTCTCTGGCAGCTTTCTGGACATCTTGAGTTTTTACTTGAGAGGGTTTGGAGGCACCGAGTAGCCACTGGAAGCCCCCCTCCCCCCCCGCCACCTGTTGCTTTGAAATGTACAAGTCAAAGTCTTGGCTCCTAAAGCTCTCTAGATGGAGTGATGCTCTCCAAATGTTCAGTCCAGGTTGTTCATGATTCAACCATTAGCTTTCTTTAAAAGAGGAGAACTGTACATAGTAAAAACCCTGCGATTCATGGCAAGCAGTACTTGGGGCTGAGGGGTCAGAGCTGACTTTGTTGACACTGTGTGGCATGACTGTCGGGTAGGTACAGTGTCCCAGTACACGGTCGATGGCTGCTGGTAGACTTCTCAGACCTACCATGCCTCTGACTTTGAGCAAATTTTTGTATACTGTATATTCCAAAACCTTTTTCTACTGCCATATTTTCCTGACCTAGTTTCATTTCCTAATTGTGTCTTTCCAATCAAAGAAAGCCATTCATCCCGGTGCTGGGTACGAAGGCGTCTCCGAGTACAAGTCAGTGGTGTATTACCAAGTCAAGCAACCTTGTTGGTATGAGACGGTCAAGGTGAGAACTCTGCTTCTAACTCCTTGGGGTGGGGTGGGTGGGGAGTATAATCAAAATACATTGTGTGAGAGTCTCAAGGAACTAATTTTTTTTCAAAGGTTGAATCGGTAATTAGGAGGCCTTTAGAGCATCTATTTTATGAAGCCCAACATTCTGAGAGGGTATTGTTCACAAATGTATAGAGACTGGAATAGAAAAACCTGCGGCTACAATAAGACGCTGAGCTGCCAAGATGCTGCAGACAAGCTAAAATGTTCCCACTCCATCATCAGCTTCCCAACATGCTGTTCTTGTTGGCCCCTGCCCAAGCATTCTGGGGCTCTTGGTGTAAGGCAGGGTTTCATGAATTGCAAAGTGCCTTCAGATCCGGCATCCCCTGTGGGTTCACAGTGGCCTTTTAAACTAGACAGGCAGGTACTACTGTGACCTCTTTCTGAAGAGGCAGCAAACCCTGGAAAGAGAAGTGACTCCTCCAATGCTTGGAGCATTTTGGGATCAACCTAAAATAGGTCACATCTGAACACTGGGCTGCTGCAGCACCCAGTGTGAGCGTTGGCGGGGTCCTCTGAGTTCTAAGTTCAAACCGAAACATCGTCCTCGCATCTCGGTTCGGTTTCAGTTATTGTTCCCATTCCTCTGTAGTCTCTGTTTTTTGTGGTGCTATTTGTGTGAATTTATATTGCGCTGCTTCTTCTTTTTTAAAGACCATTTCTCACTCTGTAAACTCTGGCTGTCCTAGAACTTGCTATAAAGGTCAGGCTTCCCTTGAACTCACAGAGACTTACCTGCTCTGCCTCCCAAGCACTGAGACTCAAGGCACATACCACCCCTCCTGGCTGAATTGTATCCTGGGCATTGTGAGCTTCTCGGAAACGTGTTTTAGGGGATGCTAGAGAACTCTGGCTAACAGGGATGCTGATGGTGTTTCACTGTCTCCCTGTAACTTACTGCACTACTGTCACATCTTCTCCTCACATAGGCACTAGTACCCACTGTATCTGCGTGCGACTTCCCCTTGGAAGGGTCCTATGTAGACCTCAGAGCCAGGCCTTGTCACTCTGGATGTTAGGCACATCATGTGTCTAAACTCAAACGATGACAAACAGCAGAGCAATCTCCCTCTGAGGTGCTGGGGAGTGGTTGTGAGAAGGAAGCCTGCTAGCACAAGGAACCTTTACCAGGAAAAGATATAAAAGCCAAATCTAAAGTCTCTTTTTCTCAGAATAGTTAGGAGGGAGGATTTCAAATATAATCACCCTGAACAAAGGGGACAAGCTCAAAGCAGCAGATACGGTAATTATCCTGATTTGAACAGTACAAAATGTATGCAGACTCAAGACACCGTGCCATACCTTGCAAATGTATATGGTCCAGGACCAAACGATGTGCATTGCAGTTAAGAGGAAGGATTCCAAATGAGCCTGGCCTTCTGGCTCCTCTCCTTTCTGCAGGTCTTCATCGCTATTGAGGAGGTCACACGCTGCCACATAAGATTTACCTTCCGACACAGGTCATCTCAAGAGTGTAAGTATGTGGAGGGCTCTGGCATATTTCCATCTAAAGCTGTACTGTTTCCTGGCATGCTTTGAAGAATGCGCATACCTGAAAAATTGATACTTGACAAATTTAGCTCAGCGTTCATAGGTATCGGGAAAATAGTGATTTTTTTTTTCCTTTTTCTGAATGCTGGGGATTGAACCCATAGACCTGAGCATGACAGATACGTGCTCTACCTCTAAGGTACATCCCCTGCCCTGTAGTTTTGTTGCCATGTATTTTTCGAGAGAGGGTCTTGATATGTAACCCAGGGTGGCCTTGAGCTCGAATTCTTTCTACCTCAGTTTCTTCAGTAGCTGGAGTTGTGAGTATGAGCCATATACACTTCAACTTCATTAAAGGGGTTGAGGCAGGGGAATTGCCACGAATGAGCTTGATTTGGGAGTTCTCCTTTCTAGTGTGTGAAAAGGTGTGAAGATAGAAGGAAGGGTTTGTGGAGGTAACAGATGTAGTGGTGAGTGTGTCTGGGCCTTGAGTAGAAACAGGAGAGAGAGAAAGGAGTCAGACTGCATCAGTATGTTGAACATGCCATTGATTGACCGGACTGAGATTGGTCAGTACCACTGTTCTGGTTTAGTGGATGGGGGCCTCACTCATCAGGCAATATAGAAAACATCCTGTGTGAAAGATCAGGCGTTCTCAGTTGGGGGCTGCTGTGACATAAAGGAGCTCACTGTTGGCCTATGTTTATTACACCGTGGTTGAGCATCACACCCCAGAACATGAAATTAACCACCGTAGCCTCCCGCTCTCCACCTACAGTTCAGGCAAGTACCTCTATCTTTTCAGCCAGAGACAAGTCGGAGCGAGCCTTCGGGGTGTCCTTTGTGAAACTGATGAACTCGGACGGCACCACGCTGCAGGATGGGAGGCATGACCTAGTGGTGTACAAGGTAATGCTCATGTACCAAGACTTCAGAATGGCTCAGTATTACACCCCCCGCCCTGTTCCCTATCAATGTGGCTTTTCAGGTTCCTTTCAGATTTTCTGTATGTAAACTTCAGAAATCTACTGAAAGGTACAGGAGTCTGCCCTCTCTTTTTTAAAGGGCTTCAGGTCACACCTTCATGGCTTTAAACCCACTGAGATTTTAGAGTTTGAAGTACATGCTGGGAGACCTCATTTCCCCAGTAATAGCTGGGAGAGGGCGGCTGGTAGTAGGCAGCTGGTCTGAGTTGTGCCTGATCAGTGAACATTTTCTTAGCATCTCTTTAGTCTTGTGAGTAGTCTCGGAATCTGTAGGGAGCTACTTCTTTCTCCAGTGGTCCAGTATACACGTGGCCATTTGTGAGTTCAAGAGAACCAAACTCAACCTTATTCTGTAATGTGTGCAGTTGCTTCTGGCTGATACTAGGAAATTCTGATTTCTACTTCACAAGTTATACTCCTTTATTTTCCATGATAAAGCTATTTCTGATGCAACTCCTATAGGAAGATAATGTCCGAATTATAAGGGGTTATAAATATAATTCCATAAAGTTTCACATGTGCTACGAATGACCGTTTTTCGTGGGGGGCGGGCTATGTTTTTACTAGCATGTGAGAGATATTGCCCGGAGTCTAGTTTTTCTAACTTACTTCCCTTTCAGGGTGATAATAAGAAAATGGAAGATGCTAAATACTATCTGACTCTGCCCGGGACCAAAGCAGAGCTGGAAGAGAAAGAATTCCAAGCATCTAAAACCCAGTCTGCTTTCATGCCCAGCAAAGACAGCACGAAGGACAGTTTTCAGATAGCCACCCTCATCTGCTCTACAAAGCTCACCCAGAACGGTAGGGATGGGGACCACATGGGCACACATGGTTCCGGTCTGGTCCTCCTATGGTTAGACTCATGATCCCAGACAAGGTGGTGCCAGGTCTTCTGAGACGGGATGTTCTGCAGAGGATGCTGCTCTTGCAGTGATGCTCGGCAGTGCCGTGTTAAGTTACCTTTCCAGGTGCTAGGATAAAATGCTCGACGGGAGCAGTTTGAGTGAAGACAGTTTTTATTTTGGCTCCTAGTTCACAGGGACAGCCTGTCACAGTGGGGGACAGCAGAAAAGCATGGTTGGTCACACAGTCAGGACGCAGATTGTGATGAGTCCTGTTTACTGTACAACGCCCTTTCTGCTTATAAGTGGGGTTCCCCACCTTCATGAGCACCACCTAGAAACTTCCTCATTTTCCTTTATACCCAGAGGTTAGTCTTCTAGGTGGTTCTAGATCCTGTCTGGCCGACAATTAAAATAATTAGCTGTCACAAATGCATTTTCATATCATAAATCCTAAGTATATTCACGAATAGGTGCAAAACAGAAATCTCAGATTACCTTCCTTCCAGGACGCAAAGGTAAGGCTGGGGATCTCGCTTGTTTTAATAGTAGGTAGTACAGGAACAGTGGGAATTAAGGGGGCGGATTCTGGTTGTAATCAG
This sequence comes from Micromys minutus, assembly GCF_963924665.1. Lineage (NCBI taxonomy): Eukaryota > Metazoa > Chordata > Mammalia > Rodentia > Muridae > Micromys > Micromys minutus. Next base: position 52,496,093 of record NC_137981.1, read on the forward strand.
TCTCTTCCCAAACACGGCTGGCAGAGAACAGGAACTAATGTTAGGGTTCTTTTACTCATTTGTTTCAGTCAATGTTTTTTGATACAGGGTCTCACTGTGTAGCCCAGGTTGGTTAGAACTGGTAGCCATCCTCCTGCCTCAGCTTTCCAGTTGCTGAGCATACAGATAGGATGCCCCTCTTTCTCCTAGTCTATCCTCCTCCGTTGCTCCATAAAGCCAGTAATTTTCCATGGAATCAGTAGCGTAGTTAAAAACGAGGCTTCATTTGGTTCCTCATCAAACCTCTGGCATCAGTTTTGAGCTCTTGTGTTTAACATGGCAGCAGCAGTTACTCATTTAACCTGTGCCACATGGAAGGAACCCTGCTGAATAGAGAGCCCAGGTTTTACTGCCCAGGAGTCCTACCTTAGCAGGTCCATCTCCAAGGTGGAATGCACTCACAGGATCAGGTCTATGAGTGGGAAAGTGAGTTGAGTTGGGGCAGAACAGGAGCACTGATTGTCTTAGGGATGGTGCATGGCAGAGAGAGGACACACTCAAGACTCAGATGCTGATCGCTGTTTAGGAGCCGGTACTCCTAGGGTTGGTCTTGATAAATCATGGCTCGCTAGAGAGTACGGATGGTGTTTCGACTTGGACTCGGACTCCACAGAGTAGAGTTCAGAGCTAATCTACATGAGAAGGCAGACTCTCTTGATCCGTAGACTGTTCTTAGATTCACAGAAGACAGAACAAACTGTGCCAGTCTCATAAGCCCGACTGTGGGGCTGGGGGATGTGTGACAATGTAGCACACTGCTGACAGAGAGCCGAAAGTGCAGTGTTCACAGAGGCTGAGTGTAACTCGTAGAAACTGAACCTGGCACCCGTGGGATGTACATCACCTCTTAAGCATGCGAATGTTTTTCAGCGTTTACAATTCGGGCAAGCTGGAAGCAGCCCAAGTGGCTGGTGGTTGGAATCCATATAAATTTTAGAGTTGAATTAAATAATGAAATGTGTGTGGCTACTGAATACTGAACTTTAAAACATACTTAATGGCGCGGTAAATTTCTTACTCTCCATATGCTTCCGATTTCATGTCCATGTTTGGAAGTGAGCTGGAGGTAGACTGCCTCTGGCAGTCACAGCTCTCATGACTTCCCTGTGACTTGGTTTCCCCACTGTTTAAACAAGAGTAACAAACAGTACTCTTTGAATATCCCTTATGTGAAATACTTGGAACTAGAAACACTTTGGATGTGAGAACTTTTAAAGATGTTTGCACACATGGATTAAGCATTCGGGGAGGAAGTCTGATCATGAAAGCTGGTTGTGTGTACACTTATGTGAGCATTTGTGACCTACCATGATTAGAGTCAGCTGGAGCTAGTTAAAGCCCACACCTGCTGCCACTCAGCAGTCACGTGACCTAAAGCAAGCCATTTAGTGTCACAGAGCCTGATTTTCTCCTCTGAAAACCGGCTACAGTGCGGTTGTACCATCAAAGGGCACCGTTGTGTCTGGATGCTGTCCTTTCCCTCCAGATCTCCCCAAACATGGATAACTATGAGACAGGAGATTAGTTAACCATGGGAGAATAGTTAGTAGTGTTTTCTAAGTTTACTTTTACAGTGATGATGTCATCATTTGAAAAACATGAGTTCCAGTCAGTCATTTCATGCTCTTGCAGATTAGTAACTGACTTTCCCCCCCTCTTTCGAGGGACTAAAGAGGATCACGAGATTTTCTCTGATTTATATGAGAAATAATAAATCGCAAAAATTGCAATAACACCAGAGGCACATCTTAAAGTAGCAGGATTTTTTCTTTTTATTTTGGTTTGACTTTGGTTGTTTTGGTTTTTCAAGATCAGTTTCTCTGTGTAGCCCTTGCTGTCCTGGAGCTCACTCTGTAGACGAGGCTGTCCTCAAACTCAGAGATCCACCTGCCTCTGCTTCACAAGAACTGTGATTAAAGGCCTGCATCACCACACCTGGCAAATTAGCTACTACTAAGAGCAATTAACTTTGAAGAATCTGTGTGCGTCTGAGATGTGTGTGTCCACCTGTGTGCAGGCAGACATGTGCCTCATTGCACATGTAGAGGTCAGAGGACAACCTCAGATACCAGAACTCACTTTTCATCTTATTTGAAACAAGGTCTCTTGTTGCTACCATGTAGACCAGGCTGGCTCACTGTAGGCACAGTGGAGAGGGAGGAGGGGCTACAGATGTGTTCTACTGTAGCCAGCCCGACATGGGCTCTAGAGATCTGAATTCAAGTTTTTATACTTCCATGGCAACCACTTTTACACACACACACACACACACACACACACACACACACTCCGAGCTATCTATTCAGCCTAGCAGCATTTATCTTTTTCTAGAAAATTCTGTCATTGTGTCTTCTAAGGCCTGTGGTTTGTTTGTTCTTCCCAGTGGACCTGCTAGGCTTACTAAACTGGCGTTCCAATTCTCAGAACATCAAGCACAACCTGAAGAAGTTAATGGAAGTGGACGGAGGAGAGATTGTTAAGGTGTGTCCGTCTGTCTGTCCACGAGTCTTATAGCTACAAGTATTATTTAACTGTGTCATCAGTTCAACAACTTCGTGAAACCAACTGAGAATTCAAAACTCAGTATATTCATGGTGTAACCAGTGTGCCTGTCTTACAAAAGTATTGTGTTTACATCTCTGTAGAACCCAGTGACCCCATTACTTTTTTTCTATACATACAGCGGGTTGGAAACAAAATAACCTCTCTGTTCGTCTTACCTCCAGTTTTTACAGGATACGCTAGATGCACTTTTTAACATAATGATGGAAATGTCAGACAATGAAACCTATGACTTCCTTGTGTTTGATGCTCTGGTAAGCAGCTTCCCATGTTGACCAGCGTTTTTTTATTCTTTGTTCGTTTGTAAAATACCATAAATATCATTGAGCAAAATCGCTCACGTTCGTCTCTCTTGAGTATCTCTTTAGCCTGAACTCTCAGAAGCCGAATTAGGAACTGAAGACTTCTCTCTTCCGAGCATTTGTTCTCTATTTGATTGCACCTTTTTGACACACTTTCACTTTCTCCTTAGGGAAAAGAGTGGGTTTGATTACATTAAGATTAGCAGGTGCCTTTACTTTCTTTACCAGTCTCTAGGCAAAGCCCAGGAGAGGCCTTGATAAAGGAAGATGTATGTCCTTGTTCAGCCATGTCAGGGAGGCTGCATCCCCCCGTCAGAGATGAGTCGTAGTGTCCTTATACGTGATAGGCAGCGTAGCAGGCAGGTTTGTCTCACAGTGCTTGCTTATGCCTATCCTGACAGCTGAAGTCAGAGCAGTGATGTTAATGATGGGAAACTAGGAAATGCAGGCCTGTCCTGTGAGTGGGAGGAAGCCGACTCATCTAAACCCAGCCTCGTTTTCTCACTGTTGAGGACAGTCCAGGACAGAATTTTACCTGAGGACTGGCGCTAAAGGGCAAAGGATGCAGATGTGTGATGTCTGCCAGTGTGGGGGAACTGGTCAGTTTGGCAGGGGGTCAGGGCATGTAAGCCAGTGTGGCAGGGTGGAGACAGGCAACTTGAGCTGGTCCCGTTAATGGGAAAAGGAGGCTGACTCAAGACTGCGCAGGTCCATCCCAGCAGAACAGGGCAGAATAGGTGGCAATCCCAGCGGCCTCTTTGTTCGTACATGCTCATTCTTAGTGCGCTGTGGTTCTTTGCAGACACTGCAGGTTCTGTGTAGACATAGGGTACCACAGAGGGAAGAAATGGGGAGAGCAAATTCTGAAATTCATGGGGTGCTCATACTCTGCTTGGAAAATCTTTGGCAAAGTTGTATTCGTTTACAATTCCCACAGACCCCTTTCTCTCTCTTCTTTCCTCCTCTCCTGTGTTCTTAAGTCACCTGGGTACAGACAGCACCCCTTTGAGACATTAGCTTCCCATGGCCAGTGGTGATGGCCTGGGTCAGTTTACTCTGCAACATGCTGGGCGCATAAGATCTCTCTGTGTTAAGTACACACCCTGATACTTACTGCTCAGCTTGGACAGCAGAATCTAAATGTTGTAAAAATGGTGGAGAAAGAAAAGGCACCAGGAAGTTAGAGCCTCGCTCATGGGCAGAGGAGCACTGGGGGCTGTTCACTGCTGCTGCTGCTAACGCTGGCCACCCTTTGGCAGGTCTTCATCATTTCGCTGATAGGAGATATCAAGTTCCAACATTTTAACCCTGTCCTCGAAACCTACATTTACAAGCACTTCAGCGCCACCTTGGCACACGTGTAAGTATAACTCAGGAGACCTATGTGTTGTTGGAGTTGTCGGAGTGGGGCTGGACGCCTGAGAAACAAGAGCAGTCTCTTCCTTCAGGGTAAGGATGCATTTCTGAGGATTCCAGAGCATGTGCTGGGGGGAGATGGTGCAGCCAGCAAAGTGTTTTCTGTGCACATACAAAGACCCGAGTTTGATCCCAAGGACCCAATAAAAAGCAAGGCATCCCATTGCATGCCTGTAATTCCCGCCCTAAAAGAGGTGGAGACCGGAGGATTCCTGGAGTCTTGCTGGCTATCATTACATAGCTCAAGAGAAACTGTCGAAAAAGCAGAGAGTAATTATGGGAAACACCTGACATAGACCTCTGACCTCTGACCTTAAGGCATATGTGCTCACGTCCATCTGTATGTAAATACACATGTATACACACAAAACCAAAAAGACAAAACTCACAGGCATACAATGGAGAGACAAAGACAGATACAGAATTCCAAAAAGATGGCCAAACTCAGGACCTTGTGAATCTACTTAGTGAGACAATTATGAGGCACCGAAGGGTCTGACAAGGAACTAGGCAAAGCCAAGTCTGGTGGGGCCACGAGCTCAGCCCTGCCCCACAGTGCTTTGGGGAACTGATTGCTGTAGAACATTGGGTAATTTGGTTTATTCTCCTTTTACCCAACAGGCAATAGTTTTAACCTTTTGCAGAGAGCAACCTTTTAAAAGTGTGCAGATTGCGCCTTGCTGACTAGAGGAACCAACTTGTCCTGGTCACTGTTTTTTCCCTGTGGTGCTCAGCCTCCATGGCACGTGGCCTGTCAACCCCATTGTGGAATTGCAGTTAGGGTGCAGAGCGCTGGGGCCACATCATGACAGGAATGTAGCTGGAATTGGTTAACTGTCCTTGGACAGTGGCTCATGCCAGGTCATGTTGATTACTGCTCTTGGATATACCAGGTCAGATCCTTCTGTATCATGAAGATACGGAAACACAAGACATGCAAAGAAGATGTTAAGCAACATACCAGCTAGCCTCATGATCAGTGATTGCCTCATGGGTCAAGAAGGCAGCACACACATTAGCATCTGGTAGATTTCCACCCAGCACCTTGACTTTCCAAGGGTCAGCAGCTACAACAAAGAGCATCTAGAATAGATTCTAATTACATTGAGCCTAATGAGAGCCCCGGGAAAACATGAATTCCTGATTCTTCTGCCTCTGCCTCCCAAGAGCTGGGATTATAGATTCTCACTTTCTCACCTACCTCCTAAGGGGATTTCCAATAGTCACGGACACAAGACCTTAATAGCACATAGACAAAGCCAGTAAGAAGTTCAAAGTCAGATGTTTACCAGTCAGCATTCTTTTATTTGCAGCACTTGGATTTGGGGCTAATTACACACACACACACACACACACACACACACACACACGGGAGGGCCTTGGGGAATGCAAGAATAATTGAAATATGTGTGCCTTTAAAAGTCTGAGTTACCCTCAAGCCACGGTGCTGAGGAAATGGCTCAGTTCATAAAGTACTTGCTCAAGGCTGAGGAGCAGAGTTCAATCACCAGAACCTAAGTAAGCAGGGGCACTGTGGCTCACACCTGTAATCCCAGTGCAAGGGAAACAGGGATGGGCAGATCTCAGGGGCTCACTGGCCAGCCAGCCTAATCAAGGCTGTAACTTTAGATTCACTGGGACACTAGGTCTCATCAAAGAAGACGTTGTGAAGAACAACATCTGTGGTTGGTCTTCTGCCTCCACATGCCAGTGCACACATATGTGTAAGCATGTACCTGTTTACATACAAGTCATAATAAAATGTGAAACTACACGAAATCCAGAAGATATTTGTCTATTGGCATGTTCAGAAAAATGGATGATCTAGAGTCAGATTGTGGCCACTCACTAGTGAAGTCTCTATCTGGTACCACGTTGATTTCAAAGGTTTGGAGCAGGCTGAAGGAATTAGCTTAGGCAACTGCAACAGGCAGGCGTCATGTGTCCTTCACATATCTGCTTTACATGCCAGAAAAATAAATACCCCCATAAGGTCAATCTCTTCAACTTTTTATTCCCTTTCCCCCTTTTACATGCGTTCATGTACGTCGCATGCCTGTATACATGTATATTGATGTGCATGTGTGTGCGCTTCTGTGTTCATTTACCTCTGAAGGCCCAAGGCTGATGTCAACAGTCTTCTTGGATCACCGTCCCCAAACTTGTGGATGTAGCTACTTTAGTTCCAGGGCTCCCTGTCTCTGACTTCTGAGCACTGGGTTACAGGTGATCCACCTGGTGCACCTGGCATGTACTTGGGTTCTGGGGATCCAAACCCCAGTTCTCAGGTTTGCTGCGTGCATAGCAAATGTCTTATACCTTGAGCCATCCCCGTATCTCCAGCTCTGTCATCTCCTGATCTTTCTTTTCAGTTCCACCAAAGGATGTGCCTTGTGGAATTAATTACTTCCACGTTTTCCCCAATATTCCCAAGAAGGGAAGTGTCAAAGCTAGAGAGATGCAGAAACAAATCAGCAGTTAGTTTGCCTGTTTAGGGCATATTCAAGAGGGTGTCTTTGTAAGCTGGGCCTTGTGTTTCCCAGGTAACCGTTTCTTTTTGTGTTATGTACCCTAAGTCTGAAAGCTCTGCATTGCATGTGACAGACACTGCTTTCTTACCATTTTTAGGAAACTCTCCAAGGTACTGAACTTTTATGTGGCGAATGCAGAGGACCCTAGCAAGACGGAATTGCTGTTCGCTGCTTTGAAAGCCTTGAAGTACCTGTTCCGGTTCATCATCCAGTCTCGGGTGCTCTACCTAAGGTAATGGTCCCAGTAATAGGATGCTGCTGGTACCCGTCTATAGGATGCTGCTGGTACCCGTCTATAGGATGCTGCTGGTACCCGTCTATAGGATGCTGCTGGTACCCGTCTATAGGATGCTGCTGGTACCCGTCTAGATTCCCCTTGTTCTTCATGCCGGTTTGTGTTTAGCTTTTTGAGCAAATGGCTGGTCAGGGGATAGCCAAACTTGAGGTCTTTGGGGTTGAAGGCAGAGGGGAATTATGAGACTGGAGAAGGTTCACTGAGGTCCTTCTGCATCTAGAGAGTCCTAAAGCTGTCATGACACCAGTACTTGTGGATTGTAAATGGTCGGTTTGCTGCTTGCTCTAGAGGTCTTGACTGGTGATGATGGCTTTTAGAGAGACAGGTCTTGGGACAAGCCTGTCTAATTAAGTGTGGTGGCAGCACTGGCAATTTGATTAGTGAGATAATAAATCTCTAGCTTCTAAATGAGCATCTCGGTTCCTGTGTAGTAACTACCTGGTTGGGTGCCCGAAGAAGAGAAGCTGAGGCTAGACCTCAGATACACAGGCAGAGGTGGGTTGACTCTGGAGGAGGAGATAATTAGATGTTGTAGGATTTGATGGGGCATCAATAGAAAAAGAAGAAGCAAAGACAGCCTTGAAGTTGGGGTCGGGCGGCGATAGTGTTGCTGAGGCAGCAGCAGTTGAGAGCTGAACACAAAGATTAAATCATGTTTCATTTTGGTTGATTTTGAGCTGCTTTGGAGCTTAAGGTAATTTTATACAGTTTCTTCATTCATGTACGTGTCGACTGACCCCTTATGGGAAGTAAGGTGGGGAACTTCATGCATGTGGCTTCCTTCCAGCATTCATAAAAGTTTTTGGAGAATTTGTAGACATTGGATTTTTTAGAAAGAGATCAGTTAGCATGTTCATATGAATGGAGGAGACCAGCAGGAACATGCATCTCTATGCGTGTGCTTACATGCATTCTTAGACCCTGAATCTGTTATACCTACTCTTGAGCACTTAGTGGCGTTGCCCTCGGTGACCTAGCACACATTCTTCTTGAGATGTCTGTGTTTGGAGAAACTACCCAGAGACTTCTGAGTTGGTGGCATGCATCTTAGGAAGACAATTAGAAAGCTGTACTCAAAGCAAGCCCTTGTCGGTAACATTCAAGGTGCCCGCCGTTGAGCAGACCAGCTCTACCTGGGTGGGGGGTACAGTGGAGAAAGTGGGCAAGAGCTGGGATTCGTAGGCTAGGTTGGGGGTCTCCTCCAAAGTGCCTTTGACCTTAGCTCATGTCAAGGCCGAGTGGGGAGGGAGGAAAGAGGAGGAGGAGGAATGCTGGAAGAGATTGGGCAAGGATGATTCAGACAGCAGAGGTGACTGCTCTGGGCGCTTATGCCTCTTATCCTGGGTCATGAGCTGGGGAAGGCAGCCATACTTGGCTCCACCTGCTGCACCACACAGTGACTTTCTGCTGTTTTCCTCCTGCGGGTGGTACCTACAAACTACCCGGCCCAAAGGCATCTGCAGGCTCAGGCTCTTCGGATAGCTTTAGATGACAGTCCTGGTCAGCCAGCTGTAGACCCTGTGTTAGGACTTCACCCACAAATGACTGCTTCGCTTTTATCAGAGTCTTGATGTCATCTTGATCTCTTTGGGCTGCTTTCTAGTCCCTTGCTAACAGTCGTGGGGTGCCCCTATGAGATGTCTCTACACAGAGTTGGTGACCAGCAAGGCACTGACCTCTAGTGTCGTTTCTTGAGACCACAAGTCTACTGTCCGTTTTCTTTTCCTCATTAGATTTTATGGTCAGAGTGAAGATGGAGATGAATTTAACAACTCAATCCGCCAGCTGTTTCTTGCTTTCAACACGCTGATGGACAGGCCTCTGGAAGAAGCTGTCAAGATCAAGGTCAGCCTGATGACCTTATGGGGGACCTCTTGAAGGCCCGGCCCCTCATGAAGATTTGACGCTGTAGGAGGGGAAATGTGAAGTAGGCTCACGAAAAGCCGGAGAGGCTTAGTAGAATGGGCAGAAGTAGAGGAAAGGTTGATGAGGCTATGGCTCTGTGGTAGAATGCTTACATAGCACACATGAGGTTCTGGGGTCTAGGCACAGCACTGTTAAAAATGGACACACAATGAAAGCAAATATGTCCACATTATAGCTTCCACACGCAGTTGTATATTCAAACGCCAACTCACCAAAGACAGGCTGCCTCTTCAGACATCACATGAATGACTGTTATAAATCTTGCTTGACCTCTTGATTTTAGCAAACTGATCTCCCCTGCTGTCACATGTGGCTGTTTCTCTTCTCTGCCCTCTCCCTGCCTCCTTCTCCAAGTGCAAAGTCACCAGCAGCAGAGACAGTTTTCACAGTCTAGGAAGCATGTAACCCTTGAGGGCTCCAGTTGGAATGTTACTATTTCTTCCTTGCTTTTAATGGTAACTTGGCGAAAGAAACTTGAATTGCCTCCAAAATATGCACAGAGCCCTTTGGTTGTGAAGACCAAGGCCTGGACCTTCATTTTCAGAAGGAAGTTGTGGGGAGGTCATTCTTAAAACACCAGCATCTCACGGCGAGGGCACCTGCTTCCAGTTCCTTATTTACATCCCAAGTCCTGCCCTTTGTTCCGGAGACACAGTGGTATATTTGGTTTTTATCTGCCTTGGCCCTGACTGCCTTTGTGCTTCTTATAGGGCGCAGCCTTGAAGTACCTTCCCAGCATAATTAATGATGTCAGACTGGTGTTTGATCCTGTGGAGCTCAGGTGAGAAGCAGAACACGACTTGTATCTGGAAATTAGCGGGAGCAACCCAGTGCTGGGCGGACTTGGACCCTGCATCTGCTTTTGTTCTAGCAAGTGTTAAGGGAAGGAACACTTTTGTACTCAGTTGCACGGAAGAGATCAAAGAGCACACAGAACCCCACCCCCACCCCTGGGAGAAACCTGGACTCTCTATGGGAAAGGAGCTATGCAAATGAAGGCAGCCTAGGGATGCAGAATATGGTGGCTCTTGGAGAGGAGATTGCTGGAAAAGGCATCTTGCAAAAGCTGAAGCAACAGACAGGTCTAGAAAATGATGTCAAGTTTGGGTGTGCCGCATCCCCCAGGGGCAAACTGAGAAAAGGCAGAAAACCCTCTAGGGAACAGGAACGTAACCCCAGAGACACTCTCGAATCAAGTCTGAGGTCAGCTGCGAGCTTCCTGGGTCCACTCCTGCAGCTCAGCTCTCGGTGGAGAAGTGTGTAAGGATGCCTTCAGACGGGCCCAGGGAGCACACTGACCCCGAGCTTCTCTTCCAGCGTGCTCTTCTGCAAGTTCATCCAAAGCATTCCCGACAACCAGTTGGTCCGGCAGAAACTTAACTGCATGACCAAGATAGTGGAAAGCAGCCTTTTCCAGCAGGCAGGTGAGTACCCCTCAGGACCTGCAGCATTTGGGGAAGAAGTCAGACACTTTTCACCGGAGCACACGTGTGCCACCGTGGCTTGCCACAGTGTTACACTAGGCATTCCTGAGTCTGGTACTTCAAGTCTCTGTTCTCTGGTCTCTGTCTGTCTGAGAGTAGATTAGTTTATCGTAACAAGTAGTTTAAATTGAACATGACAGTGTGTTTGTAGCGTATCTGTGTGGTATTTATTGTTACATAAAGTTACTAAGCCAATCCTGAAGTGAGACAGACGTCACCAAAAAGAAAACTATGGTTGTTTCTTGGCATTTATGAAGGACTGATTGTAGGACATTCATAAATAGAAATACCAAAATTTGTTGGTGCTGAAGTCATTTATACAAAATATTATTGGTCTGTAAGCTACACACATTCCAAAATATTAAATATCAGTCTCCTTCATTTCTGTGTGTGATATTTAAGCTAGGGTTTTATATAACCCAGGATTGCCTCAGATTTGCTATATATCCAGAGATGACCTTAAATTCTTGGCCTTTCTACCTCTACCAAAAAGTGAGAGAAGGCGTTAACAAGAACACTGGGTAATGAAATTTTACAAATGAACTGTTAAGCACAGGAAAGAGATCCCACAGCCTCTGCCCTGTCCCCAGTACTTTCCTGCCTGGGTTTGGTTTCTTGCTTTATTTGATTTAAATACCCTTGACTGTTGGCTGACTGTTTATTCTTCCTTTTTACTTAATTATTTGGTTGCTTGGTTTGGTTTTTTTGAGACAAAATTTTTTTTCTGCATAGCCCCAGCTGTCCTGGAACTCTGTAGACCAGGCTGGCCTCAAACTCAGAGACCTACCTACCTCTGCCTCCTGAGCACTGGGATTAAAGTTGTGCACGACCAATGGCCAGCTAGTTTGGTAATTTTTAAGGACCTTCTGGGAAAGCAGTTAAAGAAGCTGACATCAGTTTAAGTTTTTTTTTTTTAAATCCTCCCACTCTGTATGTGTGTGTGTGTGTGTGTGTGTGTGTGTGTGTGTGTGGTGTGTATGTGTGTGTAGTGTGTTGTGTGAGTATGTGTGTGGTGTTTGTCTGTGTATATGTATGTGTGTGTGTATTGTGTTTGAGTGTATGTGTGTGTTGTGTGTGTATGTGTGAGTATGTGTGTGTGAGTGTGTTGTGTATGAGTGTGTTGTGTGTATGTATGTGTGAGAGAGAGTGAGTGTGTGTGTGTGTGTGTTGTATGTGTGTATGTGAGAATGTGTGTTTGTGTGTGTGTATACATACATAAAAGTGCCCAAGGAGACCAGAAGAAGTGTCTGATCTAGAGCTGGAGTGGCAGGTGGACCTGAGCCACCTGATGTGGGTTTTGGGAACCAGACTCCGGTCCTCTGGAAAAGCAGCAAATACTCTTTAAGTGCTGAACCATCATCTCTCCAACCTGGCTTAGCATCTCTGATAGTTACTATTGTTTCTTTCCCTTTTTAGTGAAATGGTCTTCTCTTTGCAGTCCAGGCTGACCTCAAACCCTAGCTCTTCCATCTATCTCTCTAGGGCTAGGATTGTAAGCCCTCAAGCTAGACGGTTCTTGTCCTTTTATCTTATTTCATCCTTTTGCATTTTATGTGTTTACTCTCATCATCTCTCTTTGTCTGTCTGTTGGTCTCTGTGTGTGTCTCTGTCTCTCTCTGTGTACATGCATGTTTGTGTGTATCTATTTATATATGCATACTACCACACATGCGTAAAGGTCAGAGGAACAGGTGGGAATCAGTTCTCTCCTTCCACTAGGTGTGTTCAGTGATCAAATTCAAGAGTTACCTCGCCAGCCACCAGTTAGATAGTTCTCGTTGGTGGTAGTAAAATCATTGGTTACAATCACCTTCGTAATGTCCAGAGAACTTGGAGTTGTCCCAGTAAAGTACCATCATGGCGGAGAGCCCAAGAAAAGGATGTACTGACAATCTCCGTAAGCCACACATCCACAAAGATGTGAGCCAGATGTGCTAGCAGTGGACAAGAGAGTCACAGAACTTTGATAACTGTCCTGGTCAGGTGGAAACTGTCTGAAAACATGGCTGTCTTTGTTTTTCATCTACTTCCTGTAACTGAGTGTTTATGGTGACATTTAAAGGACAGACAGACAAACTGTAGAGGGGTTGTTGGTGTGGAGCATGTGCCTGGCCTGTGTAAAGCCGTGGCCTCAATCTCTAGCATCAAAAACAAAACAAAAGAAAAACAAAAACCAGACAATTAAAACTTTAAAACGAAAGTGGGGGGGGGATAGGTAGGCTGGAGAGATATCTAAGCAATTAACAGCACTTTTGTGAAGAACCCAGGATCAAATCCCAGCATCCAAATAACAGCTCGGAATTATCTGTAACACCAGCTTTGGGGGATCGAGTGCTTTCTTGTAGCCTCCGCGGCCCACTGCTAGAATTTGGCACACATGAACCCAAGTAAGCATATGTGCACACACGTGTTCATACACACACAACAGAAACAACTCTGGAAGCTAAAGCCTGGAGAAGTTGTTATGTAATTTACACACTGTGAGGGCTTAGGTCTGTGTCTCAGCTGTCGAGAGGCAGAGACCCTCTGCCAACCCCCAGCTTTGAGAAGGAAAGACTGTAGTCAGCGCTCACATCCCATCCGCCTGAGCTAGGACTTCCTTAGTCGAGGTGGGCACTCCATGCCTAAATCCATGGGCTCTTCTGGCGGGGCTGGCTGCAGGGTGTTCAGAGGCCAGTAGGATTGTAGAGGGAGCTAGCAGGTAGCCATGTGTGAGCCATTTTTCTGTTCTCCTTCAGAGTGCAGGGAGGTGCTGCTGCCACTGCTGACAGACCAGCTAAGTGGCCAGCTGGACGACCACTCGACCAAACCCGACCATGAGGCGAGCTCACAGCTTCTAAGCAACATACTAGAAGTGCTGGACAGGACGGATGTGGTGAGTCGTCACCTCCCATGGCCCGAGCCTCTGCTGGTCCCTTTGCACTCGGCAGGAAACTGTGGTCTTCCTCATCTCAGGCAGTGTACGAGCACTGGGGTAATAGAGCAAGCTGGGCCCCTTTTCGGGTGGACCAAATGACGTACCTCACATTAGGTTGGGACAGGTAAGCAAATAACTTATCGAGACAGCCCCAGTGGATGGCTTTTCTTAACTGGCTCGCCATTGAGGTCATTGGCTCTTATGGACTACATTGCTCAGGCATGTGGTGCACACTGAAGTCTCAGCATTCAAAAGTAGGCACATCTCTGAGGTCTAGGTCAGATCGATCTACCTAATATGTTTCGAGCCAGACACAGCTACTTGGTAAGACCCCATCTCAAAAAAAAAAAAAAAAAAAAAAACCCACCAGACAAACATCAGTAAGTTCATAGGCTAGGAAGATGGCTCAATGGGGTAAAGAGCTTGCCATGCACACATGTAAAATCTGGGCTTGGCTGCACATACAGATATGTACTGTTATGTAGAAACAGGCATATAACCCCCGGGGCTCACTAGCCAGCCAGTCTAGCCAAAATGGTTATCTGTAGACCCAATGGGAGACCCAAATTAAGCAAATAAAATAGCAAAAAAGAATAAGGCGCTGGCCTCCACATGCATATGCACAGGTAAATGCATATGTACACACACGTGTACACACACACACGTGTACACACCCAAACCTTAAAAAAGGAAAAGAAACACCCACTAAGACCCACTAAGGTGATTTTCCCGAAGAAACCTCTTGAGCTGTGGCATTCTGGTATTTGGTATTTTCTTCGATCGAGCCCCCGACCCCACCTCTTGAGAACGGGAGCTGAGCCTGCCTGGGTTTCCTGTGTCCTGTGTTCAGGATCCACTGGAGATGCTGGGGAAGTATATAGAGCAAGTTCTCTTGAACACTTTTAGCACAGAAGGGAAAAACCTCACCCCAAACAAGTGACTGTTGCCAGGGGCAGGGCTTCCCACACGTCAGGGGATCACTTGAACTTTTTGGCCTGGGCTTCTCTGTAGTATCTTTAGAATCCATTCTGCCAAAGGACACAGGAAATCCTGTCTCTGTGTCTCACAGACAAGCCTTTCTCTACTTGACTGGCTCAACCACAGCTCAACAGCCCACCTTATCCTCAGCTCGTGAGGTGCTTCTGTATTTCGCCTGTGCCGTCCCTGCCCCCCCGAAGCGTGTGAAGATACTGTTGTTTTTCTGATGATGCCCCAAACTTGTCTTCCCTATATCCTTGAGCCCCCAGGAGTTTGAGTACTGTTAGTACAGTTCATTAGTTATTTTTTTCATGATTACATAATCCATCCCCTCTTTTTATGTCTGGTGTCTTCCTCTTCTAATCTTGATGTTATTTATTTTAATTAATGTGTTTATTTATTTATTTATTGGATATTCTCTGCATTTACATTTCAGATGTTATCCCCTTCCCCCAGTCACACCCCCTCCCCCTCCCATTGCCTCCATGAATCCACCTCCTTTTTATCCTTACACATCTCTATAGAAGCCACATGATGAAGTTGAAAACATTTTCCAGAAGTGCCATGGTTTAGAATTTAGCTTCAAACCCAGAACTTGGTAGTGAATAAAACGTGACCGTCAAGGCACATACACAGCCTTATTCTATAAAGTGGCTGTTAACTGTGTCAGTACATACAAGGTGTGTCGGGTTCAAGCCAGATAGGGTCCCAGCACTGCGAGGGGCAAGTTGACTGTGGACTCCCAACCCTAACCAAGAAACTCTCTGCAGTTGACATCATTGGTAAAGGAAAAGCGGATACCCTGAAAGTGAGGGGCTGCAGTGTCAACTACAGGAAGGGAGGGAATTGGAGTGTGCACGTGTATTCAGCGCCGTGTTAGTCCAGTGGAGTCCAGTAAGAGCACTGTGACCTTCCTGCTTCCCCAGTAAAAGAGAACTAAAGGGTGAGGAGGAATACCAAGTCACACGTGACTGTTAGAACATTAAGTCCTCGGTGCTGATCAATGCCCAGTCTTCTATACCACAGCACAGTATAGTTAGTGGGGCTTCAACAGTTTAGTTCCTTGGAAGTTCTAGAAGCCGGAAGTCTGAGGTTAGGGTGTCAGCACGGCTGAGCTCTGCTGAAGACATCTGCAAGGCTCGAGGATGGCCGCCCTCTCTCCCCGCGTGTTCTCACGGACCACTCCGTGTCTACGCCAGCAAGAGGCAGAGAGTACGAGAGCAAACGCACGCGCTCCCCCTCGGTGTCTCTTCGTTTTTGAATTTTGCAGTTACATTTATGTACAGAAAACTTAGTGAACATTTAACCCAGCTTAGTGGCGAGTTCTTTTGGCCTTTGCCTTTTCCAGCTTGGCACCCAGAACAGTGCCTCCCCGGTGATGGCGGATCTCGTCATATCTGTCAGTGTCTCTTCTAATAAGGGCACTAATCCCCTCAGATCAGGGCCCCTATCTTCCAGGGGTCCTCTGATATTATTGGGTGTTAAGTCTTTAACATTTATGCTGAAAAAGAATCACAAATATTTACTGCACAACATACCTTGAGGTTTGATTGGGATGATGGTCTTTTGTTGTTGTTGTTTGTTTGTTAGTTTGTTTGTTAACTTGCCCTGCACAGGAGTATCAAGAATTTTGTACTCTTCCTTTCTCTTGCCGTGAATGTGCCTGTCTGTCCTGGGTACCCCTCGTCCGCTCAGCATCGTTAGCTGGCAATGTCACAGCTGTGTTTCTCCCGCAGGGCCCCACTTCAGCACACATACAGCTGATCATGGAGAGGCTGCTGAGAAGGGTGAACCGGACCGTGATTGGGATGAGCCGACAGTCTCCTTACATTGTGAGTCTCTCCTGGTGGCCCACCCTGCAGGCACACGGTCACACTCCATCCCACCAGGGCTTCCACACTGAACCCACATAGTTCCTCCCCCCCCATCACAGTTGCATGTTATAAGCGTACCTCAGCTTCTACAGGAACTTTTTAGGTCATGTTGAAGGAAAATGGCAGATGTCACTAAGGACTAGTGATCAGTGTGTTTTTAGGGAGGTCAGTGACCTGTTTCTTATGCCTGAATAGTTAGTTGTCCATAAAGGACAAAATTGAGGCCAGAATAATAATGCAAAGCCGTGATTAGGGTGGAAAAGCTTCTGTTGGTTACACCAAAAGCTGAGGTTAGATTTTTAATTAGAGGACCATTCTGTGTGGTCCAAAGGACGATCTAAGATAGCCACGCTTTGATTTTGAATGGCTTGTTAAGAATAAGTAGGCAAGGAGCAGAGAGTGAAAAGCAGCAGACCGACAGCAAGATACCATCTAATCAAGAACTTATATCATTGGTCCAGCACAGGCGACTGCAGTGGTCCCAGTGGGAGAGCAAGCAGAGGTGACATTAACTAGAAGGCTCATAAGCATCCAGCAGCAATTAGCTGGTGATGTTGAGATAGTCAATATGGACTCTCCAAGAGTGAGCTTTCTTTCCGTGACTGAGCTGCTTGTGGCCTAGCTTCTAGCTTCTCATTCCCCCTGCAGACATTTCCATATCATGCAGTAAAAACAATAGTAAAAGAACAACCCTGCTGGAAGTACCTTGTTTCCTGGATGTTCTCAGGGCCACAGTGTTTCTTTCCTAAATTAAACGTATTTATTTTGTATGTGAATGTTCATGTTTCTGTGCGTGTATGCGTGTGTCTATTCCTATATGCAGAACCAAGGGAGTTTACAGGTAAAACTTTGACCATGTGATAAGACTCTTACCAAAGATTTTTGAGTTAATATCATTTGGAAAGCAAATGAATAGTTTGGAGGAAATTGTCTTTCATTTCGTTCTATACCTTCAAGATAAATGTCAAATGAAACTAAAAATTTTATGTGAAAATCTGCATGCTAGAGCAACTGAAAGAAAGCATAAATGGATAGGTACCTGGTCCTATAGAAAGATTATTGAGTTTCCAACTATTAAAAAGGGAGGGGGACTAGATTTTTGTCCTGATAAAAATGTAACCCTTATATTTGAAAATAGGTACATGACATCAGAATCATGCAGCATATGTGGAAAGTCGCTGATAGACTTAATTTGGAAAGACTGCTGAAAGCCAATAACAGTGGTGTTTCAGTTAAATAAAGAATGGAAAGAATATGAAGAAATGGGATAGGACTTAGCTCAGCTGAGAGAATGCCAGCCTGGTGTACACACGGTCCTGGGTTTAATCCCCAGCACCGAGTGAACCAAGCTTGCCTGTAAACGTAACCCAGCACTGGGGAGGGAGGGACAGGAGGGTCTGAGGTTCAAGATCATCCTCGGTTACCTGAGGAGTTGGAGGTGAGCCTGGGCTACTAGCAACCTTTTCTCAAAAATAAATAAAAATAAAATGACCAAACCTACATGGAAGCAAAGTTCCACTTAGAGCAAAAGTAATGCAAACTAAACAAAGACGAGATTAAATTCGAAATCCAGAGTAAGCAAGAGAACAGAGACACAAACAGCATTTAGCTGTTGCAGAAATGCAGAGCATATGGTAATCTGTAAAGTGTGTCCAGATCTAATACAGTTTACGTTGCCTTATGGGTAGAAAAAGAACAAGCATTTTCAGTCAAGAGTCTAAGACAGACATTCAGAGAAGAAGGTGTATGAGTGATCTCTCCATCCTCCCCTTAAGCATGGCCTACATCTCCATACCAAATTCATTAAAGTTTGTATGACTTTCGTACTTCCGTGATTACAAAAGGTGGTACATTTTTCCCTCTGACAAGAAAACGAGGTCTGTGACTCTGATCTGTGTATCCCTCAGGAAGAGCACCTGAGCTTAGACCTCACAAGTAAACACTACAGTTGTGTATCTCTCTTCCCGTCTCAGAGTCTGGTACAGAGTTCCATGTAGCTCAAAGACTAGATGTAACTGTCCAGAGGGTTCTGGAGTCAGAGAAATGGCCTGCAAGGGTTCCCGTCCTCAGCACTGATGCAGGTTAAATATCCCTTATAAGAAATAATTGGGACCAAGGGATTCTAAAATTTGTGGGTTTTAGAATTTTGGCTATTTGCATAGATTTTTACTGATTCAGCATTTACAGCCCCCAAACACCCAAATCCAAAATGCTCCAGAAACCTAAAACTACCCATAGCATTTCAGATGTTCCCTGAAAGATGTTTCCTAGCATCTTCCATTTTATTTCTACTCCTCCCCCTCCTTCCAACCTTCAGATTTGATTCATCTGTATATGCCAGACATTATCCCAAGATGTCTTTCCAGTTCCGCCCCAAGCAGGAACTCGGAACCCACAAACTAGTTTATCTTAACAGGTAACCTAGTTGAGATCTTTAATGCACCTAGACTAGCATTTCTCATCCTGTGGGTTGCAAACGCTCTGGGGTTTAACAGTCTCTTTATGGGGTTTGCCTAAGACTGTCTGCTGATCAGATATTTATATTATGATTCATAACAGCAGCAAAAGTTAGAGCTATAAAGTAGCAATGGGAATAATTTTATGGTTGTAGGTCAACACAACATGAGCTCTATTAAGGGGTCATAGCATTAGGAAGGTTGAGATCCACTGCTATAGAACTAGAGGTTTTCAAACATTGTAACTGTTAATGGGGTGCCTAAGGCTCTGGCTTTTCTAACTCACACTAGGACGTGCTTGAAGCAGAATCGCAAAGCATGTGCCTTTGAACCTTCGGAAATAGTATTTCTAGTTCCAAGTGTCTTTGTAGATAGAGCTCAATGGGTAGAAAACCCAAAATCCATGATGCCCAAAGTCTCTTATCAGTTACTCCAAGGAATCTTGACTCTGCTTCTTTCCTTGCAGGGCAGCTTTGTGGCCTGCATGATTGCCGTCTTACGACAAATGGAGGACAGCCATTACAGCCTCTACATCAGCACCTTCAAAACCAGACAGGACATCATAGTAAGTTGTCTGCTGTGGGTCAGCATGTGTATGCTTAGATGTATGTGTGTGCAATTGAGTGTGTGTGCATGTGTGTTGATATGTGTGTGTGAATGTGCGTGTGTAAGTTTGTATGCTTGTGTGTCTGTGTGTATGTGTGTGTTCTTGTGCATGTGTACTTGTGTGTGTGTTGAAACAATTTTTGTCTAAGACCCAGACCAGTCTCAAAGTCACGATGTCACAATTCTCCTGCTTCATCGCCTGAGCATAGCTAGATCCATCTGAAGATTTCTTACACTTAAGAACAGGTAACTGCAGTGGAGCATCAAGAGTTCAAAGCTCCCTTCACAACCGCTGCAGTGAGAATGGCCATCCACAGAGGGCCCCAAAAGGACAGTAGATACTTCCCCCAACCTGATAGAGTAAAGGAGTTCAACACCTGCACCACACAGTCATCACACGTGGACTCAGTGTGGGCCCTTCTTCTGAAACACTTAGACATCTTTCCATGAAACGTTTGTTCCTTACTTAAGGAGCTATTGGTTCCTTGAACCATGCACGGAGTCTCTATAACCGAGCGTGCTGGTTTTTCAGACTGTGGTCAGCTGCCTCTCTTTCTGGGGGAAGCACACAAAGGTTACCCCACCAACCCTTACAGTATTTGGAAGAGATCTCCTGTTGCTTTAAAAAGAAAAGGTGTTTTCATTGTTCCTGTAAACATGGCTCTAATGTCTTCAGGGAACAATGGAATTAAGCTGTTGCTAAAGACGGTCCTTGAGCAGTAAGACAGTCTCTGAGCAGTGGGCTAAAGATAGTCCCTGAGCAGTGGGCTAAAGATAGTCCCTGAGCAGTGGCTAAAATGGGTTAAACATGATTGGATGCTTCCTGTCATCTATGCATAGCTCACTCTTTACGCTCTGCATTTTTCTGCTTTCCACCCTCAACATCCTGAGCATGTGCAGCTGATGTACTAATGTGAATACACTTCTTCACCCCCATCTTCCTTCCTACAATGCCAGACAAAACTGGAAAACAGAGAGAATGCAGCATTCTAAGTCCAATAATAACAGCATAGTGTTGGTCCACATGGCTTAAGCTAGGAGCCCAAGAAGACCAGGACTCGGCCATATGTAGATGTGTCTGCAGTGACCTGGTGCAAGGGAAGCCAGACAGAGGAAGGGGTGGTGTAGGGCACTCAAGCAGCCCTGTGCCCTTCTTCAGACCAGGCGGTGTGGCAGATAGCACAGGTTTGAAGTGTGACCATTCTGAGCCCTTGTATGAAATTTGACACAAGCTACTTAAGCTTGTCAAACCAGTTTCTTCATCTGTAAGATCCTGTCTTCATGGTGGCTTAATGTGAGCACTGATTATATCCATGGGTGGAAATGCCTCGCCGTGGGCTGAGCATATGGACAAAGCCTATGAAGAGCAACTATTTTGTTTCAATACCTCCATTCTTGTGGGCTGTACAAAAACTCCCTAGTGATTTCTTCTTTTAACTTCCCACGGAAAGCAAGTAAAGTAGGGATCTTCTGAGTTCACAGACAGACAATTTGGATCTAAATTCAAGGTTATCCGGTGCTACATAGTCTGGTTCAACATCAGTCTGGATCATGTGAGACAGTCTCAAAATTGATAGAGATAATAGTTAGGTGGAGGATAGATGAATGAATGGATGGATGGACGGACAGGCAGACGGACGGATGGATGGATGGGGGCAGGGAATCCTGTCTCTCTGTACTGTGTTCTTAGCACTACCCAATGTCCTTTATTTACAGGACTATACTCAGAGTCAGAGAAGCAAACAATTAGGTTTTTCTTTTCAGCAATCTCAGTGGAAAAAGTCTAAATTTAACTAAGTAACAAAAATGGTTTCAGAAACTTCTATTTTATTTTGTTTTATTTTTTTAAGCCCAGCCATTCTATTTCTGACTTGTTTCTCTTTTGGACAAGACCAGCCATTTTTACTGCCCCGTGCTCTGTGCACTTGCACTATTCCTCACTGCAGTTCTCCCAAGACACTGGGATGCAACCTTTCCTGCTAGATTATGGCTGCTTTGCTGGTGTGGCACTTTTCTCCCATTGTAACTACTTAGGAGGATTTGAACTAATATCTGCAAAGAATTGATGACTTGAGGATATTGACTGGTCTTACAGGGGACCCAGCTTTGCTCCCCAGCACCCACATGGCAGCACGTAACCATCTGTAACTGTAGTTCTCAGGGATCAGACACCAGCTTTTGGTCTCCATGGGCACCAGCCATACAGGCAGCATGTTGATAGACATTCAGGCAAAACATCTGTACGCACGAAATAGAGAGGTTTTAATTTAAATGGTGGTTAGCCATTTTTGAAGTTCAAGAGATGTATTCAAACAGCACAAGGCAGAGCACTAAGAGATGAGGGCTGTAAACACGGGGTCCATGGCCCCTACCCTGCTTCCTGTTTTTTGTGGCCATTTAGTCTTTCTCAGCCTTGGGAAACACCATTTGTAAAAATAAGGATTATTGTGTCCCTCTTTTTATTATAGAATCATGCTATGAAACAAAATTAAAAAAAAAAAAACATCATGGGCCAGGGATACTATTTATCACTAGTAATCACAACACTTGGGAGAATGAGTCTGGAGGCCAGGTTTAGATCGCATCTTGTCTCATGATACCAAAACCAAAGCAAAGTCACATTCTGCAACAGATCCTGTTCCTTAACTGTTCTTCTGTTGTTCGCCACAGGACTTTCTCATGGAAACCTTCATTATGTTTAAGGATTTGATTGGAAAGAATGTGTATGCCAAAGATTGGATGGTCATGAATATGACCCAGAGCAGGTGAGAGAGCCCACAGCCATTCTGGGAACATTTGACCTCAGAATACCCTGGTCGGCTAGGCATTCTTGCAGCGCTATTAAATCTTTATCCCTCAACTTGGCACTTATAAAGAGAGTTTTCTGACCCTGGCGTGTTGACTTGGAAACCCCCCTTTCCTAGATACTGATTTCTTCCTGTCTGCCATCTTTGCTTGCCTGAGTTAGTATTCTTACCATCCTTGTGTTTTTCCCTTCTGGCCATCAGTTCTGCATGCCCTCTCATTGGCTCCATGTGAATTCCTCATCTTCATGTTCAAGGTTCTGCCTGCCTCCTTATGCATGTAACCCCTGCACGGATCAGACTTCAGGTTCCTACACGGGTCCTCCGTCTCGCATCACTGCCTGCCATGCCTTCTCCATCCTCTCTGGGAGTCAACCTGTCTTCCATTCACAGGGCCTTCCACTGGAAACCTCTGCCCTGAGTTGTCATTGCTCTGGAGAGAGGTGGTGGGACCTGGGAAAATGGAACCTATTAATGAGGTAGACTAAAGTCTCATGTAGTAGCTAACTTTATTTAGAACTTCAGACAGTTTATACCCTGAGGTTTACCAAAGGGCACGTGGGTAAAATTCTCACAAATTTGAGCTGCATACGGTCACGAGACAAGCAGCATGTGGTGAAACATGATTTTCCATAGAGGTACATAAAGGATAGATTAAACTTTTTATTGCTATTAAGCAATAGCGAGTAATAATGAATAACCTGATGCGGACTTACTCCTATTGGCTATGTGTGTGAGAGGAGCACGAATACACATTCCAAGAGCAATTCTGTCTTCTGAATAAACTGAGGTCACCAGACTCCTGTCTTGTTTTCTTAGAGTACCTCACAAACACTCAAAATTCTCCTCACAGGACTCTCTTCCTGGATTTTCAGAAATGGTTGTTGACTTGTTTTTTTCTTCCTTCTGATTTCCTGCATCTCTTTGAAAGCCTGTCACATAATTCTTCTTCATGGAAGAAATTGGAACACACCTAAATGTCTAAGTGAGGGTACCCACAACTGTACTGTAATTTTCTAAAGACCAGGACTTAGGTTTTCAGCACAGCGCCTGTGTCGATATCATAAAATTGTTACCTAGCAACAAATGCTTATGAATTGACAGGAAATGAGCCGAATATACATATAATATTGCATTGCAATATATTATGGCTTTAGAATGATGTCAGTGAGCCACATAAGCCAAATCAATATAAGTGCTGTCAGTTTCCCATGGTCCTGACAATCAGAAAGTCCCTTCCCTATTAGATAACAGCTTCCAGAGAAATGGCATGAGCGTGCTGGCCTCTAAGGGTAGGTGTAATAGCCAAGTGTAGGGGTCAGAGCCTGGTTTTGCAATCTCTGCTTCATCTTCCTACAGACCTTGAGAGAAAGTGTGTCTCTATGTCTCCCCTTTTGTAGATTGTGCTCTGTGGCCTCTAAGCTCACCATTAGTTTATACTGTCTTTCACAGCCCAGCCTGGAGTGCTTAGCTTTGTGTCCGGAGTATATGGGGAAACGTGTCCAGAGGCATGGGGGTTGCCTTCCTAATCTGTCATTTCCTCCCCAGAGTTTTCCTCCGTGCCATCAATCAGTTTGCCGAAGTTCTCACCAAGAGCTTCATGGACCAGGCAAGCTTTGAGCTTCAGGTAAGCATCCACCCATATCCTGTGCAAGACCTTCAGTGACAGCAATAGGCCATGTCAGCTGAGAAGGTGCCCTTTCAGATTTTATCACCGCAGATAAAGAGGGGTGTCAGGGGCCTGCCGGTTCTGTAACGCACACATTCCCAAAACGGAGTTCTCCAAACACAATAAAATGGTTTGATTTTCACTGCACGAAGACGACACACGGAGAAGAAAACGTGGGCAATACTGTCACAGGAAGTACAGCTAAATGCACTGATACAGTGGTCTCCCTGATCCAGGAGCATTCGAGGAAGCCCGGATCTTCAGCCGGCACTTAGCCCCCTCGTTACTCTGTTCCCCTGCGTAGAGACCCGTGGTCATGTTCAGTTTGTACATTTGGCCACAATATTGATGATGAGCAGTAAGACTGAACAGTCACAACAGAATAGCGGGAGTTAGTGTGAGCGAGGCCAGTGTGCTGCTAATGCTTTCGGACCACAGTGGACCACAGGTCCTGAAGTTTCAGGAGGCAAAGCTAGGGTGAAGGAGGCATCTCTCGTCTCCGCCCTCAAGGTTAAGGTCGTGTGTTGATTCTGTCCACACAGACATGAATGCACACACAAGCAGTTTCACAAGCACATTGTCACTATTGTGTGGATACCTTTAAAACAGGTAATGGCTAGGTATGGTGGCATGCACACCTTTAACCCCAGCTCTGAGGAAGCAGAGGCAGGTGCATCTTCATGAGTTTTAGACCAGCCTGGTCTAACATAGTGAGTTCTAGGTCAGCCGGGAAATGAACCCCTATCTGCAAAAATCAAAAGAAACCCAAGTATGCGGTAGCTTCATCTTTACTTGTTTCTTCATGTGACAAATGGAAAGATATTTATGTGTGCAGCCAGCATGCCCTGGTGAAGGTTCACTGGGTCCCAGCTCTTCGAGGACGTTAAGTTCAGGGAACGTTTTCTTGTGTGTTTTTGTTTTTATCTAAAACATTTAAACTAGAGAGTCATAGAACTAGAGGAGGATACATAAGCTTATATATTTATGAATTGATAATTATATGTATACATGTGTATAATTTGTCGTGTACAAACTAAAATAGAAGAGAACCCTGTAACTCTTTAATGATCCATCATCCAACTTTTTTTACTTTTTCCACACCTCTGACTTCTTTCCCATGATGTTAAACATTTTCATAATACTCTTAAGGGCTAATGTGATGCATTATGCCGCTGGCCTCTGATGTAGTGAGTAAATTCTTCTTCCCGGGAACATTCAGATAGTTTCTTTCTTTTCTTTGTTGTTGTTGTTGTTGTTGTATTAAAAAGCTGTGAGGGCCTTCTTTGGTCGAAATGTTTTTTAACTAGCCATAGGGGGGAAAAACCAGCAAAGTATTTTTACCAGTTGAAAAGTTTGGAGAAACTGGAAAGCTCTTGATACACACTGCCAAGCCACCTGCTATAAATAGGGACATTTTTTGGCAGTACTTCTCCTGTGCCCTAGGGTAAAGAGAAATGTAAAGTTTGGGTTGTTTTTCTAAAGGTTAATATTAAGTCTCAAAACTTTCAGGAGTGAATAATTGAAACCCCCAATGGCACAAGAAGTCCTGTAGGTTTTGTTTGAGACTTTTTTTTAACAGCACAACACTCCTGCATGCGGGTGTTTTCTCTGGATCCTCACCGGTGTTCCTTTTTATTTTGCCTTGTCCGTTTCATGCATCCTTCGAAGCTCTGGAACAATTACTTCCATTTGGCTGTAGCTTTTCTCACCCACGAGTCCCTCCAGCTGGAAACTTTCTCGGAAGCCAAGCGTAACAAAATTGTGAAAAAGTAAGTATCCTTTAAATATTTGGTGAGCATTAGGAAGGTGAGGCATCTGCTTATGGTCAGCAGTATGATGTTGTCATAGAAACTATAGGAACTTAGGGGCTGGAGAGCTGGCTCAGTGGTTAAGAGCACTGACTGCTCTTCCAGAGGTCCTGAGTTCAATTCCCAGTAACCGCCTGGTGGTTTATAATTGCCTGTAATGGGATCTGATGCCCTCTTGGGACACTGGTATATAAAGTTTAAAGCAAAAAAAAAAAAGAAAAAGAAAAAAAATCACCCTGCCTTTAGAAATTACAGAAACTTGCTCATGTTGATGATGGTTTGGGTTTTATGTGTAATCTGTCAATAGCCCTGAAGTTTCTTCAGGTTCGTATTGTTTTTCTTAAGGAACCTCCACCCCATCCTCAGCCACACCATGCTATTGATGGAATATGGGCCCTTGCCTGGGATCTCCTGCCACCTGCTGTCAGTTAACAGGAATTGCAGGCATAGTTCCTTCTTAACTTGCAAAGAAATTAGACAACTCCAAAATACACTAAAGCTATCCTCAAGACTCATGGCTCAGAATTAAAAATGGAATGATATTCAGGAATGACAAGTTTGGTTACACATTCCACTGCATCCTCCCAGGTCTAGTTTAGAGTTCAGTAAGAGCCTGGAAGCTCCAAGGCTGTTGTTGGAAAACAGTCTGAGTTTTTTGAAGACTTTAAAGTTCTAGCTCTGTTTCTACTGTCAAAGCAGGCAAATTAGTTAACATTCCTCAGCCTATGGTTCCACCAAGACTATTAAGATTTAGAGACTATTTAGAGGATACAATGTATGGCTTGTTTTGTCCAGTTCCCTAATGGGTAAGTAATAAAAGATGCTTATTTTTAAGAAGGATCCTTTGATCCCAGTCTTTAAAACATCTTAAGTATCGATAGAACCTCTTTGAAGGGGGCATTTGATTTGGGTTAAGCATCTACAAATCAAGGTAACTGGATACAAGTCAGAAACACAGGGGAGGTGAAGGGAGAAAGGGAAAAAAGAGATAAAGACAGAGAGAGCCAAGGGACAGTGGGGATCTGGGCATGGTGGTACAAGCCTGTAGTCCCAGCACAAATAAGAGCATCGGGGATTCAAGAAAAGCCTTGGTAACAACAAATTCTGTGCCACATAGTTAGTTATAGAGACACAAACAAGAGGAAACATGAGACTTTACTTTCCCTTTCGCATGTTTTCAGTAGGAGTCAACCTACCATAGACTTATAAACAGACATAGTCACTGTTGACATAGGTATCAGATTTTTATCTTACAGACTTACCTGGTACCAATAATGAATTAAGTTAAACATTATTATTATTCAAGTGACATAGCAAAGAAATTTTAAAATATGATTGAAAAAATATGGCTTCTAAAGATATTTCCAATGAACATTGTGAAGAAAAAAGAAAACCCCATATTTAAGAGATCCCTAGCATGAGGGGAATAGCATAGGGCAGAGATTTTAGGACCAGGTATGGCCTGTGTCTCTAAGTTTCCTCTTTATACAGGACAGGGCTCTTGCTATATAGTCTAGGCTAGCCTTAAACTCCCCATCCACCTGTCTCAGTTTCTCCAGTGCTGGGGCCAGAGGCATACCCTGCCACAACCAGAAAACTAGTTTAAAAATTGTCTGCAGCTTGTATTGTCCCAGCAGAGAATGCACAGCCTAGACCTGCCCACATGCGATCCACGAAGGGCACTCTGGTGAGGACTTACCTTAGCCAAGGCATAAGTGCCCAGCCCAGCCCATTGCTTTCCATCCATCACAGTGTCTTGTCTACCTCAGACCTCATGCCTTTCCTCTCCCAGCTTCGTGGAGACCAGAACCTCTTTCCCTCTTCTGCACTGGGCAGACAGTTGACAACATCTTCTCAGTTCTCTTTCCACATTTGTCGTTGGTTCCTCCTGTTCCAAAAGTCCCCCTGTCCTCCATGTGGCTTCTCTGGGTTTGGGCCTTATCTTTACAGAGCCCCAGCCTTACCTGTGACCCAGAGGGATGGGGATTATTCTATTTTTATTCTCTTCATTGTATATTTCCCCTCCTAGCCTCCCCAAGCAAACTCTGCATCCACCACTCAAACAGACCAAAATACCTTACCAAATGTATATAGACATTTTTCTTGTCATTATTTCCAGTGAATCTCATATAACCTGTATTTGAAAAACATTTATATTGGATTGGGTATTTTTCTTCTTTTTTTATTTTTAAAGATTATTTATTATATATATATGAGTACACTGTAGCTGTCTTCAGACACACCAGAAGAGGGTATCAGATCCCATTACAGATGGTTGTGAGCTACCATTGTAGGTTGATGTCAAGGTGATACATGATTGGACAGTAGAGAGTGGGCAGGGAGAGAGTTTTGGAAGACAGATTGGAGAGGAGGGAACATGGAAGCAGACGTGGATGTTTCCCTCAGCACATCTCTATATGGATAAGGTTGTTAGGGTTATTTCTAAAGTTTAATTTACCTTATCTAAGTGGGCAGTTTATGTCTTTGTCAACTGGTTGTAAGCTTATTGTGTAAAGGGATTGTGGATTGAGAATTTAACATATAAACCTGTTTGATAAGTCATTGATTGTTGAGTCGTGGCTTTACCAGGCTGTGAAGGATAGTATGTGCAAGGCTTGGCAACAACACGCCAAGGGAAAGTGAGTGAAAACAGCACTTTGGGGCGGCCATGGACCACCCAGGACAGAGGAGCCAGGGCGGGTGGAATGAACTGCCTGGAAAGTGAACCAAATAGAGACGGCATGGAGCCGCCCCACATTGCCATGTGGTCTTGCGGTTGCCGGCACTAACGCAGGATGGAAGGTTATCATTCCTTTTTTAATATTACCGCAACATACCATGTGGTTGCTGGGGTTTAAACTCAGGTCCTCCAGAAGAGCAGTCAGTGCTCTTAACCACTGAGCCATCTCTCCAGCCCCTCCTTTTCTTTTTAACCTGTAGTTGGAGAATTTCACACATACATATAATGTATTTTGATCAGATCTACCTTACTTGCTCCCTTCCAATTCCTCCTATGTACCCCGGCAATATACCTTCTCCTGTGTAATTTTTAAAACCTCCCGAGCCCGTTTAATTCTCCTTGTATCAAGTGGATGAGCGTAGGTCATCTGGAGAATGGTCATCATCCTATTAGGGGTTGACCAAATGTGACACACTCCTCTCCCCACATCCATTAGTCACCACTAGGCCTTCAGCTAGGGGCGGGACTTGGTGTGATACCCTCCTCCCATCTGTGAGGCACTTGTGCTGGCTCAGTCCTGTGTAGGTTCCCTGCACAGTTATTTATAGTGGTTGTGAGTTCATGTGTCAGTGGCCCTGTCACATCAGGAAAGCATTCATTCACGGCAGTTATCTACTGGGTCTTTTTAGTGGTGCTGGGAATCAACCTCAAGACCTTGCATGTGGTGGGCAAAAATATTCTACCATTAGGCAGCATCCCCAAGTCTTTTGTGTGAGATGCTCTGAGTCGTCAGAGATTGTTTAAGTGTCAGGGAAGCTGTGCCTAGCTGATGTGCAAAATCCCTGAGCCGTTTTGCGTAAGGATGTGAACTGATCTGGCGGTCTGGGGGACTTGGACCCAGCCCCTGCCATACTGAGGGTGACTGTGTTGCACACAACATGTTCCACTGCAAACCCTGTTCTTATGATTTTCCTAGATATGGGGACATGAGAAAGGAAATCGGCTTTAGGATCCGGGACATGTGGTATAACTTGGGTGAGTGTCCGACCTTTAACAGACCCCTCGGTGACTGCTTGAGTTTTACACATTTTTGTTCTAAAGAAAAGATTTCTCAGCACAGGTTATATGAAAACATACACACACCCGTGAGGAATTTTTACTTTAATTCACCTAGCCCTGAGATTTGTCTGTGGAGAAGTAATGTAGACTTGAGGGCTCCGCACCCTCTCACCTGGAGCGTTGGCAGTGAGCCTTCGGCTGTCCTATCAGAAGGCAGCGTTCTGATTGACACGGTGTGCCACGTTCCTCTCTTCTGGGCCCTGTGGGGGAAGGTTGATTCTGTGAAACTGAGAGTAAGGCAGTATTCCAATGTCCCTATTTGCTTTCATTTCAGGACCACACAAAATCAAATTCATCCCATCCATGGTGGGGCCCATCCTGGAAGTCACCCTGACCCCTGAAGTGGAGCTCCGCAAAGCCACGATCCCCATTTTCTTTGATATGATGCAGTGCGAGTTCAATTTGAGTGGAAACGGAAACTTCCACATGGTAAGAAGAGGCCAACGGACCCTGACCTCACGACCATGTGACAGTTAACCCTTTCACTGCCACTTCTCTAAACGGAGAGACAGCAGCTTCAGTGAAAAAACACATTTTAAACCTTATTTGTTTATTTTTGCATCTCAATGTGTAAAGGAAGTAGACATGTGATTGGGTCCTCTGGCCCAGAAGCTAGAAGAGGAAAAGTTAGCCTGACTTCAGAACTGATGGTGGAACCTGTGTGGCCAGCTGAGGGAAGGGTGCTGCAGGTCCAGCTCCTGGGCACCCCGCTTCCATTTGAGAGCTTTAGTTATCCCATGCTTTCTCTAGCCCTCCCCGTACTTAACCATATACGGCGGTAGGCAGAGGAACGGAGTGGGTATGCCGAGTACAGTTCACAGAACAGATTTATTACATCAGCTTACATAGCACAGGCTGGATCGTCTAACATCGCTGTCTGAACATCGGAGAAGCTGAGAACCCATAGCTGCTCAGTCCACAAGGCTGGGTGTGTCAGCACTCCTGATCTAGAGCTGAAGGCTGGGAGGATTCCTACAGAACCTCTGGTCTTTCATCCGAGTTGGAAGGTCAAAGAAGCTGAGTCCCATATATGGCAAAGATGGTGGTGCTGAGGGCAACAGTTGAAGGTGGTGGCAGCGTTAGAGTAGATGCACTCACCAGGAGGGGCAACAGCAGGCAAAAGGTACATCCTTATTCATCCAACTGCCTACTCTTGGGGAGAGCATTCTTCTCGTATACCTTCATAGACCTATCCGGAGGCTTTCCTCCTAGCTGATTCCAGATAGAGCCAAGTTAACAACCAAGTTGACTCAGGTTTTACATCTGTAACATCTACAGAATCAATTCATATTGAAGGGAAGGTTTTCTAGCTATGATGCCAAGCAAAAATAATCCCATCACCACAACTCGGACAATAAACAAAAATAATCTAGCAGCCCAGAGTAGTGATATATAGCTGTAGTCCCAGTACTTTGGAGTCTGAGGCAGGGGAATTGTCACGAGTCTCTGGCCAGATAGAACTATGCAGTTATGAATTTATTTTATATCCATAGCAGTCAATAAAAATAACTTCTCAGGAGTGTTAACAAGTGTAAAGTCGGGGTCTGACCTGCTTTGGGGTGTTTTGATATGCCCCTGTGCACTATCTGCATGGGTGAGTTATAGTTAATTCCCCATGAACTTTGGAATCAGTTCACAATTGGAAAGGGGTTGAGCCAGATCTCATCTGGCCGCTGCCTACCTTGTGTTCTTCTTAGGATCTGACAGCCTTTTGTGAAACTGTCTTTGGTTTTCAGTTTGAGAACGAGTTGATCACAAAGCTGGATCAGGAAGTGGAAGGTGGCCGAGGGGACGAGCAATACAAGGTTCTTCTGGAAAAGCTGTGAGTATCTCAGAGCAGCACCTCAGGCCAGAGGTGGACAGACAGACTGTCCACCCAGCAGCGGGATGGCGGGATCAGAATCACCCAGTCGCCAACTGGTCCTCGGTGGTGTGGGTGCAGTAGTCTGTGCTGGTGTTCTCTAACCAGCCTGGCCCTAGAGGACACAGGAGGGGGCAAGAGGAGGGGACGGGGACATGCACATCCACGGCATCCTGCCTGGTGTCTTCATTACAAACTTGAGCAAAAGTGGGGCACCTCTAATTGTGGCTTCAGAGCAGCCGTTTGAAGGAAGTCAAGATTGACTTTAGATTTAATGTCTAAAGGTTTAATGTCTAAATGTGACCCAAGGTTTTAGCTGCATATGTAGCAGAGGATGGCATTGTCTGGCATCCATAGGAGGTAAAGTCCTTCGTCCTGTGGAGGCTCATTTCCCCAGTGTAGGGAAATGTCAGGGCGATGAGGTGGGAGTTGTGGGGGCGGGGGAGTTGGAGCATCTTCATAGAAGCAGGGGAAGGGAGTATGGGAGAAGGAGGAAAGGGGATAACATATGAAATATAAATACATAAAATATCCAAAAATAAAAATAAAAATACCTTGCATGCCATCAAAGAACTCTTGAGAACAGATCACTTGTCTCTCAGGCCGCCTAGGTGTTACACTCCTTGAAGACAACATCTCTGAGCCCACCTTGTCCCTTCGTCTGCTGCCTCTCCTAGTCAGCCTCCACACACTCGGCCCTTTCATGCTGTCCACTGGCTGTGTTGTGTGGTGCGAGCCTTCGGCTACCAGACCGGCAGGGATGAGTGCAAACCCTCTCTTCACCACGTACTGGGATCTTGTCTTTGCAGCCAATGAGACAGCCTGCCAGATGCAGCACCCCACCCCACCTCCATCTGGAAGAGTAGCGTCCACTCTTTATTGTCAGGAGTAAATGAGGCAGTGTGTCAACAGAGTGTTGCTTGCAGCGTTCACACTTTGAAAGTTTGACTGTTAATGGGCAGAGTGGTTCAGCCAGACAGGGAACTTGACAGCTTGATCCCTGAGTCCCACATGGGAGCAGGAGAGAACCGGCTCCTGAGGTCCTCCACGAGTGTGCTGCAACATGTACCTATAAGCACACGCAGACACAGGAACCGTGGAACGCTTTTGTTGTTGTCTTTTAAGATTGACTGCAGTTAGTGTCCACTCATCCCATTGTGCGGATAGCTATGCACATTGCTTTCTCACGCTCTCTGAACGTTGATAACCAGCCACCTAGGTCACACACTGTGTCCTTTCTATGTCGCTTGGTTATTCTTCTGTTCTGCGGGAACTGTTGTGGACCAGTCTGAGCGTGAATATAGGGACTACAGAGTTTGATCTTGTCTCTTAAAAATTTCCCTAAGGAGGAGCCAACACAGGGAGCACATGGTATTGGAACAGTGTAGGGGAAACGCCTCCATTTTCAAGAACTGGGTTTCTTTGTTCTTTCTGTTTATAGGCAGAATAAGTGATCTTTCTATCCTTTTTCCATGAGGTCTCATACCTTCAAGTGCTCCTAGCTTAGAGCTTTTGAAATTCTGGGTTTGTCTGGATGTTACGCATAGATTAGAAACAGACATGAGATTTGGGGGTAGCTGGACATGGTGGTTACCTGATCCTCCAGAGCTGTAGTTACAGGTGGTTGTGAGCTGCCCAACAGGGGTGCTGAAAAATCAACCTCGGGTTCTCTGCAAGAACAGTATATGCTCTTAACCAGAGAGCTATCTCCCCAGTTCAAGTCTGGGCTGATTCTTTAGATCCATTACAATGTCCGAGTTTTCTTTTAGCTCCCAAAGAAGCCCCAGAACTTTGCTCTCCATGGCCCCAAAGCGGGAGGGCTGGCTCTGAGGTGTAACCCCAGCCTGTCTGCTCCTAGTTCTCCCTTTCTATCCGAAGACCTATCCAAACGTCTACCGGGTTCCTCTGGGCCTGGCTTCTACCTGGGGTTTTCAGACTGTCCGTTCAATGCCAGGCCCTTGGGAGGACAAAGACACAGGACAGGTGTTCTTACACAGCTGCGTTAGGATGGTGAGGGGTGTGTGAACTGTGTAGGCAAGAGCTCTGGTTCTGCCATGTCTAGTAAAGAAATTGTTGACTAGTGTTCGGAAGATGTTGCATCCTGGGGTTCTGAACGATTGGTGGGAATTGACTGTGTCCCCAAGAAAGAGTTGAACCTAAGAAAATAGTGGGTCCAATATGGGCCCTATTGAAATTCCTAGGGCACCCTGGGTCCCACCCCTGGGGGATATCTATTACTTCTAGAACCTCTTGCTGCTAGGGGTTGGTTGGGGCTCCCAGATGGTGCCAAAGCAGCTAGGTGAACCACAGACATTTTCTCTCCCCTCTCCAGACTTTTAGAGCATTGCCGGAAGCATAAATATCTCTCGATCTCTGGGGAAGCCTTTGCCCTCCTGGTCAGCAGCCTCTTAGAGAACTTGCTGGACTACAGAACTATCATCATGCATGACGAGAGCAAGGAGAACCGCATGAGCTGTACGGTGAACGTGCTGGTAAGGGCCTGGTGCCTGGGCTTGTGAGTGGGCTCAGCTAAGCCATCCCTGCTCCACCAACTCAGCCCTAAGTTGATAGTGCAGATGTCCAGCCACCCTGGAGCCCATGCCCTACACACACAGTGGGCACAGACGTTCAGGTACCTGGGAACGGGAGCTAAAAGGGCAATCTTGATACTCTAGACTTTCTCAGCCTGGCTCTTGGTCTTCCTTCCATGGGCTTGCTTTCCTGTTGTGTTGTAGCACACAGAAGCCTATGCCATGGAATAAGATAATCCACGAAGCTCTCCTGGCAGTAATACTCTAGTCTTCCCTCTTCTTAGGACTACAAACCTCCAAGGTTTAGGTCGCTATGTATTCCTCTGCTTAATAGAAACCACGACGCCCCACCCCCCTGACTGCCGGAGATGTAACTGTACCAGGTGGTTTCAGAACAAGACAAGCACCTGCTGTCCTCATAGAAAATCTCTTAGGTTTCTCAGAAGCGTGGTCATAACTTCTGTACTTCTTTACAGCCCATTGCTTCCTGTATTTATAGGGGAGATTCTTAAGGGAGACAGTGGACTGACTAATAATGTCTCTTTGGAAAAGAGACTGTATCGAAAAGCAGCAGGTGGTGGGGGGAGGTTGCTTCATGGTTTAGAGTGTGTGCTGCTCTTCTGGAAGACACACAAGTTTGGTTCCCGGCACATGTGTTGGTTGGCTCACAACCTCCTGTGGATCCAGCTCCAGATGATCTATGATGCCCTCTTCTGGCCTCTGGTGGCAATTACACTCGCATGCTCGAACACTTACAAATAAAGGAAGTCATGCTTTGGCTGTTTGTGTAAAGTTCATCAGCAGCCTTTAGTTTACGTTGGTATTTTGTGATCTTCTTTTTGCCAGAATTTTTATAAAGAAAAGAAGCGAGAGGACATATACATACGGTAAGTGAAGGAAACACCTTGGTTTTGCTATTTGTGTCACGGGTTTGTGGTATATTTTTAAACCAGAAAATACTGCCCCAAGAGCACCATTGCTACCTAGACAGATTTCTGCAAATACAGGATGTGCGTGGTCTGCCTCAGAGGGTGAGCTCTCTAGACAGAGGCACAGACAAATGCAGTTTGAGGGAGTGTGTAATAGCATCAGCGTTCAAGGGAGGGCTAGAAGAGGCTGAAAAGGACGGGGAGAAGAAATAACCCACAGTGGCCCTTGGTTTGAGGGTCATGAGTCTCTGACCATGAAGTCAACTTGTCATTAATAGGATTTCCAAAGCTTTACCTCATATCCCAAAGAGGATTGATATAATAATAATAACAATAACAACAACAATAATAATAGTAATAAATTAAGAAGACAAAATAGAAGAGCTAAGGAAACCACAGGGCAGGAAGAGGTACCGTGTGCTAGAGAAATAGGTGGTGGTGAGTCTGTTGCCTAAGAGAAGGGAGGTGTTCCTATTAGACGCAGAAGTTTAGCAGGCTGAGACCTGTCTGGAGAATGCTCTTAGCGCTGGTTCATCTCCTTAGTGACAAAGGGCCTCTCCTCTCCTGTCTTACCAGGTATTTGTACAAGCTTCGAGATTTGCACAGAGACTGTGAGAACTACACAGAAGCTGCTTACACTCTCCTCTTACATGCAGAGCTTCTGCAGGTAAATGGGTCCTGTGTGGGAAAACCCATGGTGCAAGCCTTTGGGACTAAATTCTATCAGCTTCTTGATTTGGGCCCAGAAGAGCCTTATTCAAGGGATATAGTTTATCATCTAGGAATGTGTTCCTGTGTTCTGGATAAACAGTCACATTCCAGATCCAGACTGGGAAGATAATCATTTGATATTTAAAGCTCCTTAGGAAGCAAGGTACAACCTAGCAGCCTCTGTGAAGGTTAACATTCTAATTGAATAAATAGATGTTAATTATGTGTAAAGAGATTAGTAAAGTGATAGAGAGGTGACTTATAAATGAATAAATTAATAATTACAAATATATATATATATAATTATAAATGAATAAGCTACTTGGAAGACAGAGTTTCCTGTATCTATCCTTTCTCTCTAAATAAAATTATAGTGAGGTATGATATCAAAGCTTCTGCTTGTCCCAAATGCCAGGCAATTATTTGAAGCCCTGTCCTCCTTTGGATTCCTGCATAAATACCAGTCTTTGAATGGATAATAACTCAAACGCAACTAGTTCAAACCACAAGCCCTTGGCCCCACCCTTTGCCCCTCCCCCTTCTCTTTCTGACCCCGCCCCCTTCTGCCCAGGAGTTTCTTCACATTCCATTCTTTTCTTTCAGTTGCTGCCTTCTACTGCATGAATAACTCTTGTCCTAAATCTGTCTTCTACTTAAAAATACAAGTCTCCCTTGCTGCCACCCAGGCCCAGGACCCTGGCCTCTACCTGAAGCACTATAGTGACCTCTCACTAAAGCTTTCTGGCTTCCATTCTTAAAATGGGGAGTTTAACCTTGATTTGATTTGACTCTAAAATTCTACCCATGCATCATTCTCAGCCACCGCTAAACACTGGAGTTCCCTGCCTCCACATTTCCCAAGGAAATCCACAGCCCACGTTCAGGGTTGGGATACTAAAGGGTTTTCTGCATCCATGGGGTTCGCTACCACCGGAATAGTTCCAAGTGATAAGCCCTGTAGGTCTTTCTTATTTTTGCTTTCCAGAAAATTAAACTTTCAAGCCATGCTGATTTTTGCATACCTATAATTCCAGCACTTAGAAAGCTGAGACAGGGGGATGGCGAGTTCAGGGAGAGCCTGTGATTCATATGGAGAGCCCACCTCAAAAAAACAAACAAACAAACAAAAAAGCGAAAGAAAAGAAAATTAAGTTGTCTGGATCTGGTGTGAAATATGAAGCACACGTTCCTCTCAGCTAGCTACTCAGTAGAGGTGGTATTTGTTAAATCTGATCTGGATTTCATCCGCTGGCCAGCTTTATCTCTGTGTTGGAGGAGGTCTCCTTATGGTATCTCCGTGCACTTGGGCCTCTCTATTCATTTGCTAAGGCTGTAGTGTTGTGATCAGTCCGTACAGATAACAGTCTGAGGCCTGTTTACTCCTCGTTGCCCCTCCCCCTGTGCTGCTGCTTGCTCCTTTGTGTTTTCCCATCTGGACCTTAGAATCCTGGGATTTCAAAGGACTTGTTCCTCGGGGTATAACTCACTTTCAGGCCCTAGAAGGAAGATGGGGAGAGGGGAGGGGAAGGCTAGAAGGAGAAGGGAGGAGAACAGAAAGAAAGGAAAGGGGAAGGGAGGGAAGAAGGGGAAGGAGAGAAGAAGCCATGCAGGACTTGCGAGGAGAGACTCTACTTGGTAGGGAGGAGGCTGAGGCTGGAGGAGTCTGCCTTGAAGGTCCACCTGAAGAACTTAGTGAGACCTCAAGTGTCAAAAATTAAGAAATTTACAAAAATAAGCTGGAGTGTAGCTCAGTTGGAGCGCACATACCTCCAGTGCATAAAGCTCTGGGTTCAATTCACGAGACCACCAAAGAAGGGCGGAGGGGCTGGGGGAGGGCTTTAGCGAGAACTTCCATGTTTAGGAAATAGTGTTTTCCTCCCGGGGCATATGAGAGTTTCCCTTTTCTTGGGACTGCAGTTGTGCCTTTGAATGGCAGCATCTTGTGTAATCCTGGCGACGTCTGTTCAACAGACTGTAATGGACTGTTTGCCTCTGCTGGCTTCTGTGTGGCTGTTGTCTAGGTAGCCAAGATCCATCCTCAAGCGGTTTTATTCCTTTGCTTCCCAGCTCTCAGAGCTGTATCTGGTTTTGCACTGGGCTGCCGGGCTGCCTTGTTTTATGGAGAAGGAAATGCCAGCAGGCAGATTTAGTTTCTATCTGCTCCTCCAGGGGTGTGGGCCTAGCTTGTTTCTCTCACCTGGTTGTGTTCAGGATGCCTCCCGTACAGTACTGCTCTGGGTTTGCAGCCTCGCTCCGTGCCTCCCTTGCTGAGGGATGCTGCAGGTGCCTGGCCATTTGGTGTGACACTTGTTTCAGAGTGGAGCTGGCATATGGGCCTCGTAGTGTATGCAATTTTATGTTTGGTAAATAACTTAAAACACAATATGGGTGAGTTGACGGCTTTGGGGGTCTGAAGTTTTGCCTCACTAATCCCTGTTGTTATCTCTTTCTCTTTGTAGTGGTCGGACCAGCCCTGTGTTCCCCATTTGCTGCAGAGGGATAGTTACTATGTTTATACCCAGCAGGAGCTTAAAGAGAAACTGTATCAAGAGATCATATCCTATTTTGATAAAGGCAAAGTGAGTGGGGGTGGGGCTTCTCAGTTGTTGTCTGGGTTTTGTTGTTGGTTTTTTTAATTTCTTGTTTGTTTGTTTACTACTGGAACAAGAAAAGATTGCATTGAATAGATTTCTAATTCTGAGTCTGCACAGAGCACACAGGATAAGGGCACTACTGTCCCCAGCAAAATGACAAAGGCTTGCTGTGCAGGAATAAGGACCTAAGTTCTGATCCTCAGCATGTACATCTAAAAACAGGCCATGGGGACACGTTCCTGGAACCCCAGGATTGGGAAAAGGAGACAGTAAGTTCTCCAGGACTTGCTGGCCAGCCAGACTCCAAAATACTAAGTTTCAGGTCTAGTGAGAGATCCTGTCTCAAAAAAGATAAGGTAGGAGATGATTTTGGAGCTGGGCGTGGTGGTGCACACTTTTCATTCCAGCACTCGGGGAGGCAGAGGCAGCCTGATCTATAGAGTAAGTAAGTTCCAAGACTGCCAGGTCTACACAGAGAAACCTTGTCCAAAAAAAAGAAGAAGTGAATTTGGAAAGACATGCTAACATTGCTCTCTGGCTTCCACACACATCTGTACAGGTCGACACACCCATACAACAACACCATATATGCATACATATGTATACCACACATACACATATACACTTATGTACATATATTACACTCACTTATGGTGGCAGCTATAGTATGAGGGGCTCCAGATCATTCACACTTCTGATGAACTGGCTAAAAATGTTGAATGGCCAAGGGTGTTCCCCTCAGGGTTGATAACAGAACTCAGGAGGTTGCTGTGTCTAATTATTATAGTATTGTTGTAAAGGGTACAAATCAGGATCTACCAAATGGTGAAATACCCAAGGCGGGGTCTAGAGAGGTCTTACAGGCCCCATGTCCTCTCCCTCTCTAGAATATTCAAGAGCCCATTAGTTGCAGTATTAAGCACCTGCAAGTCTAATGATTCAAGAGGCTGAGGCAGGTTGACTGCTTGGATTCTGAAATTTAGTTCATCCTGGAGCAACATAGCAAATGTGCCCTTTTTAAAAAAAAATCAACATATTTGAATTATATAGAATTTGTCATAACATAGGCATGATTGAATTATTAACTACATGATTGAACTCAATCTGTAGTCCAACCCCTTAGCCTCTCCGATAACACGTCATTCAAAACCACAGTTCTGTTTGGTGGGTTTTTTTGTTTTGTTTTGTTTTGTTTTTGAGACAAGAATTTTATTAACTCACCCAGGTTGACCTTGAATTTGTAATCCTGTTTCCATTTCCAGAGTGCTAGAGTTTTGGGGTGAGCCATAGTGTTCCCCAACAGCTCCAGCTCTTCCATCACAGTTAGCCAACTTCCTTGCTCTGTCTAGAGGAGATCTTTGAATTGCTTTGCCAACATAAGCTGGGGGCAGGGTAGCTCTCTCAGTCACCTCTTAGCATAGAGTTTGGAGCCCACAGGGATGCACCAGGAATAGTAAAATATTCATTTCCCTGGTGAGGAGACAGAAAAGACCGGTTCTTTATTACATTAATCTGTTGTCTCCTGACCTTATTACTAGTCCCTTGTTTGTTTTTGAGTTCTGATTATTTACTGGAGAAAAAAATAAACAGATGAAGTAAGCAGTGAGTATCTTGGATAGTACCCATCAAAGAGATGTTCCACACAATACCAAAATCGTGAGAACTCCATCTGGGTGCTCGTTGGGCTAGCCTGGACATCGTTGGGCTAGCCTGGACATAGAATTGTTATAAGAGGCTGTAATTCATAGTATTGACTCCCCTGTGGAAGAAGTTTGCTAAATTCCACACCACCTGTCATTTGGCCCCTTCGTGTCATTGTAAATAGCTCACCTGCATGAGTGTGTGCACACACAAACATCTACACTCACAGACACACCCCAGAGTGGAGTCCCACACCAGCCTTCTTTCCTGACTAGCCACACTCCCAACTTGAGATCCTAGGAATGCCTTCTCTTCCTTCCTTCCTTCCTTCCTTCCTTCCTTCCTTCCTTCCTTCCTTTCTTTTTTCTTTTCTATCTTTTTTGTTATTGGTGCTTGGCTCTTTATACTCCAAATGGCTTTAATGGAGACATGTGTCCAGGGAGATTGTCTAGAGAAGCACCTCTTGGCAATGTACCCAAAATATACAGGTTGGGCACCTTTAATTCAACATGGAAAAATGTTTCAAACTCTAAAACTATTGGAATACCAACCTGACCTAAGTTTCAGATTTTGGAGCATTTTGGATGAAGGGACACCTAACCAGTCTATGAAAATTATCCCAAATCAAAAGAGAAAAAAAAATCCAAATTGGAAACTTTGGTAATTCCAGGCATTTCCGATAAGGGCTATTCAACCAACCTGTGGTATACTTAAAACATCAGGAAAGAAAGGGTTAGTTGTATACAAAAATTGTGGTACATTTACACAATGAAATACTATTCAGCCACCAGAAACAATGACTTGACCAAATTCTTAAGAAAATGGTTGCATCTAGAGAATACCATTCTGAGTGAGATAACCCAGTCACAAAAGAACAGACATAATATGCAGTCACTGATAGTGGGATGCTAACCCCAGAGGCTCGCACTGCCCCAGAAACAACTCACAGACTGTATGAAGTCCAAGAAATAAAGAAAACAAAACAAAACAAAACAAAAAAAAATCTCTATACAACAAGGAAACTTTGACTATTTCCATGTTACATTTTGTTTTACTTGTACTTTATGCTCATTGTAACTATTAAGTTTTCAATGCATACTATCAAACCTTTAAAAAAATCAAGTACTGACTAAAAAATATATTCATACAGTTTTATGTAAAAATTATTTTAAAATCTGAAAAAAAGTACTGACAAAATGTATTGTATAATTTTATGCAAACAATGCTTAAAATCTGTACATTTATCTTTTTTTGTAAAATAAAGTTGTTAAAAAAAAAAAAGAAAGAAAGAAAGGGTTAGTTGATCAAGCAGTGTAGCAAGTCAGGGTCCCTTACAGATGCTCAGCCTGCTGACTGCTTAGACTCGATTATTCTCTGGAGAGGTAACAGCTGCCACATCTCACCCTGTTCTTCTTCTGAAGATGTGGGAGAAAGCCATCAAACTGAGCAAAGAGTTGGCGGAGACCTATGAGAGCAAAGTCTTTGACTACGAGGGCCTAGGCAGTCTCTTGGTAAGTCTGGGCCAGCAAGGCTGCTGAAGTGGGCACTCGGTAGAGGGGTTGGAAACAGGGCCAGGGGTACTCTTCCCAGTGGAAAAGCAAACCTTACTTTAAAATGAAAGATGTTTAACCCCAAAAGCTTTGACCTTTGTTCTCCAGGTTGTCCTCAAAGACATCTCCCGGGACTGGGAATGAGGACTGCCCTTGGGAAGGTGGGAGCACTGAGCCTGGGTGATCATGCCCCATCCTGGCTATCATGGGACATCACTTGTCCATCAAAATCTCTTTGTCTTAGGCCAGAGAGCTGGTTCAGTGGATAAAGGCATTTACT
Source organism: Micromys minutus (assembly GCF_963924665.1). Classification (NCBI taxonomy): domain Eukaryota; kingdom Metazoa; phylum Chordata; class Mammalia; order Rodentia; family Muridae; genus Micromys; species Micromys minutus. Next base: position 52,537,656 of record NC_137981.1, read on the forward strand.
GTCAAACCTGACAAGCTGAGTTCAGTCCCCACATTTCCACATGTGAGAACAGGCTCTCACAGTTGTTCTCAGACCACGGACTGTGACACATGTGTGCTTACACACACTTTTACAGTGAGAGGACAGCCCATCTTTGAGGCTGGCCTTGCTTTCTCCCAGAATGCCACTATGCCTACCAGGACAAGCTGTGAATATTTCTGCCAGAATCTAAATGGTTTTTGCCACCTTTTCTAGTGTCTCCAAAGGCTCAGCCTAGACAGTCCCCTGAGCCCTTATAGTAAGCCCAGCTGCAGGCACAGCTCAGCTCTTACAAACAAGCAGCACATGTGCGCAACCACCCACATGCCCACAGCAATGGCGAGAATCTGAGGCTAGCCTGAACTACCTACGACCCTGTCTCAAAGAATCCACCTGTAGAAGTGGAAGAAAGAGAGTGAAGAATGGGGAAAATTCGCCTTAGGGTCATCAGGGCCTGAGGTAGCCCTGCAAAATCACCTAGTCAGAGCAGAAACTTTCTCAGCATTTACTTTCACGTGTCTGGTTGGGTTTAGATACTGCCTGTGGACCTCAAAAGTCCAAGGAGGACTCCAAGGCCCATCCTGGACCCAAGTCCCAAACATCAGATCCCAGAACAGAGTCACCCTGTGGCCTACAAGGTGGTCTCCAAGGACCTTCCATTTATCTGACACATGAGGGAAAACACAGCTAATGGGCTGACCTTTTTCTGTTTTATTTCTTCCTCTGACAGCTTCCTGGTAACCTCCAGGCGGAATGTGTTATTTTTGTTTTTCAGAAAAAAAGAGCCTTGTTTTATGAGAACATCATTAAGGCCATGAGGCCCCAGCCTGAATACTTTGCTGTGGGGTACTATGGACAAGGCTTCCCTTCCTTCCTGCGGGTGAGGAGCCTGGGGTGGTCCCCAGAGCCATTAGGAGCGGGGGTGGGGGGGGGTTCAGGGAAGAGGGGAGACTTATCTCTCTTCCAGATGGCGGGCAGCAGCTGCTGGCCTGTGTTCCCCACTGTGGGAGGTCTGGCCAGGGAGAGAGACCTCTTCCTGAATGCTGGTCCTCTCTACCCCACACCCTGACACCACTGCCCTTCTGGCAGACCCTTTGTGCAGTGGCTTCCCCAGGTGCAAGGAGAGAAGGAAAAACAGAATTGATCTCATCCACAAGTCAGACTAGGACAAGTGCGGATGGATGTGTTTTGTAGCTTATTTTATGTCCAGTCAGGGCCACTTTGAAATCAGATATCCCAAGAGCAAGGCAAGAAATCCCTCGCCAAATAAAAGCAGTTTTGTAGTAGTGACGGGCATCAGAGACCCCTCTCCAAAGCATGTATGCTGGCACAGTGACCTCGGAGTTTAAGAAAAAAAAACTTTCAAAAGAACTCTTTAGCCCTGAGCTTTATGTAAATATATATTGTCTCCCATACTCCTAATTTTAAAAAAATTCAGAACGGGATGGGGTTGTAGGCCAGTTGGCTCTGTGCTGTGCCAGTCGCCTGGGAAGAAGCAGAAATGTCCTGAAGTTACTCAGACATTTCCTTGCCCTCAGTGATTCTACAAGCTAATGGGGGTGGGGGGGGGAGTTAAATATTAACATGTGAATGTAAAATTTAAACTATAAGCAAGGAAAATGACCCATGCTGAAAGAGCTTGTAACTGGGGAGTATTCACTCAAGTAACTACAAACCTAATCATTCCATAATACTGTGGGGATAGCAACCTTAATCCTAGCCAAGATCCAATTTGCATGTCCATCAACTGGGGAAGGAGGGATAAAACTTATATCTACCCAATAGATTCTGCTCGATACCTGTTGAATATGCATATGATTTTCACTATGTGCTTATATAGCTGTGGGTTTAGCCTTGATGGAGAAACACAGTGGCCTGCTCTGTCTTCGTTCAGCTCCCGGTGCCCCTTCAACCTTCGTACCTAATGACTTCCTTTGGCTTCCCTGACCCGCAGAACAAGATCTTCATCTACCGGGGTAAGGAGTATGAGAGGCGAGAAGACTTCAGCTTGAGGTTGCTCACTCAGTTCCCCAATGCTGAGAAGATGACCAGTACCACATCACCAGGAGAAGACATCAAATCATCCCCAAAGCAATGTATCCTTGCCATGGGGTTAACAGCCCAGTGGCTCTTTACGCTGGAATGGGCCAGGCCGAGCCAAATGAACCAAGAGTCACAGTTCCTCCTCTGTTAGCAGATATGATCTGGTCTCTCAAACCATGCCTGCAAATGGTCAGTGCCAAATTCTTTGAGGCCTCTAGAGAAGACATGGTCAGTAAGCGTTGAAGATGAATGAAAACGCTTCATACTCAGATAGGGAGCTTAAAGGAGGTTCTGGATTCTGTTGTAGATCTTAAAACTGAAATCATTCTTAGTCAGGGTTTCTGTTCCTGCACAAACATCATGACCAAGAAGCAAGTTGGGGAGGAAAGGGTTTATTCAGCTTACACTTCCACACTGCTGTTCATCACCAAAGGAAGTCGGGACTGGAACTCAAGCAGGTCAGGAAGCAGGAGCTGATGCAGAGGCCATGGAGGGATGTTACTTACTGGCTTGCTTCCTCTGGCTTGCTCAGCCTGCTTTCTTATAGAACCCAGGTCTACCAGCCCAGGGATCGCTCCACCCACAATGGGCTGATCACTTGATCACTAGTTGAGAAAATGCCTTACAGCTGGATCTCATGGAGGCATTTCCTCAAGGGAGGCTCTTTTCTCTGTGATAACCCCAGCTTATGTCAAAACCAGTTGACACAAAACCAGTTAGTGCAAACATCTAACTACATCCTTGATATCCTCCCAGCCAATGGCTCCAGTCTGCCCTTTCTACCACGCATGGATACCAGATAGCTTATATACATTCTCTGAGATGTGTGTGTGTGTGTGTTTAGTTGTGTCCTGGGATTGGACCTCAGGCCCTCATGTGTGTGTAGCAAGCATTTTACCAACTGAGCCAATTCCCCAGCCCCTCCTGATTGACACCAGGATACAGCAGATGCTCTGTAAATATTACCACAGTGTAGTCTGTATCACAGTGTACCAATAGAGAAGAAATCCTCACTTGGGTATCTCTTTGGGTGCAGAACCTGTAGGCACAGAGGGCAGGCTATGTCTGCACTGGTACAGGTGCCAGGAGAAGCCCTTCCTAGGACTTTTCTTCATCCATCCCAGCAAGACCCTTTCCCCCATGCTGGTTTTGGTGTCTGACTTCAGTCCCCAGTTCTGGAATCTTGAATTTTCACCTGTCTCGGCCTCCAAGTCCTCCTCTGCTGAGAAAGAAGGAATCTGTCGTACAGGTTTGCTGAGAGTTTGAAAGATAAGTTCAGAACACTTACGTAGTCCCCTCAAAGGGACTCACCCCGTCAAGAGTAGCACCTAAAGATGGCGGCTGTGTCTCCCTAACTTCTGGAGTCTGTCTGTTTCGGAGGCATGCATATCCAAAAGAGATCACTTAAAAGCATGTCTGGCTAGCTGATTCCTCATATACTTCCCGGCTACTTCATGGGGGCCAGGATATTTGCCAGGTGTTCTGGCCACATGAGGTGTCCCAAGGAATCCCGCATTTCGACAGGGCATATGGGAGCACATTTCAGTGCCTCACTGGCACCCGTTAAAGGGACATGAGAATCAGGAGCAGGGATCCTACAGCCTGTGGCACCCGCAGAGCCAGCCTTTTCCTTAATAAGCCCTCAGACCTGCAGTGCTTCACGGTAAAGCCTGTGATGAGCTTGCCGCCCGGCTACAAGGACAAACCGGTTCCAGAGCAGATCTTGAAGTAAGTGGTTCTTAAAAAGGAAACAATCAGGCAGGACGTGGCACCCTCTTCTCATTCTAGCAGTGGAGGGAAGGGGTGGCAAGTTCAAGGCCAGTCTGGGCTACAAAACATGACTTTTTTTTTTTAATGTGTCAAAAGCACAGCCGTTTTCATTTGTTATGCCTTGGAAGACCTGTTACTTACTGTTTTATGTACAAGATGACAACTTACCAAGTTAAAGCAACATGGGTTTTATCATTGAGTCAGAGGGAAAGGTAAACTTCCCGTGGGCTCAGGATCCTCTAGCCCAGATACCCACGCAAGTATCACTGAGGACCAGCCTTGTCCCAGTGTTTAAGGTTGCTTCCTGTCCCTGGAGAAGCTACCATGTCAGTGAGATTGATTACCAGCATCATGGCAAAGCTGTGCCAAGGAGAGCATGGTATACATGGTGGGTAGGCGTCCCTTTTAAAACTATGAGCCGTAAAATGAAACTCTCAAGTACAAAAAGTAAGATGTGGTATGAAACCCGGGTATGTACTGTCCCGGGAGCTCGGTGTGACCCTATTGGCTACAGGAGTAAACCTCGGTGCCAGGCATGTCACCCTTGGTGCCAGGCATGTCACACATGGGGCCGTGGGCTGGTTCTATGAGGTCCAGTGCATCTATCTGCTCTGTTCTTTCCCAGTTACTACAGGGCCAATGAAGTAAAGCAGTTCAGATACTCCCGGCCGTTCAGGAAAGGAGAAAAAGACCCGGAAAATGAGTTTGCCGTGAGTTTGCTTGGCTTGTTTTCTCTGTGTATGTATGTGGGGGGGGGGGGCGCAGGGGGCACATGTACATTTAGAGGCCAGAAGTCACCCTTGAGTATCATTCCTCAGGAGCTTCCCATCTTGATATGTTGACAGTGGGTCTTTTCTTGGGACTGCAGTTTACCAGCTCAGCTTGGCTGGCCACCCAGTGAACCCCTGGGAATATCCCTCCATCTTTCCTCTTCAGTACTGGAACTAGAAACATATGGGACCACCCCTGGCTTTGTACATGAGTGCTGACGATTGGTTGCAGGTCCTTTTCACTTCCCGACCCAAGCTATCCCTCTAGCCTGTTTGCCTTCTGGTGAATTCCACCGTCTTCCCTCTCATCCTCATTGACTAAGACAGGAGGTTGGAGCTGCTTCCTCTGTAGGAGAGAGTAACCTGATAATTACTGACTAGTAGGCTATCATCTCTGTGGGAAACCTCCAAACTGAAGGACCCAGATCTGGGGCCTGCCACTGATACGACCGTAGGCAAGTCCCACATCCTACACCTCAGGTTTCTATCTTTAGAAGGAAAGGGCCCCAGAAGACTAACCCCATGCAGACCCAAAGCCCGTGATCCTTAAGTTTTTTAAGGAATGTGTTCACTCCATAAAAGACACATGAGATGGAGCCTCACTAACTGAGCCAGAGATTTGGGGTCGGTTGTGACCCGGAAGCTGGCCACTGTCTGATTTTGTGTTTTCTTTCTTGCACCAGACCATGTGGATTGAAAGGACCACATACACAACGGCCTATACTTTTCCTGGGATTCTTAAGTGGTTCGAAGTCAAACAGATTTCAACAGTGAGTCATTGGACGTTGTAACTCTGGCAAGGGGGTGTGTGGTGGGAACCTCTCTGTCTGCAGAAATAATAACAGCTTTTGTTCTGTCCCACTGCAGCCTGCGCCAGCTTGGCTTGCCTCCCTCTGGCCAACCTTTGTTTTTTAGAGGCGAAATAAAAAGCACGCTTGTGTAATAGGGTCACTTTGTAAAACGGATGTCACAACACCACCCTGAAAGGTCACACTCAGAAACTGACTCTTCGGTGGCCGGAGAGGCGTTGTCTCCGTGTGTCCGTACTGGTGGCAGTGCCCAGAAACAGTGCCGGGATGCCTCTGCACAGTTGCTGCACAGTTGCCTCTCTACTGCATCATCTTTCCTGAAGCCCCTCTCGTTCTCAGCTGAGCATCACAGTTGCTGCAGCCCCTGCCCCGCTACTTCCCAAAGCTGTGCTCCTCACTCCCCCAGAGCGTGGGTCCCACTGAGCTAGCCCCACTGTTTCATGTGCTTTTTACGATCAAGCCCTCCTACGGCCTGCTCCCTAGTGTCCACTCTCATTTCTAGTCACCTCCATCCATCTACGGCGACTTCCGTTTATTTCCATCCACCCCATCATTTGCATTCCTTGCCTTTCGTATCTGCCTCTATTCACGGCCATTGTCCTCCTCTCTCCACCTCTGTCTGTCATCAGCCCCCTCAGTCTACCGTCATCCATCTCCTCCCATCTCTGAGAGAAGCTGTCAGAACTAATTCTTGGGTGGTTTAAGTAGTTAATGGCATTGGGTCGTTTGGGAACGTGTACCACAGTCTCCTCTGAGGCTGTTCAGTACTATTCCCTTCAGGTTAAGTGTGAGAACCAACCTCTTTATGCAGCCAACTCTATAACCCCCAGTCATGGGCAGATGTCCTTGGTGGTATCTTGTGACATATCCCTGAGCATATTTCTAACCCACTCTATTTGAAAGTCTTGCGTTTCTCCTAAAGCTGTAAAAACTCCTACCACTTTTGAGGTACAGTGGACCTGTAGAATGTGTAGTTTCAGTTTCAGTGACTCAGACAGCCATGGGATGCATCGTCTGTGGATGGTGTACTATGCATTTAGGTCTAGCAAGCTGTGTCTCTAGTCTGAATATATATAGACTCTTCCTTTGCCTTATTCCCTAGATAATGTATAATATCCACTGCTACAACCCTAGGTCCTACCAGTCACCCAAAGCCAGATGTGGTGGCCCATGCCTTTAATCCCAGCACCTCAGGGGGAGAGGCAGATAGATCTTTGTGAATGCAAGGCCAGCCTGATCTACATAGTAAGTTCTAAGATATCCAGGGTAACAGAGAGAGAGCCTGTCTCTAATGAAGTAATTAAGTATACAGAAAGATATGCATAGATTATATATAAATACCGTATCTCTCAAAGATCCAGGGACCAATCCTGCTCCGGGTTTCTGAGCTGGCTATGTATTTTATCACTTCTGTAACGGGTGCACAGTGTAGCACTTAGCACAGAGTGGGTATGTGAAAAGTGACTCCCAAGCTGATCATGCCCAGTCAACAGGAAGCACTAATTTGTCACGCACACATGCTGATTTCACAAGCGGGGAGAGGTGGAGACAAGGAATTCCAGGACCTAGGCATCCCTTGTAGTTGGACATGGTGACACATGCCTATACCAGCTTTTGGGGCCATGAGTCTAGAAGATTAATGGTAGTTTGAGGGCTGTCTGGCCCTCATAATGGGTTAAAGGTCACCAGGGCAATGTAGGAAGACCCTGCCTCAGGGCAACAACCAAAGGAAAGTGTAGAAAAGAGGGAAAGGAAGAGGAGGATTGGCCATTATGACCTGAAGTTTGATGTTTTCTTTGGTGCTGATGATGTCATTTATCTAAGTGTAGCATCCTTTCTGAGTGGAGATGTGTTAGGATTGAAATCTGGGACAGGCAGCCGTGTGGCCAGCAGTGGATAAAATGAAGGCGCTGGCTTTTTGGGAAATGTGGTTTTGAGGACATTTCTGGAAGAATCTAGTTCCTGTGATTGCTTCTTCATCCAAAACTCAGTGTGGTTCTTGAGTCATCCTGTTCTTTCTGTCTTCCATTAACCACAGGATCTTACCCGAAGGAGGCGTGGGTCTGGATATAGGAATTCCAAGGTCCCTGCTTTTTCTGACTTGGATTTTCCAGGGGATACTTTGCATTGTCGGTGGTGCAGAAGGGTCTCAGATCTGTTAGCCAGCAACGATCTCAGAGCCCCTGAGATGGGTTTGCCCGAGAAACAGTGCTGCTACAGTTCTAGATGTCTTCAGACATTTTGTATAGATGCTTTGCTCCAAAAGTGTTTTCTACAGCACATTTTACAACATCCCACTCCCTAAGATTTTTCAATAGCCAATTTTGTAATTAACCAATAGAAAAGAATTGGGGGGAGAGGGACCCTGCTGAACAGAATCCTAACAGTTGAACGCTCCTGCAGATTATGGATAATCTCCCTCTCTTGAGACGAACGATCGGGTTATTTCAGTCTTTGGAGTGGAGCTCACCTGGCGCCTTCCCCCATCTGCTCCATTCCCCAGGAAGAAATCAGCCCTTTGGAGAATGCCATAGAAACCATGGAACTGACCAATGAGAGGGTCAGCAACTGTGTGCAGCAGCACGCCTGGGACCATTCCCTCTCTGTGCATCCGCTCTCTATGTTGCTCAGTGGCATAGTGGACCCCGCTGTCATGGGGGGATTCTCCAACTATGAGAAGGTGAGTCCTGCTCCTGAATCTCACAAGAAGGGCAGGCCACCCTCCGTGTCATGCGCCGCGCTCCTCTCTGAATGGGAATGTGGCTGTCCCCGGCCTCACGATGTCCTGTAAAGCCTCAGTGAAAGAGGGCCAGGCCCCGGTGCTTCTGACAGATGCACCTGCTTATTCTGTCCTCTGGGAGGAAGACAGCTCAGGGTACTCCCAAAGCTCAGGATGCACTTCGGTGAAGCCAGTTTTCAGGAAAGTAGCGATGCTTTGTGTACAGTGAGTTTCTGGGAATCTCCAGCCCAGCTTGAGCCAGGTTGTATGAACAGAAGGCATTTCAGCTCGTATTAGTTACTTCTCTGCTGCTGTAACAAAACATCATGTCCAAAAGCAACTTAAATGAAGAGCCTATTTATTTGGCTTATGGCGCCAGAGACATAGACTCCGTTATGGCAGGGAAGGGATGGCGTGCCGTGGTGACTCAGGAGCTGGAAGCCAGATGGTTACACACAGGAAACAGGAAGGGAACAGGAAGTACAGTGAGACTAAATTCTCAGATCTCATCCCCGTGATGGACTTCCTCCAGCAAGGCTCTACCTTGTAGAGGGTCTGCAACTTTTCCATGGAGCACCGCCAGCTGAGGGCTCCAAGTGTTCAGATACGTGAATCTATGGCTGACATTGCTCACACAGTGTCACACAGCCTCAACACAGTCTAACCCGATGCTACGTCTGTCACTCCGAAAAGGCATGAGAGGCTGGCCACAGATCGTCCAGTGGATAGTCCTCAGTTAGAGAGACATTTATATGGGAGGACATGAATTCAGTGTAGGTGAAGAGCAAATGTTAAGAGACGGGAAGCATGGCTGTTACGGTACATGTTCAGTGGTTGAATATGTTTTGGGGAGTCCTTTTCCTAAATATAAATAAACACATGGCCAGGAAACGCCTTTGTTCAGGGAAAAGATGGGACGGGAAACCTGAAAGAACAGAAGGTGGGCTAGTGCTCTCGGTTCCATTTATTACACAGTACCCCAGAAGAGTGAAGGCCCTGTAGCCTGTGATCCTGGGACCTCCTTCTGGCTTTCTACTTGCCACTGCATGCACTCTGAGCTGCAGTGAGGAAACTTCCCAACTTATGGGATGGTTTTAGGGATTATAGAAGCCATTCTATAGAGAGAGACAGGGATTTGTGTACTGTATGGCTCTTGATTATTGACTGTGCAGTAAAGGCGGTCCTGCGAAAGGGATGGATAAGTCGTTACAGAAGACCTTTTCTCCCTTTTAAAGCTGTCCACCCCTCTCTGTGATTAGCACACACATGTTCTTCTTTCAGGCTTTCTTTACAGAAAAGTACTTACAAGAGCATCCTGAAGACCAAGAGAAGGTGGAGCTCCTCAAGCGGTTAATTGCCTTACAGGTATGTAGGCCTAGGGGGCATGCAGCTGGCCAGCTGGCCACAGTGCTCCTCGGGTGTCACTGTACTTGGCCCTTGGGCATACTACATAGTTTCAATGTAACTGTAGGCCACTTTGTGGGGTCTCTCCCCCCATCTCTGTATGTGGGTGTGCATGTGCTTTCATGAGTGTGTGTGTGTGTGTGTGTGTGTGTGTGTGTTTGTGAGAGAGAGAGAGAGAGAGAGAGAGAGAGAGAGAGAGAGAGAGAGAGATTAGAAGAGACATTGAGATACTGAGAGAGGCTGGGTGTGGCAGTACACTCTTGTGGTATTAGTGCACATTTCATGGACATACTGACCAGCCATCCGAGCCCAGTTGGTAAACTCCACGCCAGTGAGAGACCCTTTCTTCAAAAAAAAAAAAAACAAAATAATGTGGGAGGCCTCTGGGAATGACAGCAGAGGTTGTCCCGTGGCCTCCACATGTACAAGCATACATTTACACACAGACAGACACATACACATGCACACACATCAGCCCATGTGGAAATTTTGCAGTCTGGTTTCCTAGCCTGTGTTTCTTGCTGACACAGGACGGGTCTCTTTCCTTTTTTTATCACTTCAGTAAATAATTCTAGAGAAGCAGCCATCAGACTCTGTCTCTGTGGCTACCCCAGGGCTCAACAGAGCCTTGCTCAGGAGTCTTTGGATCTTCTCTGTTCCTTTGACAGAGTTCCCAAGCCCTTGGCTAACAAGTGACATTTTCATTGGATAATTCTGTATCTATTGGCCTCTCTGACTCGACCCCCATGCCCAAACCTCCAAATCTGAATTGTATCTCTTATAACCTTTCTTCCAGATTCCTCTGCTCACAGAAGGGATCCGCATCCATGGGGAGAAACTGACGGAGCAGCTCAAGCCACTGCATGACCGGCTCTCTTCCTGCTTCCGCGAGCTCAAGGACAAAGTAGAGAAGCTGTATGGGGTCATAACGCTGGTAAGCTTTGACTAGATGGCCCTTGAACATTCCTGGGTCTCTCTTGTGATATTACCCAGGGTTTCCGATGCTAGATGGGTCGCACCAGCTTAGGTATAGGGTGCAGTGTACAGTTTTAACAAATGGCCTGATGACACTGGACTAGAGGGGCACTTTGAGAACACTGAGGGACACATCGGTTTCCTTGTCCTACACATTGGCCAGTCCTTCCTGTCCCACCTGTTTTTTACAGCTTTTTTTCTGGATCTTTCTTCTGTTTGGTATAAGTTTGGTCGTCTGACCTTTTGGGGGAGGGAACAGTTGTAAACTGTACTGTGCACTTGACAGATTGATTTGCCATCTTGGACACACTCTGTGAGGCTGCATCTCTGTGGATTTCCCACCCCTCCACCCCCAAGTGCTGAGGGGAAGTGTGCGGCTAACCTCTCCTCTCCTAATCAATGGTGTCACCGGTCCTGGCTCATTGCTCTGTTCTTTTGTCCTTGAGTTCACCTCGCCTTGCTTTGAACCCTTGACTTCCGCAGTCTTTCCTCCAATCAGAGCTCTGCACATCTCCCCACTAGAGTTCCCCCGGAGGACCTTTCCCACTGCCTCTGTCAGTTATCCGTGTACACAGGCACCCAGATGTGGTAATCCACACTTGCGACCTCAGCACCCAGGAGGCTGAGACAGAAGGATGGCTGTGAGTTTGAGGCCAGGCTGAGCTACATAGCTAGCTAGATTCTGCCGTTCCCCCCATCACCAAAAATACCCATTCAGTTGCCTTCCCGACATGTATGTAGCATGAAATATAAAAATGGCAATCCCACGCTACCACCGTACCTGTCCCATTCAGGAAGACTGTCTGTTCATATTCCCAGCCATCTGCCCCCTGTGGTTAGCTGTCACAAATCCCCATAACTGGGTAAAATCAAAACTCCAGAGGTTTGTAATTTATCAGTCAGATTTATATCAGTAAATTCTCAACTCACAAAACACCCACACAATGAACGAAAAACTCACTTGATATGAACACAAGCTACACCCGTAGATGGGGCAAATGCACTCTAATTATTATTTAATCATCTGTCTAAGAAATCCCGATACTTATGGCTCCCAGGACTGTGTGGTTCTGAATTAGGCTCCTCTCCCATCTTGTTTCCTCCTCTCCTCTGCTTATTCTGCCTCTGTGCTCATCTCTAAAATTCTCATCCCACCTCCTTCCTTTTCCACTGCCCAGTCACAGGCGCCCGCCTTATCTGTGCCCCACCCTCACCTGCATATAGACAGCAATCCACACACATTTGTCTTTTGTGCCACATTCCTAGACCATAGGACTGGGCTTTCCTTCAACCCACTATCTTCCATCATCACTAGAACCCAGCCAGTGTTAGGAAGCAAATTTAATAGGATACCCCATGGGGACGGTGGTTTCCTGGTGGCATGTTAGGTTTCTGTAGACTCCCCCTGCCCCGCTTGGATTTTACGGCCTCCTTAGACTTTGCTCTTAGGTCAACATGCCATGTTTTCATAAGACCGACAGGGTGGCTGGCTCAGACCATTCTGGCTGCATTGCAGGCCTCTAACCCCGAGGGGCTGCCTGTGTTTCAGCCACCCAGCATGACGGAGAGGAAGCCGAGCCGAGCAGGCTCCATGGTCCTGCCCTACATCCTGTCCTCCACTCTGCGCAGGCTGTCTGTCACCTCTGTGGCCTCCTCAGTGGTCTCCACCTCCTCCAACTCTTCAGACAATGCTCCCTCCAGGCCAGGATCTGATGGGTAAGGCTGATCTTTGCACTTTCGGAGGGTCGGACAATATCTTGTGGCACTAGCTGTGGGCACCAGTGTGAGACTTGGTGTGTTTGCACGCCACTCCTTTGAGGAGAGTAATTCATAGCCATGGGCTCCTTCACTTCTCCTATTCCTGGGGACTTTCACTGACAACTTTACTAAAAAAGTGAAAATAAAATGAAAAAGTCATATTTTACCACCTACTGAACACAGTTGTCTCGTAGGCACAGCTTAATTTCTCATCTCATCACAAATCATTTTTAAAACAATTTCAAACTTAATTTGTTTCATCAATTAGACAGAGGATAATATTAGTACAAAATTCCAAAGGTAGAAAATGATATAACACACACACACACATACACACGTACACACACACACAACCTCTTCATGAGTTTTTAACATTCAGTTTATTAGAAACATCAGGAGACAGTTTCTCGTGTGCATGTTTGTGTGCGTGTGCACGTGCACAGGCATACGTGGGCGCTCTCACACAAGTATGAGTAGAGACCAGAGACCGGTGTGACGAGGAATCTTTCTCAGTTACTCTCCACCTGTTCTTTTGAGGCAAGATCTCTCACTGAACCTGGACCTTACTGTGATTACACTGGCTGGCCAGTGAGCCCAGGACCCCCATCCTCGTCTACAGTGCTAAGGATAAGGGGCAGACTGCTTCGCCCAGTTCTTCTTACATGGGTGCTGGGAATATGAACACAAGTTCCCATGCTTGTTCAACTATTTGAACAAGCGTTTTGCTCACTAAAGGTGAGAGAGGAAGACACTCAGTGCTGACCTCTGACCCATCACATGCACACGTTTCTGCCTGCACGTGACGTGTGCACACATGCACACACCCAAAAGAGAACAAATACCTAGCACATGGAGGGGGTTGGGGGCAAACATTCACTACTATTTTCTCCCTTTCGTATGATAATCTCATTTCTGTACTTTTACCCTAAGTTGTTTGGTTGTTAGACTCTGGGAACCTGAGAAGCTGGGGGAAGATGATGGAGTTGAAGGCTTTGCTGGTGCCTTCGAGTGAAGTCTTAGCATTCTGGGATGAATGCTTTGTGACTTGTGTCCTTCCTGGCTGGCAGGTCCATCCTGGAACCACTGTTTGAACGTAGAGCTTCATCAGGTGCCAGAGTTGAAGATCTGCCACCCAAAGAAGACAGTGAGAACCGGATTAGCAAGTTCAAGAGGAAAGACTGGAATCTGAGCAAGTCACAAGTCATTTCGGAGAAAGCTCCAGAACCTGACATGGTATATGGAGGGAGGAAGGAAAGGAGGGAGGGACAGATGGAGGGAGTGATAGAGGGAGGGGTGGAGGGAGGAACAAGAGCAAGCAAACACTGGCTGGGTACCTGTCCCTCGGCTGGCACCTGTTTATCACTGTACAGATAAAAGCCTGGCTGCAGGACTCGGTCTCAGGACACAGCAGCCTGTGGTGTCAAAGCACAGATGGCAGGAAGAAACTCATGTTTGGAGAGGCTCAAGTCTCCAAGTCAATATTGGCACAAGATCTCATCCCCATAGCGTAAACACATGGGTTGCACTTGGAACTGTGGCTCTCGCCACTGTGTCCCATGAGTCAGTGCAAACATTTTGTTTCACTCTTGAACTTTAAAACTGACACTTTTTCAACTCTTCTGTAAGCCGCGTCAAGTTGTTAAGTGTTTGCAAGACCCAACTTTTGCTGAGAGTCAAAGTAGTTCCTTTCCAACTTAGATGGCTCAGTGTGTGTGGTGAGAATCAAGCCAGTGGCCAGACCAGAAGTAACCTGTATTTTGGAGTCATTTCCATCGAGTATCTCTGCCAAGCGCCTGCTGTGTAACAACGCAGGAACCTTAAAAGTGACAATTAGAGAGGGTGGGAAGATGGGTCAGTATGTAAGGCACTTGCCCCAGCAAGTGTGAGGATTAGGTGGGTGTCGCAGCTTGCATGCAGTTTCAGTGCGTGGCTTACCCAGCTAAAACACTGAGTGGTGTGTTTTATGGTCAGCTATATAGTAAAGAGTAGATAGAGTCGGATAACCCAGGCAAGCTGGCCCTCACATGTGTGTGCACCCATACACACTTGAGAACAGAAAGAGGAAAGGCCATTGGAATTAAGCGCTTCTGTTAGTTTCTGTCCAGATATTACTAAGGCCAGCCAGGTTCACCATGATCGTTTAATGGTTTTGGTTTCTCCCTTCATCTTCAGAGCCCAGACAAAAAAACACAAAGGCCAAAGAGTCTCCAGTTGGTGGACAGCCGGCTGACACCATTCCACAGCCCCTCACCTCTGCAGTCTACAGCCTTGAGCCCACCTCCGCTCACTCCCAAAGCCACGAGGACCCTAAGTGAGTTTCTCCATGAATCCGGGCACTTCTTAACCAAAGCAGCCACAGATTGCATGATGCTGTTTCAGAGGTGACTGTGTCCAGTGGCCACTGGAATCATCAAAGGGCTGGAGTTTGGGACTCCACCTATTTCAGTAGAAGTCCTAAGGGTCTGCCTAACCCTTTCTAACCCCGAGTCCCGTACAGACTTACCACTGAGTAGTTAGACCGATTCAGGACAATAAACAGTCCCACCCAATAAATGTCTGTCAACCCGACACCAGCTGGAGCACTTGGTACAAACTCAAGGGTTCCCATAGCAAAGGGAGGACACATCTGCCAGTGCCAAATAGGCCCAGTGGTCAAGAGTTAGGTACCACCAAGTGAAGGCTCCTGCAGAGCACATGCATTTCCCTAAACACTGGGGTTTGTCAGAGTGTAATTTCCTAAGGTTAGAAAATATTCTCACCCTCCACTCAAGAGGAAACATTGGAGTTGACGCAGCAGAAATCCACGGAAAGCTTGGTGGGATCGCAGTAGGTCCTCACTCCGTCTCTTCTGTGTCATGTCCAGGCTCCCCATCTTTGCAGACGGATGAGCTGATGGCTTCTGTCCCTCCTCCACCTCCCCCCAAAAGCAAACCATATGAGAGCGGTCAGAGGAACTCCGCTGAGGTAGGAACCTGCAGGTTGCTGGCAGTGTGGCCGCCAAGCACCACCCCTGGGAAGACAAGGCTGGATTGTTCACACTGTGAAGTGGGGAGGATTTTCCCCCACCCGGAGCACTAGATAGCCAGTGCCTGGTTCACTCCTGGAGCCTCCGGAGATGGGAAGGGAAGTATGCCAGAGGCCGGCTTCATGTAGTCACATGACTGAAGGACGCATGCTCTCTGCTTCCCACGCTGGTGGGGAGATGAGTGAGTTCAAGGTCACACTAAAGCCTGGCTTTGGAATGACAGGTGGTTCTTCTGCAGTAGACTCAATTTACTAAGTGCTGCCTAAGTACATTCCAGCTACCCAAACATTGGTGATACAGCCGTGTGTGTGTGTGTGTGTGTGTGTGTGTGTGTGTGTTTCTGTGTGTCTGTGTGTGTTCGTTAGACTCGAGGGAAGAGAAAAGATGAGTACCATTCCCTATTTGTTTTGTACAGATGGTATAAATAGATGCTCATCAAACTCAACAGTAACACAGGCACATGGAATGGGAGGGTGACGTAGAAATCACGAAAGGACTGTTCCTAATTCCATGTGTCTTCTCCCCAGATTGCTCCCCCCCTCCCCGTCCGGAGAGATGCCAAAGCCCCACCTCCACCCCCTCCAAAGGCTCGAAAATCAGGCATCCTCTCTTCTGAGCCAGGCCCTCAGTGAGGCTGTCACCCTGGCTCTGCACCTCCGAGTGGCTTGGACCCCTGCTGCTGTAGAATGACACCTGGGAAGGGTGGCCTATGGCACAGGGCTCCCTGCCAGCACTTGTCCTTGCACTGAGACAGTTCCCCAACTCAGAACTGTTTTGTCTGTCTGAATGCTTGAGCCCACGGAACTTCCAGACCTGGTCATCTGTCTGCATGAACAAACCAGTGCTCTCCCTTTCCCATGGTGGCATGTTGGCTTCAACCACTGACCTGCTAGACCTGCAGATGCCCCGGCCTGTGGAGACACAAGATCAGTGGAGGGGGCAGGGACAGCTCCAGCACTGACTCCTGTGTGGATTTCTCAGTTAGCGTCTGGATGTCCTTCTCTCCTGCCTGCATTCCTGACGTGTGTAACCTCCTGAACGAGACATACCAAGTACACTCCAGGAGCCACCAAGGGTCTCTTTCCCTAAAGTCTACTGTCTCCTCAAGGGAGAGCCCACATGCGTAGGTGGACCACTCTCAGGTGTGGATGGCTTCTCTTGAGACACCACAGACTCATATTCTGACATTCTCCTGAAGAATGGCCCTCACCACGCAGAAGTCACTTGCCATGCCTTGGATTCCATTGAAGCTCTTTGGTTCTTATTTCTCATCTTCCTTTGAGCTCAAATCCTGGGCTCTAAGAGGACATAGGAGCCTTGGCTGTACTGAATACATTTCCACACCCTGTTGCACTGACGAGGTGATCCCTGCCTGCTACTTGATTTTACCCTGGAGAATACAGTGCAATACTTCCTTTGATTATTTATTCCTCTTGGTCATAGAGTGAATTTGATTGATTATTAATGGTACTAATGGCCATACTCCTTTCAGAAGAAAAAATTAGGGTGACGTGGATGTCCAGATATTTTAAACGACCACAAAATGTTATAGATGTTTTGAGTTAGATGGGTTTTAAAATACACACATGCACACACACGCACGTGCACCTCATTTTGCAGGTAAGAAATTGAGGATTCGCAAAAAGTGGGACTATAGGCTTTTACTAACAGACTAGCTTGTTCACCCATGACATACCTAAGATAGCAAGGTCTTGACTGCCTTGAAAGCCCCAGATAGTTCTAACAGACTTGGTTGTTGATGGCAAAACTGAAAGCTTTCTGCCTGTGGTTTGGGTAGACCCTGGGCATTCTCAAATGTCTCCGGTGGCCTTGCCCCGAGTCTTTTCTACCAAGTTAAAGTGAGCAGGGGGATTGCAGCCATGGGGATCTGTATTTGCACACCTGCCTCCTCATTTGCATGTCTCCTCTCACCAATGCCTTTGCTAAAGGGAGATGAGCCTGGATCATCACAGAGGCATGCCAGGCCCCGCCCTAGAGAAGTGAGTATACATAGCCCAGCAATGCCACAAGAATCTCTGTACTTTCATCAAGGGCCACCCACAGTGCAGCCATGGAAAACACACAGCTCTGAAATGTTAAACTACTTTGGTCTCAGAGCCCAGATGTTACCTTTAACTTTGCACTTGAAATTCTCCAAGTATTTGTTTTCTCGCTTTTCAAAGTGGGGAATATTCCCTCCCATACAGATGGTTATGGGGTTGCGAGTAAGGTGGGATGGGGTGTGCGGTCAGTGACGTTTTCTCTTCTAGACTTGGGTTAGATCTGATACCGTTTATTTTCCTTCAGGGTATTTGAGGCTGAATTCAGATATGTGTCTTCCCTAAAAGATGACAACCTTGGGCACCGTTTGCAATGGAAGGGTTACTAAGAGTTGATTATTTTAAGTAAAAAGAACCAGACCCTGGTGAGAAGCAGGAAGGAACCAGAAGCGTGCCATGGAACCTGGGGCTTCTGAGAAGAGCCCTAGCAGACTGGCTAGAAAGGATTTGAAGAAGTCACCATGTTTTGCAGGCTGCCACTGAACCACAGAAACCGAGCGGAAAAACAAATCCTCTGTCCCTTCTTGCAGTGAACAGTAGCAGAAGTTAGCCCTCAACCTGCTTTCTGAGCAGAGCTGGACCTGTCGGTGCTTAGATGTGCGAACCCCCTTTCTTGTCAGGCAGGCGTTTTTCCATAATCCCCTGTTCATATTAATGAAAATACCAGCCTTCAGCCACACTGACACAAAGGACTCCTGGTGATGTCGTAGGGAGGTGCAGGTTCACAAGGCACTAACTAGGAGATTCACCACTTTGGGGAGGTGTCTTAGGGCTTCTGTTGCTATGATTTGCTTGGATCAAGTTGACATAAAAACTAGCTGGCCCAGAAGCAATGGATGAAGGAGTTAATTTGATTAAAAGAAGAGTTAGTAATCAGTTCTAAAGTTGAAGACCGCAATGACGTTAAACACAGAAGGAACAAGAAGAGGAGGGCAGGAAGAGCCAGGCTTTATTGCCCTTGCTAAGATCTCTGAGGTATTCAAAGGCACTGAAATCAACCCTGAGAAAGTCACAGCCTTTATGAATATTGATGGATGGCTTGTGAGTTTGTATTCTCTCCTTTCCCTCTCTGCCATGGCGACTTGTCTTACTTTTTATTTCCTTTAAAGAAAGATTTCATTCAGCATCCATGTGACACAGTTCTAGTCACTTGGTACACACAACAGAAACAGCCTGCTCTGCAGTTCACCCTAGTGCGCTGTAGGATCAGGAAGTCAGTAGTATATGAAAAAGAAGCCCGAAATAAGGCTGCTTGGCAGTGGACTGTCTGCTCCCTCTGCGCCCACCCATTGCTTGACTCCAGAAATGAAGTCACCTCTCCAGCCAGAGAAATTATACAGTTAGTCACATTGCAGATCCCTTGGATAAAACAAGCAGTGTCAAGTGAGCTGAGATGGGACGATGACCTGTATTGTCACTGCTTTCCACGTTGAGTCTTTCCCTCCCAGTTGCTTCCAGAGTGAGGGGCAGGTTTTCATTTTGAAACTCAAATGTGACGTACATGCAGTGAGTACGCAGATCACAGAAGTAAGATCATTACATAGCTAGTCATACAGGTGACCTTCCCCTAGACAGACACAAATCCCCGAGTGCCCATAGCACCATTCTGTGAAGCCTACTTGGGAGGTCCTTCCGAGTTTGTGCTTCCATCCCTCATAATTCTCAGGTATAATGAAAAGGGGGTAAGACCCGCCCATCAACACATGACTGACAGCAGTGATGGTGTCCTGTGTACACTTCCTTACATATTTGAGACAGCATGGATGTGGTCAGGTCTTTCCTGCCCCGGCCACCTTTATTCTAAGGAAACCAAAGTGAGACTTCTGTCCAAAGGTTTTCGCTGTATGAACTGGAATCATCCTCACTGGTGCTTTGAACTTCCCATGCCTGGCTATTAGGATCAAAAGATTTGTGAATGTCAATGAGTCCAGCGTCTGTTTTGGAGGATATTGGTACAGATTGTCCTAATTCTCACAGCAGCCTGTGGGTAGTTGTCTTCAGAATCACTAACCTAGGCTGCTGAGCCCAGATCTCCCGTTCCTCATTAGGGGTCAGACTTTCCTTGTGTACTTCGGGTATTGGATAACTACTGTTTTCTTGGACATTTTCATTCCTCCATAAGAATGTTATTCAGAATTTTAAACAGAAGTGCTGAAGGTGTAGCTCACTTGCTTAGCTCATGTGAGGTCCTGGGTTCTATTCTCGGGACAGCTGAAGGAATAAAAATTGGCAAAAGGAAGGTGTCTCTTTGGGTGGGTTTAGAGTCAAGCCATCAGCTGTTAGCTATGAAAGAAATAGTTTTCCTTTCAGAGTATTTACTTCTAGCTGACTCCTCAGACTCCCACATGCACGCCTGAGCTCATCTCTTAAGTCACCTCTTGCAAATTGCTCGCCCAGTCAAAATCCCTTCACCATGAGTTTATAACTAACTGGGTTTCATATGTGGACAGTTAGGAAGTTGTGTGTTGAAGAGTTTTGTTCATATTTGCTGTTATTTATTTTGTAAATTAAAAATGGAAATGTATTTTAAAAGTTTATTTTATGTTTAGCTGGTTATTGTTCTTAGATTAATAAAACGAGATGATGGAGTTTATGGGTTTTCCCTGTTGACAGCTCCTTCAGGACACTCCCCCCTCAGGACTCCTCTGGCTCATTTCATTATAGGAGCCTGTTGAGATGTCTACTCTGAGATCCTGGTGTCTGTCTTATACAGCACTAATAAAATCTGCAGTCTGTTCACTTCTTTTTGCCCTACCCATTCAAGCCATCACGGTCTGAGCTGAAAGTTTTCTTATGGGAATTAATTTCATGCATGCAGGTTCTTTGTGAATTCTTTATGGCTAAGTAGGCACATGTAAATGGATAAATAAAATAAGAGTTTCTGACCTGGCCCACTTAATCTATTAATTTTTAAAACTAATAGTGTACTATTATCTGACTAAGGATAACCTATATCGGTGGTTCTTAATCTGTGGGTCACAACCCACGTAGAGGTCACATATCAGATTTATACATTATGATTCCAAACAGCAAAATTAGGAAGTAGCAACGAAATAATCTTATGATTGGGGGTCACCACAACATGTGGAACTGTATGAAGGGGTCACAGCATTAGGAAGGTTGAGAATCCCTGCCCTATGTGCTCGTAAAAAATACAGGTGACATTTCCCCAAGGCATGAGTGCATGTATGGGCTTGGTGCATTCCATCTGCGGAATTCTGCTTTTGTCTGCTGTCAGCATCAGAGCGTTCTTACACTTACACACACACTGAGTGTGTGTGTGAAGTGTGTATGGAATTCAAGTTACACTGAAGGCTAAAGTGTTCAAATGGGGAGAAAGGTTTAACATTAGTAAGAATAACACTTTTAGGACTGTCCATTTTTCCTTGGCCTTTTGAGCCCTGGTCTATTGAGTGGAACCAATAGGCTTGCAAAGACATGTGTCATCTCAAGTCTGAAACACAAGCAGAAGCTGTATGAACATGTTTTTATCCCATTCTGAGAATCCATTGCTGGCTCCAAAAATGTTTCCCCAGAGATGATGTTTGATAGCAAAAATCCCATGCTCCAAATATAACGTATAAAATAACGTCTGTTGCTTTAAAATACATATATTTGTTAATAGCAAGTTCAAAGCTGGTTTGAGCAACATGAGACTATAAAACAAACTGCAACATTCATAAAAGATGGTAGGCTTCCACTTGTCAATCACAGTTATTGTTTAAAAAGAAAAATCATCAAATTTGGAATCTTGAGTGGGCATTGCTGAGTTTTTCCCAGGGCTTCCATAGGCATCTGAAAGTTGTAAGGATATGTGAGAACTGTCTTGTCGTATCTAGGACCTTGTGACTTGGCCACAGTAGAACCAGGTCGGTTCCTACCTCCAAACTCTCCCATGTCTCAAGTGTCTGGCTTCATTGACTCTTCCTTGTACAGTGTGGGGAGTGGTCATTCACAGATGCAGCAGAGCTGAGTGGTTCTCCTAAACCCTGAGCCTCGAGAGTTTCTTACTTCAAGGCATAGACAGTCATGGTCATTTCCCATCTTGAAGATTTTTGTGTGTGTAGATTGAGCATGAAGTCCTCGGGGAGGATAAGATGTGGCCGAGAAGACATGGGAACACCACAGCATGTGTCCAGTGGACAATCTATACTTCTGTTTCTTAAGGACAATACAAAAGTACTTGGGAAGGAAAACGGTCTTAAGCCATGGTCCCTGCTCTGCTTTGGATGTAGTATGTGTCCTAAAGATTCGAATTATGGAAGCCTGTTCCCAAGGTTGTCAAACCTTTATGAAGAGGCGGAGCTTTGGGTCATGGAGAAAGCACGCTTAGAATGGATGAATGTATCTCATGAAAGTGAGTTAGGTGTGAGACCGACTCAATTGTCTCACTTTATAACCCCCCCCATAGTGATTGATTCAGTAGGTAATTGATTCAATATGTGGTTACAAAGAGAGACCACGCAGTACTGGCATCTTCCGTGAACATCTCTACCACTGTAATATTGTGGCTCCATGACATGATAGGGTCGGCCAGATTATGATACAACAGATAAGACCTCCCACCCATGGACTATTCAGCCTCTCAAACTATGAGCTGAAGGAACCCAACTTTCCTTATCAAGTACCTAACCTCAGGGATTTTGCTACAGCAATAGAATACTCAAACAGTTCTGAACCTCGTACCTGGCAATACCATATGGGGCAGGGCCAGAAGGGACAACCAAGAGCTCAAAAAAGGCTCTGCCTCCCCTCTGCTTCACTTGGGTTCCAGCTGACTTTGAAAAATGGGAGTTTTTATTTTTGCAGCAGCAGGAAGCCATGGTGACAGCTGGACATCTTTTAGAGAAGGTCAAAGATGCAGATATAATCCTATAGAAGCCAGGTGAACTTTCTCTAGCCTCAACCAGTGTGTGAACACTCTTTGTGAATGCAGGGTGGGTGTGAGCTATGAACTGTGTCTCTTGGTCAACAAGACACTTAGGTCATTGTGTTTCTTTCCCACGTCCTCATTTAAAGAGCTGCCCCCAGATCTCAGAGTCAGAGGCTCATCTCGTTTCCAGGCCTTGATCCACAACATATTACTTTATTATGAAGTCTATGCTGCTGGGTATAGAGATGCAGAAGCCCACACGGTCACAGGGCTGTAACAGGTCACAAATGCCAGCGTTAATGTTATACTGGGGTGTGGTAGATCCTTCTGGGCCAGTGCATTTACATCTTCTTCTGCCTGGCTTCCTCTTCAATCAGACTTTCCTGAAAATACATAACATGCTGGACTGACTAGCTGAAGTATTTCATTGTTTTTGACGTTTTCTCAAATCCAGGTCTAAGAATGGGTGCGCTTGTCATCACTGCGCTAAAAAACACAGCTGTTGACATCAAAGCTACATTAGCCACTTAAAAGATGACACTGTGAGAAAGGACTGAGTCCAATCAGCCTTGGGATCCTTCACGATGCCACGCCTGGGGAATTTTGGTGCTTGTTATTTTGGTCGGCCTATAAGCAAAGCTAGAACTAGAAAGGGAATAAGGATGTTTGCCGACCTCCATCTCTATTCATCGACCTTATCGCCGCATAAGATTTACTGAGGATTTCCCCGTTCCTGAGTAACCAGTAGCTCGGCTCACGTGTTCTGACTGCCATGGGTAAGTGGGACACTGGCTCAAAGAACGCTGCCATTCAGCTCTAGGTTAACTTTCCCGTTTTGTACTTGTGCTCTTATGAACAACCTGTATCACAGCCAGGGTGAGGGAACACACCCCTGGAATTGTAGCTTCTCTGGAGGCTGAAAGAGGAAACTGCGATTCAAGTTCATCTTGGGCTGCACAGCAACTCTGCAGCCAGCTGGAGAAACTTACTGAGATTCTGTCTCAAAATTTAAAACAGCATGTTTTTGGTTGTTGTTGTTTTTAAATAGGAGGAGGGCTAAGGTTCAGTGCTTGCTAGCCCATGTTCTTATCTGGGATCAATACCCAGCAACAAAGAGGAGAGATGGGAGAGACTGAGAAGGAATGTTATATCAGACCAATAGATTTCCTTTCTGGTGGGCATTTAGGCCTCACAAAACTGGAAGTCAAATCTGTGGTTCTGAGTTATAAACCTAAGTTTACAACTCAATTGTCATGCAAGTTGGGGTGACCTAGAGCCTTGTTCTTGCTTTGTATCCTTCCCAGGGTCCTGTGAGCCATGCCTGAGTTAAGGGCAGGGTAGGAATTGGCTCAGAGATGAGTAGTTGGGGGTTGAGCATCCGTTAAGAACTGGAGGATTACAGTAGGAAGAAATCTGCCTGTTACACAAAGGCTGAATCTGCGGTGAGCATATTATATAGACATATTTGAATCAACTTAAGGAAGAAAATAGTTTCCAAACATGAGTGCTCTCTAAGCAGAGTGGACCTGCTGTGAGCTAGCAGGGGCCCCACTGCAGGAGTGAGTCAGGTACCTCTGCAGTGCTGGTACTTCACTACATCCAAAATCCTTTAGGTCTCTAGCTCTATGTGGTGACTATTGTAACTTACCAGAGCTCCTCGCAGATCCCTGAGAGGAGAACGGGGCCAGTGGACAGTGCATTCCAAGTGCTGGGGTTCTGCCATTTGGTCCCCCTCCTTCCCCATCTGGAGATAAAGAATGAGATTCTCAAGCATGAAGGTAAAACAAGAGTTTTCCATTTGCACCAGCATTTGTCTGTGGAGAATGAGGTGTGGGGATCGTGAGCCTGAGTGGGAGCCTTGGAGAGCTATAGAGCAGAGGGATTTAAGGATGCACTTTTAAAGAATGAATGAGCTGGAGTTTAGGAGGTGATGGAGACAGTAAGAGACCATGTTCTCTCAGACAACAAGAGTGAAGTGCTCCGAGCCTCATGAACAGACTGTACACAAAAAGTGCAAGAACTTTCCAGACCGGATGGGGCTGCATTTCTGTTTGCTACATTGGTTTTGTTGTTGCTGTTCTTTCATGTTATCTCAGTCGGGATTCCACTCCAAGCCCCAGATTGCTCTGAGATTCACTGTGTATCCTGATCTAACCTTGAACTAGCTTAAAGTGGTTTGCATCTCAAATTGACAAGGGGTGAGGAATTGATGATCGTTGCTTTTCATAGTTAACGTAGCCCAATGTGGAATCACCTGGGAGGAGAATGTCTAGGCCAGGTTGGCCAGTGAGCATGTCTAGAGGTATCTTGTATGTTCACTGATATGGGAGGATGGGGCCAATCATGGGCAGCACCATTCCCTAGGTTTGGGTCCTGGAAAGTAAGCTGAGTACTAGGCACATATACATTTATTCTTTCCCTCTTCTTGACTATGCATCTAACTAGCTGTTTTGAGTTCCTACCTTCTCTTCCCTACAATAATGAATCCCTGGAACTGTAAGCCATATAAGCCATTTCCCCTAACTTACTTTTTAATCACAACAGAAATGAAAACCAGGACAGAAATCTTTCTTTTTAGCCTCCAAAGGACTGTGGCTACAGGTGTGAGCCTCACATCCAGCTAGGTTGGATTTATTTCTGGTTTTCACTACATCCAAGTTCAATGAAATTTGCTTCCCAAATAATCGACAGAGCAAAGTCCTCAGATTTTCAGTCTTCAGAGCCTCTTCGAAACCAGACAGTAGCTTTAAGTTTCTCAGCTCTGTCTCCTGTTCTTGGTTACTTTTTGGATTAACCAGCTAATGCAAATGGCTTCTCTTGTGTAATGCCTCCCACCCTTAAGAAGTGGAGTTTGAAGTAAAAACAAGTGTCCCTCGTTAGTCTTGGTGCCAGTGCTGTAACTTAGTCTGTAGGAAATTATATCCAGTATTTTTTCCACCTCACAATCTTACACTTGATAATTCATGGAGTTGGACATTCTCCATGTTCTTTGCTTTAATGTCTCTATCAGTGACAAGACATAATGGCACCTATGTCCTTAATCCCAATACTTCCTGGCGAACTACACAAGAGAACTGATGTCATGGATATTTTAGAGTGTGGTGCCCTGTGATGTCCTGCCCTCTTCACATCTGCCCGGCTGTTCGCTTCCTCAGTCTCTGTCCAAAGTGCAAGGAGGAATCTGCCTTCCACTCCATGAAGTCCTGTCTCACTAGAGTCAGTATTTAGGGTAAGCTCAGAGAAGTTCCCCCGAGGCTTGCACTACGTGGCTCATGCAGTTAGAAGGGAGTCAAATCGGCGCTGGGAAACTTACCTCTTGAAAAGAATCAACCAAGTGTTCAGTGTTTCTCTTTCCCCCAGGGCGTAACCCATAGGACCAGTGCTGGCTGGAGCAGCCTTCCAAACACACAGTCAGCAGAAGAACAGCGGCCATCAGTTTGGGGATCATTTCCATTCTAAGGGACATCAAGACACACAGTGAAGAATGCTTAGCAACGAGGCCAGCACCTGGACCACCGACTCCACAGAAACTGCAGAGGTCATCCAACAGCTTGTTCAGAGACAAGGAAACACGGGGGCATCTGCTTGTCTTGAGCTTCATAGACACTGGGGACAGACACCTGTACTTGATTCTGACATATTCAGTAGTTCTCTGTGGTAACGTAGTCCGTTTTTTATTTGGGTTACCCAAAACCCATAACTCATCCCTTACCAAATTGAAATTTGCCTGTGCACCGCCCATTATAGATTAGTTCTCAACTCCGTCATTCATGAAGTTAGAACTGGGCCATCTGCTCTGAGAAAAGAAGTGCCAACTAGGTATCTCTGGCTAATAAACAGTTACATGACTTTGCTACGCCTTGGCACTGCTGACATTTTTCTGTCACCTAGTCTTTAAAGTATTAAAGCTGGTTGGAGAACTACATACTGATCTTGGGAAGGCACTGAGCTCGGATGCCCCCCTTGCCAAGTAAATGTATAGTTGGTTGATAAAATGTGCCTCCGAGTTCATTTCATCTGATGGGAATGAGGCTAAAACTCAATGTCCAACACTGCTGGGTTCTTCAAAGGCTGGGCTCTCCCCAAAGGGTCGGTGGTGATAAGGTCAGTCTGTAAAGGGCAAGGTTTCCTTGGATACCATCACAAGGCATGTTATAGCTTGTCCCATGAGTGCAAAATACCCTTTAGACATACAGTAAGAAGCAACATTAAAAACAGTGCTAGAAAAACAATTTTACCTGTTTGGATGTGAAAGGCAAAGGGATACCAGGCTTCTGTTGGCAGGTTGAGTACTTCGATGTTTCTGTCTGCCTAGCTTCCTCCTTTTATGATTTTCTTTTTCTGGGACACCGAAGTCTTCCCCGCTAGTGAGCACAGTGCAGTGCAGACCATAGTTTTAACAGTAACTTTTAAACCCTCACAAAAAGCTGTTTAATGGTCAAAGTAATTGGAACACCTGCTGGTCTATCTATTGCATTTTCTTAAATTGGTCATTATAATCTTAGCTAAAATTTTCACAGCTGAAGCCATCATTCTAAAGGATTAAAACCCAGCCATGTTGGATAATTGATAATTGAACCAAGAATAATTGGTGTCCTGGGTTTGGTGAAGTTAAACACACACTCAAAAACTCATAGGGAAGTTAGGTTTTAAATACAGAAAGTTGAGACAGAGTACCAAGTGCCAGTCTTAGCATTTGGGTCTCTGTAAAAGAAAACATTTAAATCAAATAATTCAATCCCAGGGTTCCACAAGGGACAATAAAAGAATTGATTCTCTCAGGTTGTCCTCTGACCTCCATGCTGTGACAAATCCCCCACTACCACCACACACACAAAATTTGTTTTTGTTTTTTTTAGGTTTGTATTGTCTTGGCTGTCCTGGAACTCCCTACACCAGGCTGGTGTACACACACACACACACACACACACACACACACACACACACACACACACGGGTTTCAATCAGTCACTGAATGAATAACCAGGTTTGGAAGATACTGCCTATATTTCAGAATAAAACCTCTGTGTATAATACATTGTAAAAATCTCTTTACATCCTTACCTGAGATGTAAACATGCTTTAAAAATAACAAGGTATTTGATCTTTTTACAGCCGAGATCAGCAACATTACTGGCAACACGCTAGCCCTGTCCGTCGTTGCTCAGTGTTCTTTGAAATAACTCCATTTGCAAGGGTTTCGAGAAAAGAGTAATAATCAGGTCCAAATAAGCAGCACTGGCTTCCCAGGCCACCTGTGCTCAGTCCTTACGGCAGGGTCGGGAAGGGGGCTCTGCAGTGACTACATCATTTTATTTAGATGCCTTCTCTAACATGCTACTCAGACACAAAGAACAGAAGAACCTCCTCTCTGGAGTATGCAGGTAAGGCTAGTTTTCAGTAAGAATTCCTTATGTTTGAACAATGTTGGTTTAAACTGTCCACCGTATTTTGTTAGCTAGAGATGAATTTCTCAATGCCACTTAAGAGAAAGACTGTGGTGTTTGGCTAGGACTAACAGAGTGACAAGGATGTCTGAGCCCTGTTGTCAGTGGACTGCTTACCTCCATGTTTCAGTACTGATTTCAAAAGAATTAAAACATCTCAAACTGTTTATGAATAGGGCAACACAGACTCAAAGCTAAGATACAAAACTTAGGTCACACAGAGTCTAAGGACAGAAACCAAATCTGCCTTACTTCTGACAGCATAAAACAGGCTCTTAACCCATTAAGCAGTCAGTGAGGTTTTGAGGCTTAATGGTAGACTTCTAGATCTCTTATGACTGCATGCTTAGGCCAATTTACCCAAGACCTGAAATTGACAAATTAGGTAAGTAATTGGACTTTGTAATGGTCACAATTTTCTAAATTTGAAAGAATGGGGGGGGGGGAACGACTTCATTTTCAACATTCAAATAGCTCAAAATGATAGCAGCAAGGATTTTAGCCTTCCTGAGTGACAGGTGAACAACCTGTCTCTCTCTAATGTAAAATCTCAGCAGGAGGACTGTGGGGCTAACTGTAGCTCACACCACTAAGCCAGGCAGTAAAAGGGCTGAGAAGAAGGCCCTGGGGAACATGTTTTATCCTGAAATAATGCAGCCACTTTCCTTTGTAGTTTGACACTTTTCATTTTAAAGATACTACCTTCTTGGGGGATTTAATATAATTCTAGAGTTTTTTCATGTATAAAAGATGATTTAAAGTTCACTTAGGGATAGACTTATGTCATAAATAACAGATTCATAAAATGAGCTGGAGAAAATAGGTCTTGATTAATAATGGAAGCCATCATAATAATGACTTTATAACATTTCTTATTCAAAATCCCTTCAACTGGTTTCCAAGGAACTTGACTACATCAGAGCCTGACATGTATTATCTTAGATGGCTACTCCAGGAGTGACCTGAATTTTATCAATGGGAATCATCCAGCTGATTTAGGCTGAGAACCTTTCTGCAGCCCTCCCATGAGGTTCTATTTTAACTTATATACACACTCGTTCATGGCTAGAGATAACGCAAGTCTTACTACTTTGGACTCTTCCCCTTTCTTAGAAATCTCTCTCCTAGATCTCTTACTCAACACAGCAAAGGAGCGGTGATGCTTATCAGCTACAGAGGGACACAAATCACTGGGTGTCTTTTGTAGTGCAGAACCAAGTGTTGTAGCATGGTGCTCTGTGAAGAGATGGTCAGAAAACCACACCCAAGAAGTCAATTTGCTTTAATGGCGTTTTTAACAAAACTAACCCATTAAGAGCACTGTATGGCTCTCTCCTGCATGGCATCATCACGAAGAACTGTGGGAAATGCAGGAAGTGCTGATTTACGAAAGCAAGAGCAGAAACAGCCCGTCAGCGTTCTACACCTTTTATTAATGCGTTTACATCAGATCTGAACCCCGCAGTTCCCAAGCACGCTGTGTTTACATCTTTCAGCTCCTTCTGCAGCCTCAGGACTGTCTGCAGAGGACCATTCAGTGAATGAATACAGTCTATAATTATTGAAAATAGAGTGCAGTGAAATGAGTTAAATATAATTTAGGCACATATTGATTATGAAAATAGGTATCTCTCAATACAATACTTCTCTGTCTTGGTAAAAATAATAACACAAAGAAAATAATTCATTTTCGAAATTGCTTTCCTTTCCCTGTAAAGGAGCGCTCTCCTCCCCATGTGAGCCTTTACTGTGGAGGAAAGCTTTGCATATGTAGATAGAAGAAGCTACAGAATAATGAGGACAGGCCACTCCTGAAGGAGACAAGGTCATCTGGAATGAGTCACTGCCTCAAGCAGACCAGCCTGTAGGATTTGGAACCCATTTGGACTCAGCTTCTTCCCTGCTCTTGGGAAACGTGTAAGGACACTGCGACACCCACTAGGAAGGTAAAAAGGCCCTACTGCTGTGTTCACAGGTAATGACTAAAATTTCATTTAAAAACAAGACAAACAACAGAAAAAATTTTTTTTAAAAAGCCACAGGTACTGACATAGTGCAGCATATACTAGCCAAACACTTAATTTTTGTTCATCAGCTTTTTTGGTGGCTATAATCAAAATCAGTTTAGAATTTCTTAGTCTCCACTATAGGGTTTATAAAACCCTATAGATCTGATGTTGCCTTCTTGTAGGGACCGCAGGATTTATTCATACTGTATAGCTCCAACTGCAGTAGATTTAGACTGAATATCTATTCTAAGCTGGTTCTGTATAAACTAATTGGCATTACATCAACTGTGGCCAGGATAAAGCTTGTGTTTTGGTTCTGAAGTATCTGAAGTTGTCAGCTTGTGACGACTGAGGGACAGAGCAGCCTGGCCTGCTGCAGAATGGAACTTGCCTGTGAAGCTGAAGCATGCTCACCAGACAGTGGCAGTGACAGCGGAGGCCTGCCTCCTCCTGCACAATGATACTAAAGAGCTTTCCTTCCACTGTGTCTCAACAGGCGACAGCAGAAGATGACTCAGACCTTGATGTTTTCTTCTTTAAAAGTAAACATTATAGAAATGAATCTCGCCAAGGGAGTCTTAAACTAACCACCCTCACGTGACGGATAGGTATTTGAAGAAGAAGGCATCACTAAAGCTATTTATAAACCTGAACAACTCTTCAGAGTCAAGACGTTTAACAACTTAAACATCCTTACTGCATCTAGGTATCCAATAAATATATTTGCATATGTTGTGCTTTTTCATAAATTAAAATTCTCAAATGCATCTTAAAGATGGTATTTCCACAGAATGCCTAAATAAAAGCAAATGTAATAGCTACTACTCCTGGTCAGAGACCAGACAAACGCCCCAACTCCCCTCAAAATGCAGCAGCATGATCTACTTTCCCTACAGCTATGAACAGAGTGTTCTTCTGTTACAGTCACAATGAGGGAAATTCAATTATTTCCCCTTATGCACCTCTGGGAACAAACATATACCTCAAATTCCCTTACAATTTTATCTCCACTAGACAACTCAATGGATGGAGAAATAAAATAAGGAAACATTTTCGTCTGGGACATCTTCCTCCAGCTCTTGCCATTCTCATCTGACACTCTGCGACATATGTAATGGTGTCAGCATCTCTTCAAATATGGCACCCTTCACGTTGGAGCCTCTCAGGTTGGCTTCCTGGAGGTCACATCCAGACAAATCACAGTTCTGCAAGACAAAACAAGACTCGTGGAGCTCAAATGATTTAGGATCTGACTTGGTTCCCCCACAAAACGATTTCTAGGCATGGCAGGACAATATTCTCAAGTGTCCCCATTCTTGGGACCCTTCTACTAATGCATTGTGGCAATGTGAATAAACATGACCTCAAAAGGCTCATATATTTGGATACTTAGTCACATGGAGTAGAACTATTTTAAGGATTAGAAGGATTAGGAGGTGTGGCCTTGTTAGAGTATGGGTGACCTTGTCGGAGGAAGTGCATCACCGGGGGAGGACTTTGGGTTTTAAAAAGTCCACGCCAGACCCAATCTCTCTCTCCCTGCTTTTGGATCAGGACACAGTTCTCCATGACTTCTGCACTGTGCCTACTTGCCTCCATACTCTCTGCCATGATGACAATGGACCTCTGAAAATATAAGCAAGCCCTCGGGAAGTGCTTTCCTCAGTACTCATGGCAGCTCACAATGACCTGTAACTCAGGTCCCAAAGGATCCACTGAATGGCCTCTTCTGACCTCCATGAGCACCAGGATGCACAGGGAATATGCAGCAGGCAAAATACTCATAAACATAAATAAAATGAATCGAAAGGGCTATCTTAATGGTACAAAGCAAGCTTCTCTTTTAGTTGAACTTGCTGCTCTGCTCTTAAGAACTATCATGAGATTGAAGCTAAAACAAAACAAAACAGGAAGTCTGAGATAAGCCAAACTTTCATATATAAATCTATCTGTGTCACGTCACAAGGTTCAACATAACACAGCCACCAGAAAACTGTAGCTATTTAAGTTTAAAAGAATTAAAATGAGGTAAATATTTTTAAATTAGTGTCTCAGGTGTACCAAACTCAAAGGCCCAACAACTAGGTGGTTCTTAGCCACTGTATTTAAGAGCACAGATACACAGAACAACCCTTAGTGCAGGCAGCAGCATTTGGCAGTATTATGTGGACAACAGCCACTGAGCCAAGAGCGGTGGCACACATTTATGATCCCAGCACTTGTAGGGGCTGAGAAAAGAAAATCACAATTCTGGGCCAGCCTTTGCTGTATTTGGAGTTCTTTTGTACAGACAAACAAACTACCTAAGTCTACAAATCAAGAAGACATATACAATGCAGGTTTTATGAAAAATAATAGACCAAATTAAAAATCTCAAGCTGAGATTCAAACTGAGCATGATGGCAACTTAAAATGGGCTTTCCATGAACCTAATCTCAAACCCAGAAATCATTTACACGTCTCACGTGGGTCAAGAAATAATCTGGCCTGTTAAATTCTGTTTAGAATTAGACTTTATTAATATTGCAATATGCTTGAGAAAAGGAGAAAGATGAAATCAAGGCTGATGTGAACCATGTCAGTTTCCCTCCACATCTGGAACTGGCACATATGACTTAGGTAACATGGTCTATGTAGGTGTCACATCTACCTCTGGAACTAAGTAAACAAGCAAATGACTGCCCCACCTCATTTCTTGGAGGGGTAGAGGGGTGCAGGGTCTCACTGTTTATTTCAGTCTAGGTCAGAAGCCCCACTCCTCTCACCTCACCTCACTGGGACTCCAGGTATGAGTCCCCATGCTCTTTCTAAACAGGCAATTGAAAGCCTTCCAGCTACCCTGCCATGTTAGGGGGAGCTTCATAGACAACTATTCTGCTTATAATTTCGGCAGTTTGCACGATCCCACCGGTAATTCTCATTATGAAAATCTTTCAGACTGGAGACTTACTTCTAAATCGGTTCCTGCAAGAGTTGCTCCTCTGAGATTACAGTTCTTCAGTTTTGCATTTTTTAAGGTGGCAACTCTGAGGTTAATCCCTGTCATCTGGCTCCCTTCCATGTCCACACCTTTCAGATTAGCACCTGCAAGAAGCACATTTTTGAAGGAGTTTAACCTAAAACCTCTGTAGTTGACCACTAGAAGCAAAAACAGAGATGATTTAACAAAGGGAAATGAGAAAACACCTTGCAACTTTTGGAAATAAACTTGAAATCTACCTTTCAACCAACTTGCAATACAGATTTTAATGGTGTAATTTATTTTCTTTATGGCATGAATTTAGATGTTCGAGCAATGTTTAGAGAACAGTATTTTCTTTTGATAATTAGCACTTCTATAATATGCCTCTATAAATGCACAACCAGGGGAATACACAAGCACCATGTCTCCTAAATCCAGGTAAATGAGGTGCCCAACTCACAAATAACCAACTACTGCTGGAGTGTTAAAACCTGACAAACACTGTAGGCTTCACTGAAATTCTTCAATTTTGTCAGCATAACAATATTTTATTTTATTTGAAAATTAAGAGCTTGATATTTAACTTTTCAATTAAATATCTTTGGCATTATTTCCTGTGTCCTGGGTATTGCCTAGCTTAGCCTCTGCCAATGACTGAGGTCAAAGTAAAGTAACTCTCGAGTTCTGACCTCAGAGGAAGCTCTGCCCAGAGCCTTCCTGTTTCACCTCTAACAACAGCTTTTATTTAATGGTTTCCAAGCGAGAATAGGCAGACCATCTCTCACCCTCTAAGTTGG
Source organism: Micromys minutus (assembly GCF_963924665.1). Taxonomy (NCBI): domain Eukaryota; kingdom Metazoa; phylum Chordata; class Mammalia; order Rodentia; family Muridae; genus Micromys; species Micromys minutus. Next base: position 52,571,095 of record NC_137981.1, read on the forward strand.
CTTTAAGACCTGAAGGATCCTCAAAATTACAGAGCCTCAGGGATGCGCCTTCTGCGTTTGAGCAGAGCATCTTGACTCCCTGGAGATTTGCACACTGTGAACACAAGAGTTCCGGCTGTAAGGGTTAAACTTGATAACATCTGTGCAAGCAATAAGAAAGAAATTAATAGGAAAGGCCCAATTCAACACATCTGCAATTAGTTATTTTCTGTTTATCTTGAAGATGCCTTTAATGAAACTCAGAACAAGCTGAGAACTTTTGGAAGAGGTACAGTTAAAAAAAAAAAAAAAAAAACAGCAAAATAACAACAGTATGTCCACTTTACAGAACATGAGTTTGGATAAAGAAGCTTTGTACATCTGAACTATGAGCCTATTTCTATCTTTATAAATATCCCTAGACATTACAAAATAATGTTCAAAATGTACATGAAATAAATGAGGAGGGCATAAACTCCAAGAACAGGTTTTCTCTTCTGAATCATGAAAGGAATCAAGAAATGGAATTCCTGGAGTCCCATCACTTCAGAGGCCAGGACCCTAATGCACCAGCAATGTCACCATTATCTACACAATACTAACACCTACTTCTTGGGTCCTCCTGTATAAACCACTGCTACATGGCACTGCCAACCCTGAGCACAATGCATAATGAAGAAAGTAGAAAGTCAGAAAATGCATGTGTGAGTTTTAGGTGTTAAGTCTTCTTAAGGGATCCAATGCATCTAGCCCTGAATTCTGTGAGATATTGATTAAAACGGCAAGTGTCTCTATAAAGTTGACACTAAAATAGTTCTTCACAATTGTGAAAAAACAGAAGCTGGGACTGTTAAAATTTACACGGTTGAGTATACACGGTCATTGTGTTTGTCCTAAATCCTAAGCCCGACTGAATTGTTATTAACATATTTATCAAGGAAGGTGTTTGGTTTATAGGTACAATTTTACCCAGCTTACAGTCAGTCACCTCCAGCAAAAGGGGACAAAGAGAGGTCACCCCCTGACAGCCAATGGACACACACATTTATTCCCATCCCTCCATGCCTGGGGCCTCATGAGGAGGGGCAGAAGGTCTGCCACGGTAGATGATATCAGGACATTAAAAGACCAAAATGACTAAAGGACAACTAGATTGATGTATTCGAAAAATCTAACACGACAAGAAGTTGACATGTGCAAATAAATGTCACTGTCTATTGTTTTGTGGTTGTTTTTTAATTAATAGTCCTAAATAAGACACGTGAAATTTACCCGGATTTCCCAAGTTTTTCTGCAAATAAGGTCTACACTCTGGGCTGTACGCTGGAATCCCATAAAGGAGAAAATACAGAAGAAACTGTAGTAAAACTTGCTATTTTTAGCCATGTAAAGTACTTCACCTCCTTGTCATCAGTGTGGAGCAGGGTACCAATGCTGAGAATGTGCAATCCAGCTAAGAACACCAGCGTCATAGGCATAAGAACTGTCTTGCATTATCAAGAGAGGCAATGTGTTTTGCTGAAAGCAGCTAGGTCATTTACTCTTTATATATATATTGATATTATACTTCTTAAATAATATGTATTTTTAAGAGATAAACAATATGTTCTGAAATATATATATGTAATATGCTGTGTAAATCACTCTGTGGTAAGATACAAATAAAAGAAAGTTGACTATATGCTGACATTTGCTGAGATATGGACAAAAATAAAATGGAATTTTCCAAATGAAACTGTGCTTTTAAAAGAAAAAATACAAAGAAACCACACTTTATAGTTCTCATTCTACTAGCTCCATGCATCCAAGTGAGCGAGCCGTCAGGACCAGGCAAAGCAGACACCCTAGGCATGCTGAGGGCTAGGGACGCCTGGACAGCGACAGCAACAGGGACCATTTCTGGTTTACAGTCAAAGTGGAGGATTTCTCCACAAAGGTTCAGAGCTGGGATGGAGAGAAGCAACGCTAGGTGAGAAGCTCAACAAAAGATGGAAGCCATTGGCACACACTTAGTGGCAGAATGCTTAGCACACACTTTGTGGACACTGCAACACACGTGGCTGTTAATCAACAACCACCTTCACATACAATGAGAAATTAGCTTTGACCCTCTCAGAGTACAGCTCAGCAATATTCCTCAATACAAGACAATTTTATGTGCAGTAATTAACTCACAGTCCTGTAACATTTACTTCATCAGGAATTTATATTGGCCTTGACATGCGCTATTTAAGGTAGGCAGTGTCTGAGTGTACAGAGAACACAAATGCTCAGTTCTTAATTAAATAGATCTGAAAAGAGTTGTTTTAAAATCTGTCTTTATCTTTTTCTGCCCCTACCCAAACCAAGCAGTTTTCCAACATTTCCATGGAGGCTAAGTCTTTCAAACTTGTCTTTGTGCTGTTAGTCTGTCCTTTGCCTATTTTGAAACTGTTGAGCCATCGTCCTGAGATAGAAGAGAGAGGCAGCATCTAAAAAGTATACTGGCTGATTTTTTTCTTTTTCTAGTTTGATAGAAAAGTTGTAATAAACAGGCTGAACTAGTAAAACCAAAATTATAATAATGCAATAAATGACTATCAAAAGCAAAATGCTATACCTGGTGCAATTATTAATAAAACAGACTACAATCCTGGCATAAAGAACTTAATTTGTTATTGACTCAATCCTATATATATATCCTTTAATCCTAGAATAACTCTGATAACTACTACATACCTACATACATACATACATACACACACATGCATAAACATGCATACATGGCAGTCTCACATATGTGCAGAGAGAAAAAGTACTGAGATGTTAACTTCTAGAATGACCCACTTCAGACCCCTCCTCCAGATATTCCAGTCAGCACCATCCACAAATGAGGCTCAATGCATTTCACATTCTTTTCAGTGTCACATGTCAACTGCAAATAATGAAGTTCTGACAAATTTAGTCTACGACTTCAGGGAGCTCAGGACCTCACTTCAGGATTTAACCTTTTGGGTCTACGTTGCTCAAAGGATATGAAAGTCATTAAATCAACCCATTCCACTTTTAGACCCTCCAAAGTCAGCAGCAATACGGTCAATTATCTGTGTCGAAATAAAAAACTCAAGTAAGAAACATACAATTCCTGCTTTTGAGAAAGCTCAACAGCCTAAATTTTGGTTTTCCTTATGACTAAAGAACGATTCTTACGTCGAGCACTGATCCAGAAAGATCAGCTCGTTCAAGATTAGCACAGCAGAGATTTGCATGTGCAAGGTTGCAGCGGCTTAAATTGGCCATTTTGAAGTTAATGTATCGAAGGTCCAAACGGGAAAGATCAGCACCACTGAAGTTTAAACCCTGGAATTAAAAAGCACAGACTGTCATGATGCTGAAACCATCTGTCTGAATTGACTTTAATCATTGTAACTAAGCACCAAGATTATCAGAAGCTATTGGTCTTTCCGTCCGCGGTTTACTGTCAGCATGAGCAAACAGAACCGAGAGTACATGGCGCCTGTGGCTTTCATGGGTTCTTGTGAAAGAACTTCCATCTCTGCATATTAGGACAGAGATGGCTGCACTACCCTGACAGGTGGACGGCCTAAAGAGGAACCACAGTTAGTCACATACCTGCTCATAGCCATGATCAACTGGATAACAATTATTTTATTAATTCTAAAATCCAATCATCTTACATAAGGGAGTAAATACATACTGTGGTGTCTTCAAAACCTGTGATGCTTTTAACACACAAAAGTTTCTGTCACTGACCAGCCACACACATAGTAACTGTGAACATAAACTTAAAAAGGCCTGCTGTAACTTCTGTGTGTTACTCAAGAACCCTACACAGAGCACAATTAGACAGTAAGAAAGGCTAGTCCGTCTCATCTGCCATGGCTCATAATTAAACTCTATCTTGCATTGAAAAAGAGAAATAAGACAGAACAGGCACCCTCTGAAGGGTGTGGGACTGCTCTAGACTTGCTGACACACAGTCACACACTGAGTGGTCTGCTTCAGTTACCTGGCAGCGCAGCTCGGACTTGGTTGGTGTGGCCAGCAGAAATCGAACAAATTCCTTTCGGGATATTGGTGAATGATCCTCTGGTGGTTGGGAATTCTTGAAAACAATATTTAAAAAAAAAATCAATGAGGTCTTTGGAGTGATACTTAGGATAAGTGGAATGCTGACCAAGATAAAAACAAAACAAAGCAACCACCTCACCTTTATGGCCACTTCTAGGTGTTCAATCAGTGAGTCAATCCCGAAAAACCTGGCTTCCTCTAGCACACCTATCAAAAATACAAAGCATGACGTTCACACAGAACAACTCATTTTGGGTTTTATATCATTTCTGTCTGTTAAACTCTCACAATAATGCTGAGGTTCAACAAGTAAGCTTAGCTGCTTACTTATTTATGTGTGCTTGCACACACGTGGGAGAACACCAGAGGACAACAGTGTCACCTCAGTGCGCACCTTCTGAGAGAGCATCTCTCAGTTACCTCCAACTTCACTCAACACACCGGGACAGCTCTGCAGTGAGCTCCCCGGGATCCTCCCGCCCTGCTGCCCCAGCCCTTGCTGGATTACAGACTCAGGCCCATGCCCAACTTCTTAATTAGGTCCTTAACTCTCTCCAGTTAACCAAACTCCGGTCCCGACACTGACGAGGCGAGCACGTTACTGACGGAGCATCTCCCTAGGCTTGGTCAGTAGCAACAATGTGTGCTTTAGAATGCTCCCACAGAGTGCTGCAAATATTTTGAAAAAAAGTTTTTTCTGAGCTTTATTTTGATATAATCTTATCATTTGGAATACTGAAGTTGGGGAGAGAGTCTGGAACACACAGAATTTTCTATCGAGTCTGGGCTACACAGCGAGACTCTGGCAGGGCAGGGGAGTGGACCAACAAGTTTTTTTCACAAAAAAAAAAAAAGAAAACAAACAAAAAAACTATTAAGTGACAACAAAAGCGTGGCACATCCTAGATTGTGTCAGTAGTTAAGTAGTGATTTATTACTGCGAGTCCAATTAAAAACAATTAGTCCATCTAATCTTAACAATTCATCTACTTTATTAATGGAGTGAACAATCTGATTAGATTTGCTATCAATATCTTACTGAGTCAAACATATTAAAAATGAGTAACAGTTTCAGTCAAACTCACAAAAATAACTCAAACATATAATTCAGACACTTAAGGGGTTTTCTCTATCACAGGCTTGGCCCAGCGTGGTTAAGTAAGTATACATCTGTATGCGAGTAAGAGCACAGGTAAGCACTGTGTTCCAAATTCCACTCAGGTACTTGGTTGGCTAAACTCAGGAATTACAAAATTAACAGACATAAGCCCTCCCTTTAGATTCTAAGCTGCAAAGAAAGATGGAGAAATTAATTGGGAGGAAAGAAAATAATCTTTCCTACGAAAGTTAATCTCCACTTCCAGCCATCCAACAGAGAAGCAAAGCTCAGAGCGGCACATACTCATAGGTCACCTGGCAGGTGTTCCCTGCCCTGCTTCAAGCATGCATTCAGAGTCACATGTTCCATGCCTAGCCTCAGGGCTATTTTTCTGCATCCTTCCCAAAAGACAGTGTAAGTATCAACCGGATAAAAACCCAGAATAAGGAGACTTTCTTGGGCCTCACAATCAGTTCACCAAGGTTTTTTGTGTAATCCAAACCTCCTGGGGAATGTGGTATGGCTGCTTTTCTAATTACAGGGTTAGAATGAAGCTTTCCAACACCCTGGCAAGCTGCACATACACAGAACCCCACACACGGCCATCTGAAGTCTATCCAGTCTTTTTTACCAGCACCAGCAACACCTGGACTTCTTAGCTCCACCACTCCAGCTCAGTCTCAGAAAAAATTACTGTAGATTATTTTTAAAGTACAAGATGAGTTGGGAGAACCTGGAGGCAATATAAAATGTATGGATGGAAACTATACTTCGTAAAAATGATGTACAAAATTAATCCAGGAGAGCTCTTCACTTATAGACATGAAAAGATGACCAACACAGAACCCTGGGGCCACAGAAGTGAGATGGCAGTTGTGACAACTGCTGACCATGGAGGTCTATGCTTCTGAGATTCGTTTGTAGGAAGAATTTGGATATTTGGAAAAGGAGGATAGAACAAACTTAAAACTCTGTAATCAGATTTAATGGGCAATATTGTTGCAAGCTCAGAAGACCAGGCCAGCAGGAATACAGACAGTGAAAGCCAGGCTCAGGAGACTTCTGATTGGACCAGCACTTTACCAGGATTAGAACACGGGTATTCACCTTATACTCTGCAAAGAACTTATGTATTCTGTCTGTGACCCAAGAATTTGAGTGAGAGTGAACTTCAGAATAATAGGACACTCAGCCCGGTGGAGGGAATGTCAAGCTACTATAACTTCAAAGATGCAGCACAGGCAGCTACTACTCTTAGCCTGGCCTGCGCTGAGAACTGGAAGCGCAAAACAGAAAAAGAAGATTGGAAAAACAAGTACTTTGGTCAGAAAAAAAGTGTTTATAATTTTGTGGACTAGAAGGGCAGCTTGTTAAAGAGATTACCACCATCTCAAAGAGATCAAGCACTTTAACAGTGGACATCTCAGGAACTGACCAGCCCTTACCCGCCTGCCACAGGATCAAGGGCATGAGAAGACAGATCCAGCCATGCAGGTACTCTGGCACCCATTCCACACCATAATCCAAGGCAGTGGTTCTCAACCTCTCTCATACTGTGACTGTAATACAGTTCCTCATGTTATGGTGACCCCCAACCATAATATTATTATTGCTGCTACTTCATAATTGTAACTTTTCTGCTGTTTCAAGTCCTAATGTAAATATGTGACATACAGATGGTCTTAGGCAACTGCAGTGAAAGGGTCACTAGACCAAAGGTCTCAGCCCACAGGCTGAGAAGTGCTGCTGTACGGGGCCTCACTAACATGTGAGCTGGCAGAAGGCACTCATATAATACTGCTTTTGCATGAATATAAAACATAAGGATTCTAGGGTCAGAGGTTTCTAGCCAGATTTCAAAAGCAGGCAGCTAGAAGTACCAGGAACATGGAATTGTCTGCCAAGGAAAGCTGCAGGGGCAAGCAAAGTCAGCCAAGAGGAGAAACCGAGGGGAACACAAACGGTATAGGTAAGAATCCACTGTATATTCCCTAGATGCTCCCAGACAAGAAACTAGAGCATTTCCTATCTGCCTTACTCAGTTTGGTCCTACTTTAGTCCTTGTGATGGTCTGAATGAGAGATGCTTATGAGAAATGTCCCGTAGGCACTTGTGTATCTGGAGGTACTGTGTGAGAGACTGTGGAGCCTTTAGAAGACAGAGCCTTGCTGGAGGAAAGCTTTGAGAGTTTACAGTCTGGTCTGGTCTCATTTCCAGTGCACTTTCTACTTCATGTGTTCCCCGCTTTCTGCTGCCATGCCTTCCTGCCGTGATGGCTATGGAACCGTAAACCCAAGTCAACTCTTTCTTGCTTTTAAACTCACTACTCAATATAAGTCCAGAACTTAAAGAAAACAGCCATTTAATAAAAACAACAACAACAACAACAACAAAACAACCTACTAAAGTCCCTTGTGATAGAATTTAAATCTACTTAGAATCCAAATAAAAAACTTATAGGCTAAAGAGACATATAAGCAAAGATGCCCAGCCAGAAAGACTACCTATCCACACTGATAGCTACACCCCCATACTTACAGTACTCATATCTTATGAAATACTTACCCAATAAGTTAATGCCATCATTTACAATTAGCTGTCCATGACGTAAGTAGTTCAAAATAGGTTCAAAGTACTCAGGACTCCGGTCAATTAAGAAAGCTCCTCTATGATCTTGCTTATTTCCCCAGACACCTGTGATACCATTTTAATAAAGAAAATCCCCCCCATAAACAAAAATAAAGTCAGAATTTGTAGAAGAACAACAGTCACATAATATGCCATGTCTTTACTCCTACAAAAGTTATTTTATCCCACTTGAGTGACAAAGTCAGCTCAAACAAAAATGGAGCCCCAATGTGGGTTGACGTTAAGATGATACATAATTGGACAGTGAAGAGATAGGCAGAAAAGGCTAGGAAACCGGAATAAGAGGAGAGATTCCAGGAGGAATGATGATGGAGGCAGATGTGTATGTTTCTCTTAGCACATCTCTTTATAAATAAGTTTGTTATGAATATTTTATAAGGAATGGAATTGTACAAGATCATCTGACTTATCTAGGTTGGCAAATTATCTTGTACCTATTAGATCAGAGTGGTTTGGTGTGTTCTTTGATGTGACTACTTAAGTGAGTTCAAAGGGTGTAGCGGCGGAGAACATAAAGCTCGCTACAGAGTTGGGATGTGTGTCTAAGGCTTGGCAACAACACGCCAAGGGGAAGTGAGTGAAAACAACACGCTGGGGTGGTTGGATCCACCCGGGGCAGAAGCAGCAGGTACAGTAGAGTGAACCAGACACAGTTCATAGAGGCCTCCCAAGGCTGCTAAGTTAGATACCTGCAGTGCCACATGGCTCTGAGCAGAGCCGGCAAAGCATGGGATAAAGGTTAAGCCACATTTTAATATTTACCGCAGCACCCCAAAAAGTGAGAACATGTTCTACTGACCTTTGTCCTTGAACATGTGCGCCAGCATACTGTCAGGTTCTTTATTCACTAAAGTGCTCCTAAGAATTCAGGGAAAAAAATTGATTTCTTCATGTGTCTTTACAAACAAACATATTTAAGTCAAGAGTATACTTGAGTTCAGCTGTTCTCTCAAAGAGATGCATGCTACAACCTGGGAGGAGTAATGCCGGGAAACAAAAATGTGCAGTAAGTTGCCAAAATCTCTTCTCATGTGGCAATTCCTTTGATTTAATGCTGCATTGTTATCTTTTCATTTAAATACTAGCAAGACATTTTCTTACAATATTCCTGATCTTATATTATCTGATTTTTACTATGTGCAATCTGTTTACTACTAGATCTAAAGAGCAAATTGCAAAGCTGAATTGGTGCTTTATTTATGCTTTCTATGCAATGAAAGGTTAACTTCATTTAAATTTTTCTTTAAAAACTTTCTAAAAATGGTCTCAATTCACATATCTTTAGGAAGCATTGGAAAATCTTGTAAGGAAATTAAAAAATTGAAGGAACCAGTACACAGTCCTGTTTATTCTGTTTTGGCCTTTATCACTCACACACACACACACACACACACACACACACACACACACCTTGCTACCTACCTTGTTGTTGTAAAATATCGCCCTCCTACATTTAATGTGAGCCAGTCTGTGTGGGACCCTAGCAATCCTCCAGGTGGTCTAGCATCTGTCTGAGGATCTAGAGATGACATGTAAAAAATAACAGAAATATTAAGATTGAAGATTCTGGGAAGACAATGAAACAATTTTTCAAAGCAAAACCTCATAAGAATCTGTCAAAGTTCCATGACAACCTGACGATACAACCCAAGAAAGAGTCCACAAAGCTGCTAGAATAAGGGGAAGAAAGTCCTTTGTTGACCAAGAATAGTCACTTAAGGCCAGATTTCTTGATTCCACCCTTTGTGTCACAACAAAGTGAAATAACTTACAATATCCAAATAAGGAAACTGTGGACCAACCATTTTTCAAGGGCTTCTTTGTAAAGCTGACATAAATGTACATATTTAAAGTTTATAATCTGATAAACTGACATAATTCTACATCTGACTTTCAAGTACAGAGTCATAAACTGTATAGCCTGCAAGATGCCAGAGAAAACTGGTCCCAAAGACTCTGGGAGGAACCTCTCCAAGTCCGTTTCAGTCAGACAATCACTAGAAAAACACGGCACAAGCACTGCAGACAGGAACCAGTGACAAGCACTGCAGACAAGCACTGCAGACAGGAACCAGTGCACCTGAGGAGGGGATTTCAGTGGAGCTTAGGAAGACAGTACAGGATGCATGAAGACAGTACAGGATGCATGCACCTTCTGACGATGAGGAAGCAACCATTTAACACAGAGATAAAGGTGAAAGGCTATACAAAAGATGTTTAGCTGTTGGCAGACCCTACTAGTATTCAAATATTGATTATTCCTCTTAAATCTTGTGTGGTTTTTGAGTGGGATGAAATGGATGAATAATAATGTGACATTACAATCCCATCATTCTCTGAATTCGTGAAAATCTGCATTACAAATATGGAAGAATGGAGAAAAAGTCAAGACAGAAGACAATAAGCTAAAACCTTATAATCCTGAATATATCCTGAAAGATTCATTATGAGCCCACGAGATAGTGTATATCACATGACAGAACATAAACACCTCATCTTATAATATGATAAACTTTATTATATATAGTATAATATGTAAATTTTATCTCTAGCTACTTATAAATATCCAACTCTAGTCATCAAAAGGCCTTACAGCAACTATAAACCCAGACTGTATCTTGAACATGACATCAAGTCAAAACAATACTGTTACATGTCTGTGACAAAAAAAGAGTAAGATGAGTACCTTATTTCACCAGAGGGTGAAGATACCATGAAAGACTAGTGACACTGAGAGAAAAAGACAAATAGGATTCTACTGACCCAGTGAGACGTTTGGGGCATCAATACATGTAGAGGATGAAAACCTATGACATATTCCTAAGTCCAAGAAGTCACAGGAATAAACAAAAATCCTACCACAATTTTTTGTTACTTTTGGTGGGGGGAGGGGGTGTAAAGGAATTGAACTCAGACCTCTATACATTGCAGACACTGGTTCTAATTAAACTAAACCTCAGTCCAACTATTTATTACTTAATGATTTTTTTTTATAGCTAGCCTCCAAAGAATCAACTGAGTAACTGTGTTCAGTCAGGCCGGTGAGTGCAGGTGATAGAGAAAAGGTTTGCTCATATCTAAGATGGAGGCAGAGGCTATACATTTATTTTGTTGTTGGTTTTTTGAGACAGAAGTCTTACAATGGAGCTAACTATGTAAATCAGGCTATCCTGGAACTCACAGTGATCCACTTGCCTCTATTTCCTAAGCAAGTACCAACATGCCAGCACACTTACTTGCCTGAAGCAAATACAATGCCAGTAATGCTCTAAAAACACTTAAACACACACCCATGGGTGAGTCTAAGGGACAAAGTTGAGTAGCTGTCACAGAACAGTTGCTCACTTATGCACTAGGTCTTTTCTTTTGAGATATACAAATACATATGTTTTCTTCCAAGTGAAAGGATAGTGGCTGAGGCAAGGTCGTGTTTCATTTTAAGATTTAACTGGCAGTAAAGGACTGTCAAACACTATTCAAGGGATGAAGGGTACAAGTAAGTAATATAATACTAAAAAACTCTAGTGATTACTTTCAAGAAAATTTGTTTCTAAATCAAAATTACCTTATCATGTCATAGATCACAAATGTACATATCAAATGTACATATCTAGGACTCCTTAAAGGCATATAAAAGAGGAAATATATAGACTATAATTATAATTCAAGTAAGTGTAATGTGGCATATACTCAGTGAAGATCTGAATTTAGTCATCATGCCTTTTTCATGTTAAGTCATACAGTTCCTACTAAAGTATTTACCATTTTATGTTTATTACTATGGCAAATAAAGTAGGTATTTAACAAAGTTACTTACCAATAAATGGTTCTCCTTCACACACAAACAACACATCATCATCCCTGGGAAAACCAAGTTTTAAAAAGCCACAATCAAAAGTTAGAAAGCATGTTAATTAACTGATAACTTATCTGAACTATCCCTTAGAACTACACAGATGACAGGCCTTGTCACCAGCCTTGTGACCAGCCTACCTACAAGGAAAATGTCTCCAGGGCTCTATATAACCCTGACTAGAACTAAAATCAAACAACTAACCCTATATATAAAAGTTCTTTTTAAAATTGAACAAAACAAAAATTCACTATCGAAATTTATGAATTTAGCCTTATATTAATTGAAGAATGTACTATTTTTTGTTCAAAAGACATGACTGAAGCCACAGGCAACTTTTGTCTTTAAATTAACTCTTTACCTCTAAGTAAATTATTGGAGTGCTTTCTCAAATAATCAGCAGCCAGGTTAATTATTGTCATAACACATAAAACAAATTGTCATAATAAATCCTGAGAAAATAGAACCTTGAGCAACTGTGTTCTAAACTGCTACTCACTACACATCTACCATGACCACATATAAATACTTGAGCTTGCCAGCTCACTGTCCTCTTGGATTGCAGTATAGTCTCACCCTGACCACCTTGCTTGAACCATTAGTGTAACTCAAAGATCGGAGGCACCTCTGTAAGCCAGAAAGCACAGTGCAAGCCTCATACATTCTGTCGGTCATCTCCATCTAACTTACAGGAGCTATTTTGTGGATCAACACAGGATACATAGGGTTTTCTTGGAAACAATTTATGATTAAGAATTAGATTGATGTATTCAGTGATGTTAGTCAATTATCCATAAAAACCAAGAAAATAAAAAACTAAAAAATTCTAATTTATTTAGATTTCCTTTTCAATTTCTATTTTCTACTTGCTCAGTTTGCTAGCCAATGTTTCTAGATTAGAATGAAAGTTTGTTCTCACAGACAAAAATCAAACTGACCCCTCACTTCTCAGATGCCTCTCTGTTTAACATGACTAGAACCAATGACCTGTCAAGGAAGTCTGTTAGACTGGGAAGTCACTTTGCCCTGGATTTGAGTGTAGATTAATTGTCACATACAATATCATTTAAAGCATCAAATCAAAAATGTATACTCTGCCAATCAGGTGGATAACTCCAGCAAAGCTTGTTTCTCCCTAGAACATCTCCTTCATCACCTTCCTGCCCCACTACTTCCCTGTCCTACAACTGTCTCATCCTCTGAGGAGTGAAGTGAACTAGACATCTGTTTCAAGGAATAATCTACTTGGGACACTGAAAAACAAAAAGCAGCTTTAAGTAATATTGGTAGACCCCCGGTGTTCTCTCTGGTTAGACTTTTGTAGTATTTAATATCAATTCCTTGTGGTGTTTATGAAATTTGTCTAAAAATGAAGTTATCAATAAACAAAGGCAAATTAGAGATTTTTAAATCTTTAAATTACTATAAAGAAATTCTCAGTGACATATATCAAGGTACTAAATTACAGTGAGGGTTCTCTATCTGATTGACAGACTTTAAATTCAAGTGACTTCCAGACAATCCCTTGCAAAAACCCAGCTTCCCAACAGCATAAGAAACAGCACACAGCAAGAAGCAACAGTATACTATCAACAGCTTAGATGTCAGTTACCTGATCAAAGCAATATCATCAATCAGTCCGCCTTTCCCATTATATACACTGGTGGCTTTTATGCCGAGTTTACTGCTGGCTACTGAGAGCAAATCAGACAAAGTTCCGTACACAGCAACCACCTGTGAATAGACCAGATTAATTTAAACATATACAACGAATCACTGACATTACAGATTAAAACCTAAAAGATCACTTAGAAGATTCAGAGTACTGCCTGATAGGTCATTACTCTGTGCCTCGTATTGTAACACACTCAAAACTAGAAAAGAAGAGCCAGCAGGAAGAGAGGAGGAGAGAATGTAGGGTCAGAGGGAAGGGAGGATGCCAGAACCAGAACATGGCATGCGGAATCGACTAAAGGCTCACACGGGCTCACGTACACTGAAGCAGCAAGTATGGTGCCTGTGTGAGTCTGCATCAGGTCCTCTGCATATGCTATGGCTGTTAGCTTGGTGGTTTGTGGGACTCCTAACTGTGGAGCAGGTGTATGATTCTTGTGCATACTCTTGGGACCCCCTCCTCCCGTTGGTTGCCTTGCCCAGCCTCGGTGTGAGGGCTTTGGCCTTGTCTTACGTCTTGTTTTGTTGTTGTCTCTTGGAGGCCTGCTCTTTTCTGAAGGGAACAGAGGGAAGTAGATCTGGAGGGAGGAAAAGGGGGAGACAGCTGGGAGGACTAGAGGAAGGGGAAGCTGTGCTTGGGATATATTATACAAGAAAAGAATCCATTTTTAATAATAAGAAGAAAGAAATTGCAGCCAACCAAAACTAATATAGTTAATGTTAATGTTCAACACCAATTCTGAAGATAGAGCTAAACTTAAATTTAGATTAGTATTTTCTATCAGTCAACTTGTGACAAACTTTATGGTTTATAATTTTAACCAGTAATGAAAAAGTTTTATCTACCTTGGTTTTATGAGGAAATGTGTTGATGTTTACAGTAAAGTGCCTAAGCCTGAAGTCCTTATTAAGGTGTTCTTGTGTTATTTCTTTGTAGGAATGACTCATTCTTTTGGAATAGCAGTGGTTTTCTGCTGGTTAGCACATTATTCACTACATCAACCTTGGTAGAGAAGGTAACAACTTCCCACCTCATTAATTTTTCAAAAACTATTATTTTATGAAATCCAGATTTTTAGCATCTAGCATTCTGAATACAACACTGCTAGGTTGTATAAGAAACTGCTCTGTCCTGCACTGAATCAGGCAGCATCTAATATATAATGATGCACCAGCTGCATTAGCAAGGGGTTGAACATAAAGCAAACTAACTTGAAATACCTATTTGACTTAGGAAACAACAACCTGTAGAAACTAAGGAAGAGAGAGGGTTACTGCCCTATAAGGTGATTCAAAAGAGAGTGAACCCTAGAGGATCATATATGTGAATGCTTAGTTCCCAGTGGGTAGAGCTGGGAAGGACTGGGAAATGTGACCTTGTTGGAGGAAGTGAGTCACTGGAGGTGGCCTTTGAGATTTCAAAAGCCCATGCCAGTTCCAGGCTCCTGCTGTTCTGCTCTGGCCATAAGGTCATACACTCTAAGCCTCCGAAACTGTATGCCCCACGTGAATACCTTCTTTTCTAAGTTTTCTATTAGACACATGATTAGTCACTGTGTCTAATCCTGGCAATGGAAAGGTAATCAAGATAACAACAGGGTCTCTGTTCTCAACTTGTCATGGTGTCAACTTTGGACATATGACAGAGAAACTCACACAGTGGCCTATAGACAAGATGATTTTTCCTTAGAAAAACTAAGAATCAAGGGATACATTGAATCCAACTTTTATTTTAATAACAATAAATCAGTTTAAACACCTTTCTATCTAAACCTTAAAAAGTTTCAATGGCAAAGTGAATTTGTCAAAAGTTGCCATTTATTTTATGAATACCAACCAACTGGTCTTGGTACCACTAATGAGCAAAGCTAAAAACAAAGCAACCATGTAACAGGGCGATGGCTTCTGGGACCTAAGAGGCTGGAGAACCGAGTCTGAGGTTAGGCTAGACTACACAGTGAATGCACACATTCGAAAATAAAAGAAGTGTCAATCTAAGCTAGAAACAGAAGACTCTGCTAGGTAAAGTTACATTACCTGCTTCATGCCCCAAATCTCTGAGTGAAATGTCATTGTTTTCAGAGTTTTGAACTAGGTGACATCAGTTATATATAAGTTTTTCACAGGAATTTACATAGGAAGATGAAGTATATGGTATAATTGCAATTTGAAAGTGCTATTTATAAAAGGACTGAGAGTGCATATGTTTGGATAATGGAACTATGAATGACTACTGATCATTTTTAAATTTTGTTTTCCAAATTTATTTGGAAAAACCTACATTACTTACATAGGGACAGGGAAGATTTTCAATTTATTTTAAAGTCCCCATGCTCTTGATACTAGTTTTAAAAATAAAATTTACAGTTGACAATCTAATAATTAAAAATATTTACAACCAAAGGATCATCAATAGAGAAAATAGAATTGGAAGAATTGAAGAGTTCTATAAACTTGAAGTTTTCCCTTATACTGGGCCAATATACTTGGAAAGTTATTATTAGCATTTTTCTAACAATTTAAAGTCATATCTAACGGTCTCACAACATTTTATATAACACACTATTAATATAAAATGGCAAAATTATTCATGCTGATTTATCTGGCCAAAGCATCGAAAACAATTCTTAGCTAAAATAGAGAGCTCCATTCACTCTACCTACAATTATAATAAAGTTCAAAAGGAAAAATGATTTTATTCCAAAAAGGAAAAAAAGAAAAAAAGAAAAGGCCTAAACTCCTGAGATCAAGAAGGACAATGTTACCAACTGAGAACTGTAGCTGGGCGATGGAGGACACGCCTCTAACCCAGCACTCAGGAAGCAGATGCAGGGCAACCTCTGAGTTCTAGGCCAGCCTGCTCTATAAACCAAGTTCCAGTATAATCAGGGCTACACAGAGAAACCCTATCTTGAAAGACAAAGACAATTCTGACAATATTAAATGTTGGGAAGGCTATAATCGACAGGAAGATCTATGTACTACCGGTGAGAATATAAGCACCCACAATGACTTCTTTCAAAAATCTGCAATCATATACAGGGTTACCCTGCATGGGTGGACAATGCTGTTCCAGAACACATGGATCATTAAATACAGATCTTAGTGTCAGGTAAGGTATACCTCCAGAGGCCCTAACTGAAGCCACCATAGGCTATTGCCATCACAAGTACACGGTGAGAACCTACCGCTGACGGTATCACTCACTATAGAACATAAGAGAAGTCAACTGTATTGAGAAACTCTCCCTACTGACGAGCTTACAGAGTGCCAAAAGGTGCTATGAAGAATGCTGGAGAAAAAAGAAAAAGACGTCAGCCATCCTAATACAGACACCCCAATACAAAAGGGACTTGCCTGGTCGAATGTGCCACTGGTATAATAGTGACAGTCTCAGGGATAACTAACCATTTTCTGATTGGATATGAGGCCTGCTCCAGAGGGAGGATTCAAGCCTGGTACCATAAACCCAGTCAAAAGCTCACAGGCCTTAGAGGGGAATCTACTGCTGTTATATTAATTTGTCATGCTGTCAAACTGCCTTTTAAATATTCATGTTTATACCCATAGATTAACACTGTTCAGCTTTGGTCAGGGGAACTTTTTTCTGTAGTAGGTAACAGTTAACGGACAGACTCTAATCCAAGTACAAAGTCTAAGTGACTACACACTCAGCTGTGGATGAAACATGTATATTAACTTCCCCAATCCAAGTCTCAGGAGGCCTCTGGGAAGAGTGGTCACAAAGAACAGAAGAGTTAGCAGATGAAGAGTGCTGAGAAAGGCTGACTTCTGGACTTAACCGTTGAACACACCAACTCACGAGAGCTATAGATCCTTTTCCTCTAAGATACGGTTGGTGGTAGGTTGTCCATACTCAAGTACATGGCCCCATACCCACAAGCATAGAAGCAGCACTAATCAAACTCAGGGGGTTACTTTTTGAATTATATCTGAGTGGGGAAGGGGTATGAGTGCAGGTGCCTATGAAACCCAGGCACATTTGAAGCCCTAGAATTCAACTTATAGGCAGTTGTAAGCCACTGACATCGGTGCTGGTACTTAAACTTCAGTCCTCTACAGGCAGGAAGGATTCTTAACTGTTGAGCATCTCTCCAGAGGGAGCAGGGGACAGAGGTGGGAGTGAAGGGGTTGAAGATGGTTTTTAAATTACAGCCTAAAGCCTATGATGGCAAGAATCACCAGAACTGTGGTAGCATTATGTAGCCTAACCTCACTCAGACTGCTGGGGCTGGAAGACACCAATGAGTTTCAAGTCTTCCCAGTGGTTCTGTGCATAAAGCACGCTAGGAAATTCTTGTTCTTTATGCTGAAGTGCACACACAGTATTGTATATGACACAAGTTCGTTGATATGGATAAACTGCGGTAGTGTTTTCTGAACTAACATCAAGTTAGAAGAAAAGGAATTTCCTACACTACAAATGCAAACATCAGTCCAATACACACATATTTCCCAGTCTACTGAGCCTCTAGCATTTGCCATGGAGGTCCACACACACACACACAGTACTTGTTAAGTAGTAGATGAATGAATGAATACTGTATACAAAAAGCCCATGATTTGTCCAACTCATTACTGATGACACTAAATCAGGGTTGCTCAGAACCTTAAATTTTACTTAGATGTCTGAATCTTTATTACATATTCTTAATACTAACCTTTACAGGGAATGATAAAGAGATCAAAGAAAACTGGGAGGCATATAGAGAAAAGATGAAAGGTGAAGGCATAGCTGACCTTTCTGGAGCCAATATTAGCTTCCTCCTCCCCCATAATTCAAACACATCAAATGTTTTGGGAGTATAATCTTCAAAGCCCATCGGGTAGAATGTTTCTGGGCTTGTGGTAAATCAGTTGTATATTTAGTTGTAAACTGTGTACCACAGTTAGAAACGTTTTCCTAAATGATATGAGGACTTTTACTTACTCAGACTACAAACTGGCCAGCAAGAATCTTTTAAATGTTTATCATTAAATTTAGTGAGATTCTGCTTAATATAAGATTTCCTTTAAACAATGAAGACTTTTATTCTTTTTCATGGGTGTGTTTTAATGTGTGTGGGTAGGCACATGTGTGTGTTTAGGTGTGCATGCACCTGTGTACACATGCATGTTGAGGCCCAAGGTTGATTTGAAGAACCTTTTTCCATTGCTCTGTACCTTATTCACTGAGGCAGGGTTTCTCCACTAATCCCCGAGTTTGCCAACATAGCCAGGATAAAGGGCCAGCTTTCTCCTGGGATCCCTCATCTTTGCCTTCAGGGACTGGAATTACTGGTGGACTGCTGTATCTACCCAATATTTGCTTTTTAGGATCCTAACTCTGTTCCTCACACTTGCTGCTTGTGCAATACTTTCAACCCCTGAACCATCTCCCTAATCCCAAAAGTTTTTAAAAACTAAGGTGAAGGAAAAAAAAATCCAAGACCTTTGTCTGCATGTACAGGAAAATACCCTTTTCACGTCTGTCATGTTATGATGAGGATGACCTCACCATGCCACTGGCTAATAGTTCAAAGAACATACCCTGAGGAAGAAGTTGACTATAGCAATTATTAAGCAAAGAATTTTCTTAAAACATGGCACTAATTAGCTTCTGAGATCCTTTTATTTTTTACCTTTACAGCTGATGCTGGGAAAAGCAGTCAACTCTGCCACTTTCTCAATGTTTACTGTGCTTGCTAATTAATACTGGCTTCAATCTGCAGTTTCTTTGAGGTTTTAAAGTCACTTGGCACTTAGTTGATGGTTAATTCAATTAATACTGCGTGATGTAAATCTCTATAATGTACTTGTAGGCTTCTATACATATGTCAGAGAAAACCAACTGGAAAATAAGCTGTTGGCTACCAATCTACTTATATATTAAGACCTGTGTTCTGGAAGAAAACAAGACCAGCTAACAGGTTCAGTAAGCAGAGATCCCCTGCTTTTCCAGATTAGAAAAACAATGTTTTTTTTCTTAAGTACTTTGTTTTTAAATAAAAATATGAATAATAGACACCCTCTCAAACCCCCAAGGGTCATCTCACCACCTTTCATGGTATTTCATCTAACTTAGGAAAAAAAAAAAAAAAAAAAAAAAAAAGCTCTTTCATCAACATTAAAAGCACGAATCAGTTAAACAAATCAAAAATGCATGTTGATATCTTGATGCATGGTGATGAACTCTGTACCTTTCCACATCACCTAATAGCCACAAAGCAAGCTGTAAGAGGGAGATGCAGTCAAAAAACTTAGTCTCAGGACTGGGGGATTAAAAATAGACACCAGGCAAGTAAGGAGGCAGTCGAAATGATACATTCTACTTTATAGACAGGAAACCCAACTATTTCAGAATAGCACTTCATTTGGGAATATCTTAATAAGCATCCATGTCATGTTTACCCCAATCCTGATTAATATAGTGACTATGTATATGCTACATATCCACATACATAAACACAGGTGGTATGGATGGAGATCTTTTCAAATAAGAGTCATTTTAGTATTTTTTCCATCAGCCGAAAGGAGAGGAAACAACTTTGGAACATATTCTGTAGCTTAGGACTGGGTGGAGCATAGTTTTTTAAAAATATTAAATGATAATACTCTTTGGTTCAGTCTTATGTTCATTGTAAAGCATAAGTACCCATAATCATTTGAGAAGCACTTCCTCCAAACTTCTGAGATTCTCAACATTTAGGTAAATAATATTAACCTGGGAACTCATAGTCAAAACCAAAGTTTTAACTCTTTAGAAGCTTTCTAAACATTTAAATAATACACCAAGAGCAAGCAACTCACTCAATTTTTGGACAATAACTCAGTGAATTCAGAAGAGACTTATGAGGGGCTCTAAACACTTTGACTTCATGGAGTCTCACAACAGAGTTGATGCTGGTGAAAGTGCATGTCAGTACAACTGTTAACACTGGATACACTAAATCTCTCAATAAGAACACCACAAACTACACCAACTACAGAGGTGGCTAAGAAATGGTTAATGATCAGAACTGACAGCTTTTTCAGCCTGTATTTCTGAAGCACTGGCTGAGCTTATGGAAATATTATTTTTGTGTGAATATCAAATCTTTTAAGAAACTAAAATCGTAGAGCACAAACCCCCACTGTGGATCAGACTTCCAGAATCTGTTTATTCAAAACTGCAGAGTGGTTGAAAAACACCATCCCACCCCACCCCCCAACTTTAATGCCCTTGAATAGTTCTGCTATGTATACGCCGTGGGGGAATCAGAGAACTCTGGCCAATTATAGAGTGCCTTGAACTGAAACTTTAAAAGGGTTCATTACTTCTGAGACTTTAAACAGGCTTAGGTATGTATGGGGTAGCCCTTTAACCACACATTACCAGTCCTCCAGAAACAGCCAACATTTTCCAAAGAATAACTTTCAAGGGTGGGGCAAGAGGCAGCTGTTACATCGGAAAAATATTTAGCACCACGCCCTCCACGGAGGCCTAAATGCAGCTAAGGCTACTGTCAAATCAAGTCATTCCGAAGGTCTGCTGTCACTGTCCTCTAAGGTACCAAAACAAGGCAACACAATAAAACGTGTATAAAAGTTTGCACAGTGGTGGGGCAAGGGGCCTGGGGCACCTTGAAAGAGGAGGAAAGCGGTCCAGACCAGGTCCTCATTCTGCGGATGTCACTCGACTGTCCCCTGGAGTTTCCTTCTCCAGACCTGGCCAGGGTCAATCGCCTGCAGGATCACTGCCTCCTCCCCAGGCTGAGCATTACTCAGCATGGCTAAGGACAGGAGAGCGCAGCGGGAAGGTGGGAGGGGACCTCGGCCAGCTGCTCAGGTGACAGCGGCGCCTCGGAGCTCCCGTGGCCGAGCTGCCCGGGGCTGTCGGAGGCTGCGGGGGTCCCCGGGTCGCGCCCCCGCTGCCGCTTACCTTGCCGTTCCTCGGGCTGCCGTTCAAGAACAGCGTGACCCGCCGCATCGCGCCGCCCGCGCCGGGTCCTGAGGGAGCCGCCACCCTCGCTCCCGGCCCGCCACCCGCCGCGCTCCGCGCCCGCGAGACCCCTCCCGCCTCCCACCCGGACTCTCCGCCCTTCGCCACCTTCCTGGTCGGCCCCACACTCCTCACGCACGCACCCTCAGTCCCACACCCCGGGGTTGGCCGATCCTCCTTCCCACCCCGCCCCTAGGTTCCTCAGCCTGCTAGCGGCCCTTCCCCCAACCGCTCCCAGACTGACGCTGAACTGCGCCAATCAACGTGCGGTACTGGCCATCCCTTAGCCAACCAGCGTTCGGCTGGGGGGTGGGCTCAGAGTAACACTAGACGGCGGTGGAAGGAAAGAGAGGCTGAAGGATGGTTGACGGAAAGGAGTATCAGCGAATCAGGGCAGAAGCTACTGGCAAAGGCCTGCTCTAAGCGTTACTGAGCAGGCGCACGTTGGAGTGTAGGAGTGCTCATTTGCATAAAGAGACTGATTCTGAGGAAGAGGCGGGACGCCGAAGTCCCATATACCAATCAGCTCTTCGCTGGGCTTTAGCTCCTCCTACTACACCCACCCACCGAGGTAACGGTTGGTGTCGCGATTGGATAATAAGGTAAGCTAGCCATCCAGCGGATCTGTCTCGATTGGCCTAGTGATTCATTTTCGAAGTTTCCAGCAGCCAATCCAAGGTTAGGGGCGGGATTTGTTTGCAACTGAAGTGTTGCTCCGCAGAATTCACAGGTAGTCCCCAGGACACCTTTTTGCCACAGCCGCGTCTCGCCAGGGTTATTCAGGGCTGTCTGTGATTCTCTCGGGATACAGCGAGGTCTTCCTGCTCCGTCCGAGAGCACGAGGGTGAGGCCTCCCGGGGGGAGCGGGACTCGCGCCACACGTGGGCCGTAGTCGGGGAGATCCCTCCGCGGGGGCGTGGCCGCGGTTTGAATCTGCTGGCGGGCTGGTGAAGGTGGATCTCTTCTCCCGGACGAGGTGTGTCCAACTGTGCAGCGGGCGGCAGGATGCCGTCCCCGCTCCCTTCCCGGGTCTCTGGTGCTTCCTGAAACGGAGCCTCCGTGACGCTTGTAGTAGTCGTCTGAGGGAACGCGCGGGGCTCGGGCGGGAGAGGTAGGCCTGCTATCCGGCCGGGGTTCAGGGATGCCAACCCCAGACAAATCAGTTCGGTCCGCTTTGTTAAGTTCATAGTACCTCCCACCGTTTCTTTAATCAGAACGGCCCCGCATGTGTTCCCCTAGTGTTGATTGCGTTAGAGTTCCGTCACACTTTTTTTTTTTTTTTTTGGCGTGCAGTGGGATTATTTTTCATATTTTATTCTTTAACTTCCTCATCTTCCAGATGGATGCAAGTTCACACAAGCGTCTCTCTGAATCCCAGGAATGTGCCCGCAATAATTCTGGTACGTCGTGACCTGTTGCCCTCGTTAGATGAAATGTTTGAGTGTTTTGATGTGTTGCTTAACTCTCCAACGTGTTGTCCGTTTTCAGAAAATGACTTTTTTATCTTGGGAACAGGGCCGCTTGTGACCCCACAGAAGCGTGTATCGAATGTGACTCCTAATCATTGCACCCCCGATACCTTTAAGTCGCCTTTGGACTTCTCCACAGTAACCGTAGAGCAGTTGGGAATTACACCTGAAAGCTTTGTTAAGACCCCTTCAGGTAAGAGAAGTTATTGTATAGTTTGTCAAATTTAACAATAACTATAGTAGGCTGGAATTAGATATGTCTATACTGTCTGACTCTTTCTGTGTGTATTTATACTGACCCTGCAGACTTACTTATTTGGGAAAACTTTCGTGCTCTGTGCCCACCCTAAAAAAAGCAGTGGATATGGAAATCAGAGGAAGTTGAAAGGCAGTTAAAGAGTGAATCCAGTGACAAGGCTGTGTGCCTCGTTCAAACATCCCAAACAGAAAAATGGACACAGATGTTGGATTTTCTTCAGTCTCAGGAATGAAATTTCCAATGCCGAAGGAAGTATAGGGATAGAGTTCTTTGGGTTATAGAACAGCAATTCTAAAGAAGGATAATGAGACACTGGGGGAGCTAATCACACCATACTGCGTAAGGCATGAATTAGGCGAAGCCAAAGTGACACTTAGTCTGTATTGCTCTGAATTACCACTTAAAAGACTAGATCTTAAAAGACTGAAGGTGAAGTAGCTTATCCCAGAGTGAAAGAATTTTGAAAAACTGACAGTAGAGATGTGGCTCGCCAGCCCTAACCCACATGGGGGCTCCGTTCCAGTGGCCACAGTAAGTTTTAAAACTGAAACTATGAATAAATCATAAAATATAATGATTTTTGCTATGCATACATACCAATGATTGTGCTTCATTTATAAATTGGCCGCAGTAAAGATGTCTGTGGACAGGCTCCCAGAAACACACCCTACACAAGATGTCCTTCCTCAAGCTTGACCATTACAAACTACTCTCTGTCTACTTAGGTGCCTTTACAGGAAGCACTTCTTAGCTAAGCTGAATTGCTAGCATCACTGCTCTTGGGCCTAGGGTTAGCCAAAGTAAGATAGTGTCTGTGTGACCACAGTTACTGCCACAAACAGTGACTGCCTCACAGTCCAGAGGGTCAAAGTGACCTTAGGTACACAGCACACCCATTCAGAAGGATGATTCATGGTCTGGGCTAGATAGATGTTGTGGGATAATGGATTGTATGCTACTTGCAATGGTATTGCTTTAAATTGTTCCCATGGGATATTTTCAGAGTCTGGATGGCTACAGTAAGTGAAACCACAGCATACTGTAATTTAGGTGCATGGTCATTGCTATAAACAAGGGGAGATTCTTAGCATCAAGCTGTCACCCCTGCCCTTCTCTGTACTGGGGATATGGGACACAAGTGAAAACTAGAGGATTATTTGGCCTTCTGTGTGCCAAGTGCTGATCTAGAAACATGAATTGAGTCTGTGGTCAAGTGACAGTAGTTCTTTATTACATTTTCTGTGACATATGCAGATTGTTTTCTTGCTCGTGGTGACCCATCGCCTTACCATTCATTGCCTTGTTCGTTCTGATTTACGAGAGCATTTTGTTGCAGGAAAGTCACCATCTTCCCTTCAGAAGACCAGACGCCGTTCTACTGTTGGTGTGCGGGGCTCTCCAGAAACAAACTGTCTGATCCGCTTCATCGCTCAGCAGCGAAACCTAAAGAATGCTGGGAGATCCGCATTGGCAGGCGAGCCCCACTTACAGGTATGTTTCCTCCGAGCTCCTGAGTTTTGTGAAGGGAATGTTTGTTTTTATTCTGTTCAAGGGTTCTGCTTTGTAGCACCTCTCTACCCAGACCCTGGGAGAGATGACTGCCCCTGCCCTGTAGGGACTATGCAGGTGACATACTTGCTGGGTGTGTGGCTATAGTAAGATTTAGTGGGCCTTTACAGAAATGACTTTCAGGAGGGGCTTTCTGTTTAGTAACATTTTCATAGAATAAGGAAAGCTCCCCTCCCTTGGGTGTTTTTCTTCCTGTGGCTTTTCTCTGTTTCTAGTGTTTTCATAACTACTGGTTGGGCAGAGGAGAAAAAGAAGCTAATGGCTTATCTTTTGGTGCACTTAGCTTCTGGTTTGTCAGATGTTATCAAACTATTGCATGCCCTAGCAGGTGAAGGATACAGGCCCAGCTTATCACCCTGCAAAGGGAACCATTCTGATGCTGGCTTTCTTACTCTAGACCAGTCACTGTGCTGTTCCCACTTCCTCCTTCTGCTTTGCAATGTGGTCTGTGCACAAGACAATTTCCTGTTCACTCATAAAACAGAATCTTGGGGTTTCCCTGAGTCCATTTTTTGAAGGTCTATAAAGTCAGACTATTCTTCTGGTTTTACTAAATTCTGGGCATTCATGGAAAATAGTTTTAATTTCTTAAATGTCTTTGAAGCATTAAAAATGATGAACTTACCTGCTATATCCCATTCCTCAATTACTGTATATAATGAAGAGTCTGCATCAAGCATTTCTGAAGTTTCTAGAAATGTATGTGATTGAGTTGTGTGGGCTGACCTGACTGCTTTTTCACAGAGCATCATTTTTACTTGATGGAGCAACTGATAGAAAAATCGTGGTTTGTCAGGCTTGTAAATGAAGTAGACAAAGAATCTACCACAGAAACGGAACGCTGTCTTACCAATAAGGAGGGATGGAAGGTTGCATTTTTAAGAGGAAATTAAGATTTGCGAAAAATGTACCTAGATGAGTATTTTTGGGAGCCCACTCTTGCTTCCAGATATCTGTAGGGTGTCTCTACACCCACTTTAGACCGAGTAGCTCCCTAATAAAATACAGAGACCTGGTATTTTTATTAACAAGCTGTAACCCTAAACTGGACAGGTTCTGAGATCTAACCTACATCCCAGCTGCAGGCCCAGTGTTACTTGCTGTTTGACTCTAGCCTGCCTTGCTCCATGTGTGTCCTCATGTTGAATCCTCCTGGCGACTCCACATAGTCTCTCCATACTTCTTCTCATGGTCCTTGCTCTCTTCCTGGACCCTCACCACACTCAAGGCCACCTCTTTCTCCTGGCAATTCTCCCTTTGACCCCTAGTTGGGATGGGGTTTCCAGCCTTTCTCCTCTGCCCAGTCTTTGGCTGTTCAGCCTTTTATTAAGTAGTCAGAAATCATTGGGGAGCATGCTTTATACCACACTGATACAAGAGATTCTTCAATATTTATGACAGTGCCTGTATCCTTACTATAACTAGATCTCTGGGCACAGAAATCAGCATCTGGATGCGCAGAGCCCGAGACCCTATGTACCCACAACTGTGGACCTGCCAACTTCCCAAGTGA
Organism: Micromys minutus; assembly: GCF_963924665.1. Lineage (NCBI taxonomy): Eukaryota > Metazoa > Chordata > Mammalia > Rodentia > Muridae > Micromys > Micromys minutus. Next base: position 52,597,211 of record NC_137981.1, read on the forward strand.
TATGTAAAATACTTTTACATTGCCTAAAATGAATCACCTTTTGGGAAATGTGGCTAACACTGAAAGTGAATATTTCCCAAATGATCAGTGCCTGTGGTTACAAAGCATTATAGGTAAAAGATGTCCCACTTTGCAAGGTAGGTTGATAGATTCATTCTCATGTACTTGGGTCTGAGTGTATATACGTGGACATCAGGTCTGTTCCTCCACTGCGCTCACTTTGTCTCTGAGGTAGTCTCTTTACTAAACCTGAGCTTGCCATCTTGGCTACACAGGCTAGCCAGCAGGTCTCTGGAATAAGCTGTCTGTGTAGCGCCCTGCAGCACTGGAGTTACAGACGTGCGCTGTCTTCCCTAGCTTTTGCATGGGGGTCGGTTATCTGAGCTCAGCCTGTGCTTGTGTTGCAAGCTCTTTGATTTCTCTATTAAAGATGGTCTCTGAAAAAAAATAAATGAGTGCTGTGTACCACATGTGTGCAGTGCCAAAAAGTCCAGAAAAGGGACTTGCAGCTGGGGTTACAGGGTCATGAGCTCTGCCATCCGCAAGGGCAGCCAGTACTGCACCATCTCTAGGGCCCCTGGGCGGCTTAATAACAACGATTCCGTTACCGTTTGCTTCTGTGCCGGCCATTCACACCCCACAGTGGCAAGCGCAGAAGCAGCCCACTTGCTGCCGTGCTTCTGTTCACTCCAGCTCCCCACCCAGCAGCTTGGTTATATTGGCATTCACCTGACGATTATTATGCTGTGCCTTCTGAGCTGGATTTTCTTTTACAGTTAGCTTACTCTCTTCCTTTGGGGTCCTAGATCACCATGTTCTTCATCTCTGTTACTTCTTGTTACTGTGGTGAACCACCATGATGAAGGCAGCTTGAGGAAAACAAGGTTTACTTTAGCGTATGATTCCAGAGGGCAAATCCATAACGGGAGAGCTACAGTGGCTAAGAGATCATGTCTTTGTTCGCATGTAGAGGACAGAGAGGGCAAACTGGAAGCTAGGAAGCCTGTAAGCTCTCAAAGCTGCTTCATCTCTTGTACTTCAGTGAGGTTGCACCTCCTAAAAGTTCTATAACTTCTCCAAACAGTGGCACTAACTGGGGACCAAGTTCAAGTTCCCAAGCCTAAGGGGAACATTTCTCATGTAAACCACCACATTCCTTCTCGGTACCCCATCTCTTCTACCTGTCTGCTTGACTCCTCCCATTTCCCTCCTTGCTATCCTTTCCTTTTGGGGGGACACCCAAGACAGAGGCTGAACAGAGCGCAGGCTTGTTTGGAACCCAGCCCTCCCCCCTCAGACTTGCATATGCCAGCACACCCTGCTCCCTACCGTTAACAGCCACTATATCCTTGCTTGGACTTCCAATGGCTCTGCTGTGTCCAATAGCACTGAGACACTTTCTCATTTGGATTGCACATTTGTTCAGTTTTCTTCTTATATCACTGGTTATTTCAGTTTCTTTTGCGGACTCCTCCCAGTTTTTCCCCTCAAATGCTGGTGTGCCTAGATCTCTACTCTTTGCTTTGAGTACCCTCTATGTGCTGATGATCCTAAAATGTCTACAGCACAGAGGTCCTTAGAGCTCCAGACCTAGGTAGCAGCTGCCTGTGTAGTCACCCTGAGTACTGAGTCAAGTGTTTCAAGTATACTCTAGCTCAGTGATAGCTTTCTTTTTGCTATCACAAAACACATGGGAGAAACTGCTTGTTTTTGCAATCTTTTCTGGTTCCCAGTTTTAGAGTACAATCCATCCTGGTCATAATGGCATGGTGGAGGTTCCTTCCATAGTCAAGGAACAAGAGCTTGTGAATGCTAGTGGTCTACTCTCTTTCTCTTGGTATAGTCTGGGCCCCTGCCCATGGCATGGTATAGCCCATGTTCAAGCTAAGCCTTCCCTCTCCTGTCGAAATGCCCTCCTAGACATGCTCAGAAGTTTGTCTCCATGATTCTGATTCTAACAAGTTGACAGTCAGGACCAGCCATCATATTAGCTAAGGCTAAACAATAGCTTTGTATTTCTCAGCCCCTTCTCCATCCCACTCAGGCCGTACCTCCTTTCCTCTCTCCCTCTCCTGACCACTCACTAGTACAGATGACCTAGGTGTGTTTGGGTGAGTCACAGCATTGCCTCTGCTGCTTCCTTGTTTCCTTTGGAAACCCATCTACTTTTTTGAAGCCTGTATCTTCGTTCCCCTGGTCTGAGCCCTGTCTACCTGTGGCCTCTTCCTTCCCTCCCTCCCTCCCGTCAGGGGCACATAGGTTTGCTTTCTTCTGCTTGCTCCTGGTTTTGTTAGATGCCTTGTTCCCCTGGCGTTAAACCACTTCTCACTGTGGTTTCAATTCAAATGCCACTCGAGTCTTTCTTTCCTAAACTGCCAAAGCAACATATTACTTGTCTCAGCCACATTGGTGTTTTCTCCACAGCGCCTTAATGTGTTCTTCAGTCTTGCTCCACAGTATCTCTCCCCTCTCTTCCTCTCCCCCAGACCTTGAGCACCTGGAGCGATAACATAGAATATAACGGAATTCATTGGACAGAAGCCCAGAGCGGTTTTCATTTGTTTTTTCCTCCATTGGAAACACCTTTAATTAGGGTAACTTAGTTTAAGCATTTCCAAGTGCTCTTGAGTTCCTGGGATAAAAACCCAGCCCTGGCACATTCAAATGAGTTCACAAAAATGCACATTCAAAATAACTGCTATGACGCTAAGATAACCTTTTGTCGTGTAGATGAGTTGCCTCCCAGCCTGTTGGGAAAGTGGGCTGTTTATGTCATAAAGGTTTACATCATCAAGTGTGGCTCAGTTTCAGATGTCCCAATTATGAAGTAGACAGTTTGCCTTATGAATGTTTCTGGCTGGAAATAGAATCAAATTAGAAGAACAGATCATCAAACATGATTTCAGGATTTTAACAACTTTTCTCCATATAATATCCTAAAGGGTGGTAGTTTTTTGTTTATCCGTTTTGTTTTCTTTTGCATATTGATTAGAATGTTAAAATTGCCGCAGGTTCCTTATTAAGGGAAATGCTAGTATCTCAAGAGAGGAAAAAGCCTGGATAAAGTGTTTGATCGATAGTTTATCTTTTATGTGAACAGAACTTTACAATTTTAAGTCACGTACCTTTATCTGGTAGTGTAAATTCATTTTGTTTATGTGGAACCTCATGGGCAGGAATTTAGCTATAAGGAAGCAGATCTTATAAAATTATGAAGTTAGCCAGGAAGAGACAGGAGTGATGGGAAAGTTGTGTTGGAACTAGTAGGAGACATCCTTGTCCTGTTCCGGCTTTGGAGGGCGGAGGTCGTCTAGGTGTAGAGGATGGTACCTTGGAGGCAGTGTGCTGAGAACTTCCATTGATACCTTCAGATAGGAAGGGTCTCTCTGCCTTTCTCTTCCTCGCTCTCCAGCTCGGAGGGTGGCTTCTTGCGCAGAGCTTCTTTCTCATTTTCTTTGATAGTGTTTTATTGTAACTGTCTCAGGTGATGGCTGCCAAGGATCTTCTTAAGCTGCCTAGAACCCTTTTCAGAGGGACTTACACTCCCCACCCCCCAAAATAACTGAGGGTACATTTGTTCCGGGTCCCTGTAAAAGTACTTCCTACCCATTTGAAGTTTCTGTTAGCCTGGCTCGGTAGCTGTCTGTGGGTAGCCATTAGCTAATCTTTACTCAGGTTTTAAAAACTGGGAACAGAGGAGCACTTAGTGACTGCACACCTAATATTTAGACAGAATATATGTATCTGTAAAGGAGGTTCTCACGACAGCTGGTTTTCATAAGCCTCTAGTGTGCTTTGTTTTGTTTTGGAGTCAGGCCTAGCTAAGACACTGATTTCTAATGCTTCTGTGTTTTATACATTCACAGGGTAGCCCAAGACTGTATGGAAATGCCAGAGTTTTAAAAGAGCGAATGTCTGCTTTTCAGTCAGCTTTTCACGCCATACAGGAAACGGAGAAGATGGCCAGTGGTCCCTCCGCCTCAGAGGCAGATGGCGAGTCTAAGATAACAGATTTGAGTGAGTAGAGGGCTTCACCAAGGTTGACTTTGTATTTATCCAGATGAGCTTTATGACGAAGAGATTCATTTCCACAAAGTGAAAGCAACGTTTTTAGAGCATAGTTGTTTTCTTAAATAGAGACTAATACCTAAAATTTGTGGTATTTCACATAGAAATCTGAATTTCTGGTCTTAGGGCTTTGTTTTGTTTGTTTGTTTATAGTTTATCTGCTTTATTTTGGTGGTGCTAAGGGTCAAGCCCCAAGGCCTCAAATGTCCTAAGTGCTTTACAACTGAGAGGTTTCTGTTGAAAAACCTGTACTTTTATTTTCATAGTTAATAATTGTTTTAAATTTTAAAAGGCCAGGACCAATTAGCTCATGCCAGGCATCAAAAAGGGCTTGTGGCAAATAAATATCCCACACTATGTTAGCCACAAATTTATCCAGTCTGATTAATGTGTGATAGTCTGCTGTATTCTTCAGCATGTCCATATAATTCATTGTTTATTTTATTTTAAGTCATTTGGCTTTTTCAGTGACAGAACATTGGCTCTCCTGCACTTCTGGTACTTTTTCTAGTTACTTAGCAGAGTATAGTTTATCTGCTACACAATCCAGTACCTGTTTGGGAGTCCTAATCTGCAGTTTATACGTTATCTTTTTGAATTGTTGTCTAGGTTTTAATTTTGTTTTACTTTATTATTGTAATTATGATGTCATTAAACTCCTTGTATACAAGGAAGTAATCGAACACAGTGCAATGTGTGTTTTCTTTTGTGTGTGTATGTGTATTTTGGTTTTTGCACAAAAATCAAGTACAATCAGATTAGAACCTAGCTGTCTTTTAGGTTTGCCGGCATGTGGTTTGCAGGCAGGAGCTCCAAGGGTAGGATCTTGAGATCTCTAGAGGACTAGAATGGAGGGAATGAATATCTACTAAGCAGGGGTGTGGTAGGCGGCCTGCATGTTATGGGCTGGATAATACTGCAGAGACTGCCCTCAAGTGGATGAGAACCTGGTGCTGCTCAGGCCATAAGGCTGCGTGCCTTGTAAGTACCAGTGTGGAGCTGAGCTTCTAGAGGATTCTTAGAGAAGAGACACTGGTCTTCAGTCCCAAGTTGGGAAGCTGAGGAAGCTGGTTCCTGAGGCACTTGCCAAGGCTGCATCAACCCACTAGCGGGCACTGAGCAGCCAGAGTGAGGATGAGTAGGTGAGCGCAGCACTGCATTCCTCAGCCCCTTCTGGGTCTCACTGTGCAGCCCTGGCTGGTCTTCTGTTTGCTTTATAGCCCAGGCTGGCCTTGAACTTGCTGGTATCTTCTCTTAGCTTCCCTTGTGCTGATACTACGCGGATATGTGTCGCCACACCTGCCTTTCAGTTTCCCTTTTTGACCGAAATCAGGTAGAATTTTGTTTTCATTGTTGATGTACATACAAACACTAAATTGGCATTATGTTACAATGGATGGTATTTCTAAATGATAAATGTAAAAGAAAATATTTATCCTCATGTCATTTTGTTTCTATTTTTGTTTTGTGCATATAGCCAAAAAAGAAGGTCTTATTGAATATCAGCAGTCTGGGTTCCCTGTACACTCCTCTTCAAAGCGGAGAAGAATATCCTCCATGGACAGCCCCGATGATTATCTCCATGACACCAAAGCGTTTGCAGATGGAGCGTGTGCTGAGGTAATTGTGTTTCCCATACAGAAATGGAGCTGTGCCCCTCTACAGAGGCTGGTTGAAGACTGTCCAGACCAGTGGTATTAGTTTTTAGTTTCACCATATTGTTGCTTTGGTTCTCAAATAAGTGTGTGTGTGTGTGTGTGTTTGTGTGTGTGTGTGTGTGTGTGTTTTGTGTGCATTCATGTTGTGTGTTAGAGTTTTGTGTGACTTTTGTTGTCTATTGGTTTAGAAGCTAGAAAGATTACCTGCTTTTGATTACTTTTATGGGAAAGTAAAGATTGAGGGACTTCTGCATGATGATGGTTTGACTCCAGGTCTCAAGTTGTGCCCTGAAATGGCTTCTTTCTATCCACGGAACACAGGTCCCTGAGCAGATTATTTAGATGCCAATTGGAGTATCAGTTCCTGAAACTGGGAGTGCCTGTCTGCCCAGGTCCACCCACTGCATTTCCCTTGCCTACCCAGTCTTTCAGGAGACTGCCTAGGAAGCAGGCTCTTCTGCAATTCATCTTTGCTCCTCTACGAGTTTCAAGGAGCATTAGGAATTTCTGTGGATTGTGAGACAACCTAAAGTCTGTCAAGATTGTGGAAAGGCAAAAACCTATGTGAATTTTACTAACGTTGGACAAAGGCTGCTACTGGAGTTGGAGACCTTTGTGCAGCTATAGCTTTGAAGCCAGGCACATGACCGTTATCTTGCTTGTGTCTTCATTCTGTGATCAGGTTTTTGTTCATTCCCGATAGGCGATGCCTCACACCATCACAGTTTAGTTTCATAGAGTATCAAGGCGAACATGTGGAGGTCAGAGGAGAGTTGCATTGTTTTGGATTCTAGGGATTGAACTCGGTTGTTGGGTTGGCGGTGGGCACCTTTTCTATCTAAGCCATGTAGTCCGCCTAATACTTTGCAAGGGCAGTAACAACAAAGGGCAGTCAGAGCACAAGGATTCCAAGACACTGCTACTGTCCCCGCAGCACAAGTGGCTTGTGGTTCCAGTTCCTTCTGTTTTATTCAAGTTAATGGAAATGATCATTTGGCAGAAGCAATAGTAATTGTTTCTCTCACAGAACTTTGATTCATTAGACATAAATCATAATGAAGAAATGAATTCTGAATTGATATGGATATGCTTTTTGAGGTTTTCCGATTTAGAGGATCGCACACAGCCCAGCTCTCTAGGCTTCAGTAGGCAACAGAAAGGAACTACACAAACTGCTCTTTGGGACTGAAAATCATCTTGTGGGGGCTGGAGAGATGACTCAGCAGTTAAGAGCACTGACTGCTCTTCCAGAGGTCACGAGTTCAATTTCCAGCAAGCACATGGTGGCTCACAACCATCTGCAGTGGGGTTCAGTGCCCTCTTCTGGTGTTTCTAAAGACAGCAACAGTGTACTCATATATAAAATAAGTCTGTAAAGAAAGAAAATGATCTTGTGGAGTGTTCAGGATGCTGCTGGGATGAACACTCTGTCGCTAGTTCCCTGTGTACTTTGCCCTGCTTATGAGATCAGCTGAACAACAGTTACCCACATGCTTATTGAAATATCCACAAAGGCAGCGTTAGCAGTACATTAGTAATGGAGGTTGTGCTTTTGTTTCCTTTGTCTTTTCTCCCAGAAGTCATCTGACATCAGTTCAGCCCAGCCTGGATGTATGGCTGCTCTCCTTCCAGAGCTCAGGGAGGCTTCACAGGGTAAGTTTGTGTTTACCTTATGCAAATGGAAGTTGTCCCATTCATGGACATTTGTGTGATGAGTGTGTCTGGAAGCTGAAATGAGGGAAAGGGGTTCTTGTGTTACAGGGACTGTAGATGTGTCCTGGGATCACTGCTATGACTGTCCTTTACTTTTACTGCTATCACAAAGTACTAGGTAGGCTCGATGGCTTGGAGAAGGTGCCCACTGCCAACCCGACAAGTGACTTCAACCCCTCAGATCCGAGTGGTAGAAGAGAAGTGCTGTTCACAAGCTCTCCTCTGACTTCCACAGTGATTCCATGTGCACTCATTGGAAACATGCACAGTAGATCTATGCACATTTCTTAACTTTGAAAGTGAAATTAGTGATGCACTTCCAAACTGGTAGAGTAACAGTATTATAATAATAAAAAGCTGTATATTACTCTAGTAGCAGTATAAGGATAGGCCAGCAAGGCTTGGAGGTGCGTGCCTGTAATCCTTGCACTCCAGAGGCTGAAGTAGGAGATTAAAGTTTCAAGCTAACATGGGAAATAGTGAGATCCCTTCCAATTCCTGTCTCTTGCTCCTCTGGCTGAAAGTCCAGTCAAGTAGGACCCTGTGTCTGCTGTGGTGCTACTAAGAATTTGTCATTTTAATAGCTTCGGTCCTCCACGCCACATGCTCAGCATTGCTGCTGAGTCACTTCGTACCAGTGCTTTTTCTCTGTCTCCTTCTCATGTGCAGATGAAGTCTATGAGCAGGGCGTTTAGAACTGAATTGCTTTTATTTATGTTGCTGGGGTTTGATCCTAGCGTATATTAGGTGTGATGATTTGTTTATGCTTAACTTAGAGAGTGGCACTATTAGGAGGTGTGGCCTTGTTGAAGTAGGTGTGTCACTGTGGGTGTGGGTTTAAGACCCTCATCCTAGCTGCCTGGAAGTCAGTATCCTCCTCACAGCCTTCAGATGAGATGAAGAACTCTCAGCTCCTCCTGCACCAAGTCTGCCTGGATGCCCCCATGTTCCCTCCTTGATGATAATGAACTGAACCTCTGAACCTGTAAGCCAGCCCCAATTCAAAGTTGTCCTTTATAAGAGTTGCCTTGGTCATGGTGTCTGTTCAAAGCAGTAAAACCCTAAGACAGAAGTTGGTACCAGGGACTGGGGTATTGCGTGATAAGCCTGACCGTGCTTTTGTTTGGAAGAATGTGGTTTTGAGGACTTTAGATTTGGAAAGCAGTGGAATCCTATAAGTGGGGCTTAATAAGCCATCCTAGTAGGAATATGGAAGACTTTGTTGCTGAGAGTGATTTGAACTGTTCAGACATAGCCCTAAAAGTTTCAGTGGAGAAGAACAAGTTTGGCACCATGAAGAGAACCTATAAGAAGCTATTGGTGAAGCCTAGTTGCAGTAGAAGACTCCAGTGTATTGGAGATGCCAGCACCATGGGATGATCACCAAGAACAGCAGCGTCAGTAGAGTGAATTAACCTGAGCTTAGAGTGCTACAGAGGGCAGAGCTGGAGATGTGAGCTAAGCCCTTTGGAGGAGCTCAGAAGATCATATGTGGATCCCAGACATTGAAACAGGAAGCTGCAACATTAAAGTTGTCTTGGAGACCCTAAGATGTTAGAGATGCCAGAACTTTGGGATAGCTTCTGAGGAAAGCTACTAACAGGGAGTGAAGCCAGCCCAGGAGAAAGTTGTTATAGTCAACAAAGATGAAACAGGAGTTAGAGTTATGAATGCCTCTTTGATATCAGCCATGGAGATGCAGAGCTTGGAGTCTGCCTGGCTGGTTTCCTGTCTTGCTTGCTTTGAGGAGTACAGTTAAGTGATTGGATGAATCTCTGAAGAGACTTTGAATTTTGGACCTTTTTTTAAGATTTATTTTATGTATGAGTGCACTGTAGATAAACCAGAAGAGGGCATCAGATTTCATTACAGGTGGTTGTGAGCCACCATGTGGTTGCTAGGAATTGAACTCAGAACCCCTCTGGAAGAGCAGCCAGTGCTCTTAACCATTGAGCCTTCTCTCCAGTACCGACTTTTAACATTGTCGAGACTACTATAGACTATGGGGACTTGGGAATTTAAACTAAATGTGCTTTTTTATTATGCTAATAAAAATTACATGTGTTTGAACAACCCTATGGGGGCCAGGGAGTAGAATGTGATGGTTATTATATGCTTGGCCCAGAAAGTGGCACCATTTGGAGGTTTGGCCTTGTTGGAGTAGGTGTGTCACTGTGGGTGTGGGCTTTAAGACCCTCATCCTAGCTTCCTAGAAGCCAGTCTTCTAGCAGCCTTCAGATGAGGATGTAGAACTCTCAGCTCCTCCTGCACCATGCCTGCCTGGATGCTGCCATGCCTCTGCCTTGATGATAATGGACTGAGCCTCTCTGAACCCGTAGGCCAACCCCAATTAAATGCTGTCCTTTATAAGAGTTGCCTTAGTCATAGTGTCTGTTCACAGCAGTAAAACCCTAAACAAGACTTTAGGTAAGCATTCTATCACTTAGCAATACCGATAGCACTAGGGTTTGTGAAACAGGATCTCACTATATAGCCTCAGCTGCCTTAAATTGTCATCCTCCTGCCTCTGTCTCCTGAGCTCCAGGATCACTAGTGTGGTGAGTATCTTGTGCCTGAAAGAAGCAGATTTGTGCATTCTCACCTTTCTTTCCCCTTGGAGGACTTGCAGTGACCGACTGCGTAGAGGGCACAAGATCAGTTGATGCTGTATCACATGACACACCTGTAACAGTGCTGAGCTCAGGCACAGCCAGTGCCACCAGGTCTCCAGCGATTCCTGTGTATGGGAGCAGCAGCCCCTCCACCAAAACCTTTGTGCTTCGTTCTGTGTTGAAGAAACCTAGTAAGCAGTTCTCAGAGAATGGAAAGGTGAGAGTTACATTTCCTGAGGCAAAGGGGTTCAGTCATTTGCTTTAGAATAGTACCTGAGATCCTCCATGTGTCACACTGGTGTGCAGGGAAACTCTCACGTGTTTGTTTGTTTTTTTAAATCACAGTACTGTTCTGAGATTGGTTCTAGTGTCAAGTAATAGAGTAAATCAGTGTCTCAGTCCATGGCTTACTCATGCCAAACATGTGGGTGGGTCTTACCTGCTTCTTTGAGTGTAGTAACCTAAGGCAGGAGGGAGCTGCCCGGAGCTAGGTAGTGTTGGGGTGTATGTAGTAATACTGTGTTGTCTGTCGTGCATATCCGCCCCTTCTAGTGGTCAGAATATGTGTTTCCCTGAAGAAAGGACTTACTCAGGAGGTTGCTGGTTAGGAGGCTTGATTGGGGCAGAGCAGTTCTTGGGGTAGTTATAGTTTGGAATGTGAGCAGTACTCAAAACCATGGGCTGGGCAGGGATTTTGGGTGAGGCAGAGTGTGAGTGGTCCCGTGCAGGCCTGGCTCACTTCTACCAGGCTCATACTGTCCCTTCCTTTATACTGTGCCCTCTGTAATCTTTTGGATAAATACAGACAGATATCTTTCTCAACTATATAATTCAGGCAGAAAATTCCATGCCGTATGTCCACTGTGGTGCTAACCAGCTGAAATGTGCCCATAGCCTTCAGTCTGTTCCTGAGGAGAGAGCTGGGCATCATTGTGGGGCTTTGAGAGTTCTGGATTCCTACTGGGTTGATGAAGAATACACATATAAATTTTTTGAGGTTGTTGTCATTGATTCCTTCCATAAAGCTATCAAGAAATCCTGACACCCAGCGGATCACCAAACCAGTCTACAAGCACAGAGAGATGTGTGGGCTGACATCTGCTGGCCGCAAGAGCCATGACCTTGGAAAGGGTCACAAGCTTCACCCTATTGGTGGATCTCACCATGTAGCCTGGAGAAGGCACATACTCTCCAGCTCCACCATTACTGCTAATACACGTATTATTCGTAAAATTCATATCCAATAAACAATTTAGGGCAGTCAAAAGAAAGTGCTGTTGTCTTAGTCAGGGTTTCTATTCCTGCACAAACGTCATGACCAAGAAGCAAGTTGGGGAGGAAAGGGTTTATTCAGCTTACACTTCCACATTGCTGTTTATCACCAAAGGAAGTCAGGACTAGAACTCAAGCAGGTCAGGAAGCAGGAGCTGATGCAGAGGCCATAGAGGGATGTAACTTACTGGCTTGCTTCCCCTGGCTTGCTCAGCCCGCTTTCTTATAAAACCCAGGTCTACCAGCCCAGGGATGGCACCACCCACAATGGACTGGACCCTCCCCCCTTGATCACTAGTTGAGAAAATGCCTTACAGCTGGATCTCATGAGGGCATTTCCTCAAGGGAAGCTCCTTTCTCTGTGATAACTTGAGCTGTGTCACGTTGACACAGAACCAGCCAGCACAGCTGTTCTCATCCTTATGGCTAAGCTCCCTCTTGACGTTCTCTACGTGGTATGTGCAGTGCTCATGCTTGGACCTTGAAGCCTGCCTGATCTGACACCAATAGAACACACCATAATTTTAGCCACTCCCAATCATTAGTTTGCTAGATCAAAATGGGATGATTTTAACTTATACTCAGCAATTTCTCTTCTCGATTTTGGCTCTCGATTTATTTACTAAACTGTAGAGGCCAGGGGCTGGAAAGTTGGCTCAATAGCACTTCCTACTCTGCATAGAGCAAACCCAGGTCCAGTTGTTAGCTCCCACGTGGCAGCTCACAACTGTGATGCCCACTTCAGGGGATCCAATGACCTCCACAGAAGAGCTGACACACATGTGGCACACAATGAGGCGTACAGGCAAAACACTCAGACGCTTAAAAAAAAAAATCCAAAAATAAACCATAGAGGAGAGAAGGTTTTTTCACTTGGGCCTTTTCAGCATGGTGTTTTAAAACTAAAACAAGTAAGAAAAAGTAATGGTACTCTTTAAAAAATGTCCAGCAATCCCAATCTTTTCAGTGACTTTGTACTTTACTAAAGGAGTAAAAGCTTTTGATTGGTCATTCCGATTAGGAATACAACGTCTGCGATGACAGGGCTCATCTCATCCCATATTCTTCAAACTGTTGCAAAGAAGGAGGAGCAGGTATGTTACTCAGTTATTTTTAAACTAAGGGTTTTTCTCTTTAGAACTTGCTATAGTGCATCAGGCTTCTGACAATCTGCTCAAGTTTTATTGTGTCTGAAATGACCTGGGAACAGAGCAGTGGGGAGGGAAAGTGTCCTGAGAGAGCCTCGGCTCATCTTAGGCTTCAGAATGTGTTCAGTGCTAGATGAGGACCTGGGCTTAATCCCCAACGTCGCACATGCACAGAAAGAAGTGAACTCTGTTACCTGTCAAATTTTATTAACACTTGAAATAATTGCCTTATTCGAAAATCAGTACCATTTTAGTTAAAAGTATTTTCACCCATATGAACTTTCTCTACAAATGGTGTTGTTATACAAATAGCTGAGTATACCACATTCACACATTCTAGTATAAGCCTTTTAGGTAAGAAAAACAGTTTAATTTCTTAACATATTCTCATTTATTGTCTATAGGTAGAGACAACTGTAAATCACCAGGCTGTCTTAATCTGAGGAAGAGGAAGAGAGTTACTTTTGGAGAAGAATTAAGCCCGGAAGTGTTTGATGAATCTTTGCCAGCAAATACTCCATTGTGTAAAGGAGGAACACCTGTTCGTCCAAGGACCATAAAGACCACCAGTCCCCTGCAGTCCCCAGTTCATGAGCTGTTCACTCAGCCAAACTTTGATGATGATAAGGAGGAGAATCTCGTAAGTGTGGAAATCCCGGGAAAAACTTGCTCCTACTTCCATTAGGCTTCACCTTTTCTTTGCATGAAAATTGTGGTTTGAAATTATGAAGTAGGTCAGATGACATGCCGCCACATTTCAATCTCTTGTGTACAGTCGTTTCATGAAACCCAAGTGCTGTCAGTTGTAAAATGTACCTGTTTTGTATGGCTAAGACACTCAGGTGTCTGAGGCATTAAAATATGAAACAATATCCATCTTAGAACTGAAATAATGTATTTTGTAAGATGAAGAAGATTTTTCAAGGAAAGTAGGGGCTTATCAGTAACTTCACGCTGACGTTTTAGCAGCAGATAAACCATGTGCAGTCTTTGAAACACCGAAAGCATCAATATTTCACTTAAGTTTCAGAAGCCCTATGAATTTAACCCCAATTTAAAGAAGTTTAAATTGTCACTAAAACTTTTCCATAATATTATAATTTTGTTAAGGAAATCTACATTAAGCAAACTAATATTGATTTTGTACACACTTTTCTAAATAAGACAGAAACGCTGTGTAATAATCTCAGTCTATGCAGAAAAGGTGTGAAAGCGGGATTTTTTTTTTTTTTTGAATTGTCATTTTTCTATGAATGAACAGTAACTACTATCTTATAATTATGTGGGAAGGCTTTGGAATCTTGTTTATTTTGCCATCTTACCATGATTCCATCAAGAAAGCCTCGTAGTGCTAGATGGTGTTTTGTTTCTTAATGATTTTCTTTAATTTGCTTTTAGAAGTTTGACAGTGGAATTTTAAGTAAACCAAATCAGTGATTAATATGATCCTTTATTGGGGTGGTTGCAGTTGGCACATGTTTTCATTATGAAGGTGACCACTCAGAGTTATACAGTTATCTTTGTTTAGACCTTCATTTTCTGTTAGGTATACAGCATTCTGCCTGCATGTTTTCCTTCAGACCAGAAGAGAGCACCAGATCTCATTACAGATGGCTGTGAGCTATATGTGTTTGCTGGGAATTGAACTCAGGACCTCTGGAAGAGCAGTCAGTGCTCTTAACCACTGAGCCATCTCTCCAGCCCATGCTTATAATTCCTCCTACCAAAATAAGGCATTTTCTTTTGTGGTGTGTCATTTACATGTTCACTGAACTTAATGGTATTTAATTTGTACTTTTTTCCTTTGCTTAGGAAAACATAGAACCACCTCAGGGACCATTTGCAAATCTGAGTCCTAGTAAATCCTCATTCTCTGAGACTCCTCCAGGTATTATTTGTGTTTGTCGTTTGTGAGGGGTGGTGAGTGTGTGTGAGTGTGCATGAGTATGTGTGTACAGCAGGGAAGGAACATTATCTGTCCTGTGCTGTTGCTCATACTCTGCTTTAACTCCTTTAAGATGGGCTCTCTTACTGAATCTGGAGCTTGGCTAGTGTCCAGCAAGTGCCAGAAATCCTCCTGTCTCCACTTCCCCATTTCATTGAGATTAAGCATACATGCAGCCTTGCCTAGCACCCACTTTGCTTTTTTTGAGACAGGCTTCGTGGTTAATATAGAGCTTGGTCATTAGAGTAAGATGGTTGTCTGGCAAACTCTAGGAATCCACTTATCTGGAATCTAGGAATCCTCCCAGCCCTAGAATCACATCTTCTGCCATTAGATGCCCTTTTTATTTGTTTGTTTATTTTAGCTTTAGATTTATTTATATATATATTGCTACCTGTGTTTATGTATATACGGTATGCCTGCAGAGCTCAGGAGAGAATAGCAGATCCCCTGGCAGGCCGTTGTGAGTCTTCTAGTGTGGGTGCTGGGTACTGAGCTTGATCCTCTGGAAGAGCAAATACTCTTAATTGCTGAGCCATCTCTCCACCCCAGTATCAGGCTTTTTTATATGGTTCTGGGCCTCAAACTCCGGTTCTCGTGCTCAATGAGCACTTTGACAACTGAGCTGCCTCCCTAGCCCCTTAATTCTTGTTTTTAGCACATAAAACTCAGTCTCTTTATTCTTACATTTTTATATGTGGTACAGCAGTATGTTCTTGAACTTAAGAAAACCAAATACTATGTGTGAAAAATTATACCTTCTCTCTGTTACAAGTGTCATTGATAATCATCCTCTACTTCAAGTTGATAATGCACAGTGCTACTGATCGCTTAGCCTATTGAGGATCAATGATATAGAGTTCTGTGATCGCACAGCTGACGAAGTCAAACACTGTGTAAGGACCGTTCCTAAATGATCACAAGTCTTACTACCCACATAATCACAGCATTCTTATAGCATATACCTGCCAACTCTATGTCTTTTACGATCAGAAGACAAAAACATTTCCCGATTTTGCTGATATACCACACTTAGCTGATAAAGCCATCTTGTGAGCACTTTAGATTATGAACCCTGCATTCCTGTGTCCTCCCTTCTGAGATCCTTTGATGTCTTATTGGTGCAGCTCGGGTTTGTGAGCTTAGACTCTTAAAGCTGTAAATGACTAAGTTACAGGTCAGGTTTTGACTCCAGTCTGTCATAGTCTAAGCTCTGAGTGTAGCAGACTTTTATTTGTGCTATTTAGGCATCAGGCAGACCTGAGGGGCAGCTGAGTGTCCGCTTTATGCTCTTACTGTACTCAGGCTGTTCAGCAATAGGAACTCTTTAAACACTGCTCTTCATTATCGGTTCCTAAATATGACATATAAGAGCAACTACGACTCAAAAACCAATGTGCGGTTCTTTACCCTGCCCTCGTGTGGGTTTGTGCTAAGAGCCTGATTGCGCTTGTTTCCTGATACCAGGTGCTAACACTTGCAGTTCTGTAACTAAAGATGAAGAAATCTGTAGTGTTGGCAGACCTACACGGGCTTCTCACAAAAGAAAGGTAAATACATTAAATCTTCGTGGTCATGGTGGTGGAGAAAAGCCTGGTTTTTGATAGGTGCTGTTAAGAAATAGTATTTTGTCTTACCCCCGCCGAAACCTGGAATCATGTCTTGCTGGTTTGATTTTAATTCTACTAGAAAAATCCACTAGAACAAGAGCTTCCCTTCTGAATTGCATTACTATGAAAGGCAAGCTACTTGCTAATTTAGTTTTAGATACACATGACTGAGTTTTATTATGCGTGGAGACGCCCTGGCTGGGACCCTTAACTGCTTTAGTTTGTTTTTTGTGCTGGCACTCAGCTGGCAGTGTTTAAGTGTCACTTCCATTGGCTGTGTGTCTTTTGTTTTATTAAGTTACACGTCATTGGATCTTTGTCAATATCTTTGTATATAAGCATACTATACCATTATTGGGTGTCTTGATGAAAACTGTATGCTCTAGCCAAATTTATAGTTTATGTTTTATTATAAGATTATAACAGTAAATAAATACCTGGTGAGTTAATAAGCTACTTGTTCTTACTAATTTTTCCTTCCAATATAATATCCTTCTGAATCTATGCTTGATAAGTTGGAAAGTGTTAATTAGTAATTCCCTCTTTTAATTTGGGTTAATGCGCCTCTATTGAAATAGAGGTAGGAGGTGTGGCTCAGTGATAGAGTAGGTACCCAACCCAGGTTTAGTAAGGAACACTGAAGGTGGGGGGCAAGCAGGATAGGCCTATCATAGGAAGAAAGGTTAAAGTGAAAACTGGGCCATATGGTGAAAGGCGACTGTGTTTTATATGTCCTTACTTTGATTCCCTTTATAGCAGTTGCTGGATTCTGCAGGAACAGGTGTTTGCAACTCATACACTACACAAGCTGAGCCCTGTAAAGAGAAGATGAACGGGAAATCTCAAGAAAAAAAGCAGAGAAGCAAAGCACTTCCTAAAAAGAAACAGGCAAGAATGCTTTTCACATCTTAATACATACAGTCTGGTACATTTCTTCAGTGTGTGGTAAGGGAAACAGGGAAGTATCTCTGCTAATTACCTGAGGCTAGTTCTGCATCTGTTTCATCTTACTGTCCTCCAGCACAGTAGCAATACACAGGTGCAATTGTTCTCATCTTAAGTAGTCTACCTTCTTTTTCTTTTGCCATGTATCACTAAGTAGTCCAGACTGGCCTTGCATTCACCATCTTCCTTCCTCAAGCCCGGTGCTGGGAACTTCAGTGCCAAATCCTTCGTGAATGTGCACATCTTCCCTAATGCTTTCGATCCTTGGGAAGAGGTTGCTTTCCTGTTCTCCCAGGTGCAGTGAGCCAGGCCATCCTCAGCCGGGCTGTTAGCACACATTCATTGTGACAGTGATAGAATAGCTATCACGAGTGGCTGTAGGACAGACCGATCAAGCTCTGTGAAAGGGTCCACATGCCTCCTGCACTGTGAGCTGCAGGAGATGATGGTAGCACCCTGACACCCAGGGTGCCCTCAGCCCGGCATCTTTAAACTCTCCATGCGTGCCACACTTGGCCGGGACCTGCCCCGTGTCTGGTAGGGGAATGAGTGAACAACCACCTGCTACTTGGTATTGTAGCCTCTAAGTCACCTCTATCTAAAGTAAAGATTGGAAGCCAACTTCACAAATGCTGTCACTGTTGTGTGTTTATCTGTTTCTACATCTTTAATACCACTCCTTTCCTGTGGCCTTCTGGTGGATGCCTGCTTAGACATACTCACCTAGCCTCCTCTCTAAGTTGAGCCTTGTGTCTATCCACTGCCCACTTTATCCTCTCACCAACTTACAAGTCCTTCCACCAATGATATCCTGACTCTCTGGCTCCTCTTAAGCTTTCAGATATCCACAGCTTTGTTTCCTACGTTTCCTGAATTTCTTGAACTATTTCATCCAGTCTTGTAATTGCATTTCTGTGTCCTTTTCAGCCAGCTTGTGTACCTGGCAACGGTTCAGCTCCAAATTAGTTATTCCTTCTGCATGTAACGCCACTGCCGAGACAGATGTGGGAGTGGTTCCATCGAAGGTCATAGCGTCAGGTGTTACCTGAAATTGAATCTCATCTTGTACTTTACCTAAATTACTTTTCCAATAAATATGGGCATTTAGTTAGTAAGATTAGTGCAAACTTTTATAGTGTTATTCGCAATAAACATTTCAAAAGCATTCAACATAGTAAAACACTCACTTGTAATATTTATTAAAAGTTGATTTTTTTTCTTCCACACATTTTTAGCATATGTATTCCTTAGAATTATTTGCTTTCTGTGACTTCATATGCAGCATGGATATTACTGATCAAGTTTTAAAATCACGTCTTCTTGACTTGAGAACTTATGTCCAACTGCCTATTTCACAGTTCTAAAGCCCTTTAACATCACCATTTTTAAAAGGAACCCCACTTAAAAACTTCATGAGCTTCTCTCTTGTTCCATGGAACGAAAAGGATTACTTTATCTTGTTGGGTAGCACAACTACCCCTGAGTCATCAACTTCAAAAAAGGGGTTTTCCTGCTTTATTTTAGGCCTAGGGAAATGATGGAAGATTATCTTGCTTTATAAGTTTGTGTTCATTCAGTCATATACATGGCCACTTGTTGCAAAAGACACTGATTTTTTTTTTTAATCTATAGCTTTAAAAAACAGTTATAAAAAGTGCATATTTATTTCTTCCTAGCAAATCAGTGGCCAGAAAATTCAGGAAGGAATCAATATTAGATCGCCCTAATCCCTTCCGAGACCCTGCTGGATGACTGTAACTGTGGGATAAGCAGTAGAGGTGGAGTGGCAATGGAAAGGGTGTTAAGCAACAGATGACAGCCTTCAATGAATTTCTAGAAGACAAGGCAGATGGGAACATGTTGACGGATAGAAGAGGTGGAAAGATTTACAGTTCAGAATGTGCTAGGAAAGGAAACTAGAGAGATCTGGGAACCAGCCTGCTTCTGGGACTCCCAAGAGACCCTGGCCCAGAATTGGCAGGTACAATGGATGAGAAGCGTGAGAAGCCGTACTGGGGGAAAAAAAAGATGAATTGAAGACTTATCTGTGGAATAGTCTGCACAGTTGGCATGCTATCCCCCTTTCCCACCCTGATGTTCAGAACAGATGTTGCCATCTAGGTTAAAGCCTCTTTCTGGCATTTGTAAATTCCCACAGTCTTGACAGGCAACTCTTACCCTAACACAAAGCCTAACAACGGAGACTTAAGCTTAAATGGCACTGCCTTGCCCTACCGTACCCACATATGAAGTTCCCAAGGAAAATTTCCATACGGTAAGGAGACTGCGCTGGAGCACACAGGAGATTTACCATCAGTGTAGTCTGTTCTTAATGAAGAGTCAGATCATTTACTGAAACCAATACTGTTTTAAGAGAAGAGAGCAATACTAATAAATTACACATAAAACAAAAGCCTGTCCTCAGAGACTAAAGAAAACCACACATATTTTGATAGGTTAAAGAAATCAAAGGGACTCAATAAAAAGGGAACAGAAAAATAATTATTAAAACTGGAAATTTAGGAAGTTGTGCCTTCATCTGACTTCTCAAAACTGCTGAGCCATTGATCTCCATAAGTGGTCCATGTCCTTGAGCCTGTAAGTAGACAGATGGCTACTGCTCACTGCGTGTCGTCCATACCAGGGCAGAGATGGATCAGCTGGCTAAGAGCTGACATTCCCCTCTAGTGTTACATGGATGACTTCAACTCGGGGAAATGTTGTATCTTGGTCCTGATGCACCTGGATGGTTCCCACATACATGAAAAGGCACTATTTCCTCATGGTCAAGAAGGTTAGTGTCTTAGTCACTGTTCTGTGACTGTGAAGAGACACTCTGACCAAGGCAACTCTAATAAAAGAAAATATTTCATCAGAGCTGCCTTACAGCTTCAGAGGTTTAGTGCATTATCATGGCAGGAAGCATGGCAGTGTGCAGACAGACATGGTGCTGGAGAAGGAGCTGAGCGTTCTACTTCCAGATCAGCAGACAGCAGGAAGAGCCAGACACTAGGTCTGGTGACCTTAACTGTTCTCAGACTCTTGCTGGGGTTCCAGTAAGAAAGCTGTGTGGAATAAGGGAAGCATTAAAATAATGGCTTCCTTATTAATTCTGAGACAACAGCTGAACATGGGGGCATCTTCTCATGAAGGTGTTCATGATCTGTCTCATCAACATGACCAGAAGCCCACATCTCAAACCCATCATGGTTCATCTCAGATGGCTCAGTGGGTATCCGTACTCTGATATGGATGTTTAAAAGAGCAACAGCAGAGACGTGATAGAATGGCTTTGGACTTGTTGAGGTCTGGCCTTTTGTATATGTACAGTGCTAGGTGGCGGGTTGTGGGAAATACTGAAATATTCTTTTGTGCTTGTTTAATTGTGCATGCATCGTCATTGGCTGAAGAAAAGCCAATCTGAGACTGTTCAATATTGTATGAATTAGTTCATTGTTTGCTTGTATTTAAAGAAAAATCAAATCCGTTTTTACCACATATGCATGGAGAATAAAGGAATTTCCAAAGAGAGTACAAGAAAGGCTTAGCATAGGAGAAGTGGATAACCCATCCAACGGACTTCGCTGCAGTTCAGAAAGGAGGGAAGAAATTTTAATAGAATAAACTAAAAATACAGCACTTTTCAAAATTGAAGGGCTTTTTTCAAGCTAAAGGAGCCTAAGAATGCCTGTTCTTTTAGTTACTTTTCAGTTGCTATAGCAAAACACCATGACCAGGGTAACTTAGGAAAACATTTAATTGTCACTAGGTTCCATAGGGATAGAGTTTAAGATAGTTTAAGATAGATAGTGGAATGAAGGCATGGTGGCAGGGGGAGGGGGGGAGAGCACATGCGTGCCTGTGTGTTGTGTGTATGTGTTTTTAAAACCCACCCCCATAACATACTTGACATGACAGCCACCAACCGGAGACCATGTATTCAGATCTCTGAGACTTACAGAAGATATCTAATTCAAGCCACACTCCTGGTTCAGTAGAAAGGCAAGACAGACATGTCAGTATAAAACTAAAGCACACGGATAACAGAGACTTTGCTTATAAAGAGACAATCCAAGAAGCATCAAATTTCTCAGAAATTGAAGTGCAGAGATGCTCAATTGCACTTTCAGCGACCATTTGATCATCAGAATAAGGAAAGTACCCCCATGGCAGGAGGTAGCAGAGATTTAGAAGTTGGTAGACATGGACAAAAAGGTACACTCAAAAAAGGTACACTCTCTGGGTGGTGCAGATCTGGGCAGAGGTGAATTTTGGGAGTATCTGGCTGAATCTAATATTCATTTACCCTTTGGCTTAGCACTCCTGGTTCTAGGAATGTCTCAGATCCACTGACAATACAAAAAGATAATGTGTCCAAAGTCATTTATATCTCAGACAGTAAGGCAGAAGATTAAGCACAAACCAAATGTCACCCAATATAAGTTTTGATTGATAAAATAGACTATCCACAGAGTATTACAAAGCTGTAAAAAATAGTGAAGAAAACTTCCATATGCTGCTATGGAATGATGCCAGAATAGTCTCACATACTTAGCAAAAAAGTTATAAGCTGTGTATAAGAAAGTTACTGCTTCTCTCTCATCAAATCTGACTGTTCTCATGAGAAGTAAAAATATAGACATGACACCAGTGGTGCTTGTGCAGTGTGCAGACACAGGAGAAGGCCATCTGCAAACCAGAGACTTAGGACAGAGCAGCCAACACATTGATCTTAACCTTGAAACATCTAGAGCGATGAGAATCATGATAGCCTACTGTTGTAGTCAGGGTTTCCATTGCTGTGAAGAGACACCGGAACTGTGGCACCTCTTCAAAAGGAAGCCATTTCACTGGGGCTGGCTCGCCTTCAGAGGTTTAGACCATTATGGCAGGAAGCATGACAGCGTGCAGTGAGACCTGGTGCTGAAGGACCGGAGTTTCTACATCTCCATAGATAGCAGGAAAAACTGTGGATGGAGCCTGGGCTTAAGCATCGGAGGCCTCAGAGCTCATGCCAACAGTGACATATTTCCTCCAACAAGGCCATACCCATTCTGACAATACTCCATCTCCCAGTAGTGCCACTCCCTATAGACCAAGCATTCAAATACATGAATGTGGGGGCCATACCTTTCAAACCACTACACCTACTGAGCCTGTGATGACTGGTAGGTTAGTTCTAATACTTCCAAGAACCTGTTTATATTTACACAAATATGCACATAACAAACTTGTGGGTTTTATTTCCTTTTTAAGAAGTCGAAACCAGTTTATCCAGGGCTGGTAGCAGTGCTTACCTGATAAGGGGCATTTATCACTAAGCCCTGGGACCGGAGTTTGACCCACCTGGTCTACCTTGTGGAAGACAAAACTCAGTTTCCCTCAAAGTTGTCTGCTATCTTCCACATACATGCTATAGCATGTACACACACACTAATTTTTAAAGAAAAATATGTAAGCTCGTTAGCCTATAGAGACTAGTAACTAGAATAGGAACATGCATGCTATTTTTTAGATTGGACTTGGGAAGCCATGTACCTGTTTTACATGACTAAGTAACAGTTCTTTAAAAGTTGATCAGAATGAAGCAAGTTTGCTATATCAAGTGTGTAGCTTAACCTTAAAATGCTTTTAAAGCTGGAAATTGAATTTGTTACAATATATTCAAGGACTATAAATACAAGGAAACGGTGTGAGACACTAATAGAAGTTAAAGTATACATTTTTATTTAGAACTAATGCCCCTGGACTGGATTGATGGCTCAGTGGTTAAGAATACTGGTTTCTGTTCTAAAGGACCCAGGTTCAATTCCCATCACCCACATAGTAGTTCACAAATTGGCTGCAGCTCCATTTCCACAAACAGACTCACAAAATATTTCTTTTAAAGTGTTTAATACTTCACTGTGATTAAGACTAAATTTGGAGCCAGGTGGTGGTATCGGCGGCAGCAACAAATGCCTTTAATCCCAGCACTTGGGAGGCAGAAGCTGAGTTCGAGGCCAGTCTGGTCTATAGAACAAGTTCCAGGATAGTCAAGGCTGCACAGAGAAACTCCATCTCAAAAGAAAAACTAACTAAATTCAGTGTGAGTTCATCAATATGTTCCCTTTAAAAGCATGTTCTAGCCCTTTCTATTGATAAGGAAGGAGTCTCCTGGTCCCACTGGTCCCTCTGCTGTCAGTGTCTGTCCGTTAAGATACCTGGGTTGCAAGGAATAAAGGGTTCTCAAATGTAGAGCAGCATCTGTAGGAAGTGAACTCCAGTACAAACAAAAAAGCTCCAAATAACTGAGGTCTTATTAAAGGAGACCACGTATGGGATAGGGAGTGCCGTGTAAATCCATAATAACGCCTCTTCCACAAGTGTGTTGACATTCCAGCTCACTCTTCTGAAAATGGAGAATAGCGCCTGCCCTCCATTTCAGGTAAATAGTTGAGTCATTTCAGCTCAGTGAGTGAGAAATCACCTAAGCTGCTAAAATTATCAAATAAATTGCTGGAATAGCAAAAGGAACACTTAGCAAAGTGTGAGGCATTGTGGAGTCAAACAAGTGTGTCCAGATGATATATGACAAAGGATAGCCAACATAGTTAAGGAACCCAAAAGCAAGAAATAAACCTGACTTTTAAAATAGGTGATGGAAGGGAGGAAGAAAGGATGGATCTATGGATGGGTGGATGAGTGTATGGATGGGTGGATGGATCTATGGATGGAGATAGATAAAATGAGCAAAGGACATTGATAATACTGCTCATAAGAGTATACACAAGGAGCCAGCATGTACATGAAACAGTGCCCATAGTACTAATGGGTGATGGTGAATTTTGTTGAGAATCTAAAGGAAGGTATCCACTGTAGAAAAAACACTATAACCCAGCAGTCCCACTTCTGGGCATTGAGAAATGAAATCAGCTTGTCAAAGGGATAGCTGAACTATGCTTATGTACTTGTAATGGCCACCGTGTCATTAACCTAAGTGTACATGGAAGGACAGATGGGAAAAAAGGTGTATTTAGTCATAGTAAAACATATCTGGTCACAAACATGAAATACTGTCAGTTGCAGCAGGATATTGTGCTAATTGAAATTAGCAGACACAGAGTCATTTGCAGTATCTGACATGGGATTGTAAAAAGTCAGATTCCAAAGTAGTGAGTCAGTAGAGATGGGTGAAGGATGTAGGTTGGTGCAGATTGGACCCTTGTTAAAGGGTACAGTTTACCAGGCACAGTGACACATACTTGTAATCCCAGCACTCAAGCTGAGGCGGGAAGATTGCCACAAGTAGCTCCAGGCCAACTGGGTTTATATATATCGAGGTCCCATCTAAAAGGAAGAAAGGGTTCTTTCTGAAATAAACCACACAAGACAACATGGTAACTAACCAGGCTTTCAGGTTCCATGTTATAGTAGACACAGGAACATAAAGATACTCCATGACTATAGCTACTCAAATCCAGACTTCAGATAATTCCATGAGAATGACTCGCCAAGTAAGTGGGTTTTTAAAGCTCCCTCAACCAGCATCCCCAAAATAAAACTCCAGAGTAAGAAACTTAGAGCTTTATCAACCAAGTAGGTTGTGTTTAGACTTGATTAGAATCCAGTTTTGGGCAACTATAAGAGGGTGTTTTTTCACTAGCTAAGAAGTCCAAATTGAGGCAATTAGGGGAAATTGCTGAGTTGTATTTAACTTTGAGATCACTTTCAGAAACATGCAGTTGTAAAAAATAAGGAAGGATGCCAAGGACTTTTGTCCAGTTCTCCCTAATGAGGACTCTTGGCAAAAGTAATAAAGGATCACAGCCAGCATGCAGAAGTATCAGGATACCAGGCACGTTACTGACACAGCCTCTATTGTAGTTTATAGCCATGGCCCCTCCTATCCACAGCGCCTGGCAACAACCACGCTTCATAATTATATTTGAGATTAGGTAAATATGAGACATGCATTATGTTTTTGAGACTCGGCATAATTTTCAGTGGCTTTCTAGGTTATCTATATCAATACTTCTTTCTTACTGCATTTTATTATAATTATTTTTAAAATCTGATTCTCAATCTGGATACAAGGCAGGATTTTTTCAGATTAAATGATACACTATTTATCCAAGGATCAATAGTTAAAATTCAGGAATAGGAGATTATAAATGAAACGTAAGTTCTGTGTTTCTAATTGCTGAAGTTGCTTGGTAGGTACATGGATTCAGTATAGGATTCTCTCTCGTGGGATATTTAAACTTAAAAGTCGAGCAGCAGTGTGCTTTGTGGGGAAGAACTGTATCATCACTGGGGCTGCGTCATCATCGGAGCAGAGTTTTCTAACCTTTTCTTTGACATACAGTTTTGTCTGTCGTCCATGTACCAGGATTGCATTGAGTCTTCAGTTTCCTTTTGAGATAACATTTCACCGTGTTACCTAGGCCAGCATTGGACTCCCGGGCTACAGTGCTCCTGCCTCAGCCCTTTTTTCGGTAGGACTAGAAGCATGTGAGCTACATCTAACCTTTTTTTTTTCCCTAAATGTGTATGGGTTCATTCATCTATGGATGTGCCTCCTGTGTCCCAGGTGCCTCCAGACCAGAAGAGGGAGTTACAGTAGGGTGTGAACCACCATGTGAAGCTGGGACTGACATCGGGTCTTCTGTAAGAACAACCTGTGGCCTTTAATCACTGATCATCTCTCCAGCCACCTCCCCTGACTATATTTTGATAAGTTTAAAACCATTTTTTGAAATAAATTATGGGACTGGAAGAAATGAAAAGCAGTTCCTTCTGCCTTCTGCCCTGTGTGAAAAATACCTGACTTGGAAGGAAGGAGAAAAGTAGAGGCAAGTTCCGTTGTCTTCCATCCACTCCAGGACCTGAACCAGCCTTACTTACCATTTCAGATCACATGGCTTCTCCCAGGGTTCCATCTGTCTCCAGTTCTGTGCTGTAAGGAAGGTGGTGTTGTGTTGTGTTTTATACTCAAGTCAATTTTAGTTTGGAGCCAGTTTTTAGTCAGCTGATCAGATCTTATGGCTAAGATCAGTGCTTAGATACACTGTAGGTTAGACCTCCCTTTATTTTGCTGGTATATTAGCTTATGACTTTAAAACAGAATTTTAGTTCTTACTCATATGTCTTAGTTAGGGTTTCTATTGTCATAATTAAATACCATGACCTAAAAGCAAGTTGGGGAGGAAAGGGTTTGTTTGACTTACGCTTCCACATCACTGCTCATCAAAAGAGGTCAAGACAGGAACTCAGGCAAGGCAGGAAACTGGATGTAGGAGTTGGTGCGGAGGCCATGGAGGATATCGAACCACCAGCCTAAGAATGGCATCTTGCACAGTGGGGTTGGCCCTCCCCCATCAATCACTAAGAAAATGCTCTACAGGCTTACCTCTCATAGAGGCATTTTCTTAACTGAAGGTCCCTCCTCTCAGATGGCTTTAACTTGTGTCAAGTTGACATAAAACTATCCAGCACATTCACATTTTAGCAAATGTTAGGTAAGCTCAGCATAGTTCGTTTCTTTGACATTCATGTGTTTAAAATAATGTGAGGTCATGGGTATGCCATTCGCTTGCTGGAAGCATTGCGTAGACTATACATTATCCAAACATTGTAAGCCGTAGGTACTTTTAGTTAATAGTTTGAAATTTTCTTAAGGTATCTTTTCTCTCAAAGTAACAAGGAATTTGGAAGGTTTAGGATAGCTAGCACCTAGCTCTGGGTATGGTCAAGCCCTGTGCTAACCAATTCACATCTGAGCTCCTTTGAGAATTTTTCTCTCAAAAAAAAAAAAAAAGGTAATAAAAGCAAAAGGCCACTAAAAAACATGGAGTCTAGTTTTTGTTGTCTGTCTGCTTCAGAGCATGAGGCCCACCATGTGGTTTACATGCCCTTTTTCCCTCGAAGAAAACTTTCCACTCTTCTACCAACTCATTTACAAATCCCTTTCTGTCTAGGAATGGGACCTGCCCATTTCCCTCCTTCATGCTGGGATTTTTGCTGACTTGAGCTTGTACAGGTCTTGTGCATGCTATCTTGGTGACATAACTGTAGCCTCATGGAGTGTGCCCTACTGTGACTCCCATTCTGCAGAGGACACTAAGGTGCTCCGTTGATATTACTTGGCAATTAAATGATAGAATTTGAACCCAGACGTCAAATGCTTCTCTTCTGCAACACATCTGTGAACCCCACCTTAAAATATTTCTTTTCTCTTGGCTTCTCCATCCACTGACCAAGCCAGTATTTCCTCATCTAGTCCATGAAAGGTCAGCAGATGTTTCATAAAAAAGAAAGTTTAATGGAAAAAATATTTAACCCAGCACTTTCCTTATGTGCATAGAGATTATTTATGCTAAGAACTTCTCACAAATATCACATGTTCAATATATATTACACATCGCCAAGGGCAACATTCATCTTGTAGCATTCTAAAATTATTTTGGCATGGAATGTTGTGTTTGGTTTTGTTTTTACAAGGTATGTATAGATAACTCAAGGAACATACAGTTCTGTGCCATTTCTGTGTTCCCGAACCTCATCCATTCCCTTACTCCATTAGTGTCGCCTAAAATCCTATAGGCAGTTTCTTCAGGATAGTCTCACAGGTGTGTTTGCCTGCCTAAGTATGCAAGAAACACTTCTTTTCCTAGGCTCACGGTATTGTATAGGGCTGTGTTAGGAGCTGTTCCTGCACGGTCGCCAGCACCGTATATGCCAGCTCCCACCTATGATCTGTGTTGAGTACCTGCAAGTACTGTTCCTTTTACTGTGCCCCGAGTGCTTGCCCCAAGATTAGAGTGGAACATTGTTCTTCCCGTGCATTTTGTCTTGAAAGCCTGGCAGCAGGATGCTCTCTTGCCTGTGTGCCTGAGACTGTGGTGACTGCTCTTAAACCAGGAGTCCTTAAGCACCACATCCTGTCTGCTTTTAGTTCGCACAGCACATGTGCTGTCCACTGGCCTTACCTCAAATGTTAAGATGGATTTACTTTCTGGAAGTAATACTTGTCAAAACATCTTTTATTCCTTTTGTTGTTAAAAGTCTTCCTTTGTTTCTGTATAATGTTTTAATTTCCCTAAAGTTTTTTTTCCCAATATGGAACATTTTTAATCAAAACTATTTCTCAGTGCTGGTAGGGCATTCAGAATTAAATATAATCCTGCATTCCATAAGTTATTAAAACACTCTAAAAATTTTTGTGGATATTCACATTTTTATAAGTCAGCTGTCTTATTGTGGCAGCCCGGCCTCTTTTACTTGAACTCAAACCTAGAGCCTTTTGCAAGCTAGGCAAGTGCTCTTCCACTGAGCTAATCCTAAGCCTATGTGATCTCGTTATTTTAATCATGATTAATTTATTTATTGCTTTCATAAGTTCATCCAGATTTATATTGCCTTTCAGTATTATCTAAGCACCTGTTGTCTCTTCAACAGGGTTTATGAACAGAAAGCAGCCTCTCATAGCATTTCAGTGGATAATTCATGCTAGATTAATCTTTTTATTATTTTATATGTATGGATTAATTGTTTTGCCTGTGTATATGACTGCACATGTGCCGGGTGCCATTGGACACGCTGGGACTGGAGTTCCAAACAGTGGTGAGCTACCATGTTGGGGGCTAGGAGTTGAACTGAGGTGCTTGAGAAGAACATCCAGGGCTCTTAACCACTGAGCCATTTCTTTAGACCCAACATGCTAGATTCATTGAAGGTTATCATACTTAGAAATAATCTCATTAATTAGCTCTATCCAACTGTATAGCATCTAATCTGCCCTTTTACTTTAGCATATCAATGCTCAGTAGAAATAAAGTCTGTACACTATTGAGTTATGATTCATAGATTATCTGACTGTATGGAAGCTACCTTTCTGGCATTTGAGCTTAATTTTTTAAACGAAATGACTGATTTTAAGTTTTTCTGTTAAAAAAAGCTCATAAACTTTCAAGAAGTAACTGTATAAATGATAGATGTTAGGCATAAAAGGCGAGAATCTATCATGGCGCTGAATCATTCTCAAGTCACACTGTCTTAATGCATATCTTTTCAGGTTCTAAAAGGTTACAGAAAAAAGAAAAGAAGAGGGAAAAAAGTTGTTGAGAAATGCTTATATGGGCAAAGAGACATCGCATCCAAGAAGCCACTCCTGAGCCCTATTCCTGAGCTACCTGAAGTCTCCGAAGCAACACCTCTGGCTGACTGCACACAGAAGGCATGCTCAGGTACCGCTCTCCAGCCTCTAGCACATTCTCTCTCCTACCCTCTGTGTTACCACTGTACTCTCTGTCTTTCCCTTTTTCCATCCACTTTTATAAATAAGACTGAATTTGTTAACAGCAGGGCAAATTGAAGTGTGGAACCTGTGAGGAACTTAGACTCTTTCAGAATCTGATAAAATCCAGACACAACATTTGCATGTCTTTCTGTCCATCTCCTTTTTGCTTCTTAAAGAACTTTATTATGATGAATTATGTTTGTGTTATCACACAAAATGGATTAATAAGATAATCGCTTATTAATGCATAGAGTTAATGACAAAAAAAAAAAAAAAAAAGGAAATCCTAACAGTTCCTTAGAATTGTAATATAGAAATGGGCATAAGCTGAGCTTGAAGACTTTGGAAGTAATTTTCACAAGTAAAGACCAAGTTGACTTATACCCTAAGATTTGTTTATTTTATGTGTATGAGTGTTTTGTCTGAATGTTATGTGTGTACCATATGCATGCCTGGTGCCTGCTATGGCCAGAAGAAGGCATCAGATCCCCCACACTGGAGTTAGATAGTTGTAAGCTGCCATGGGTTCTGGAATCCAAACCTACATTATGTGAGAGTAACCAATGTTCTTAACCACTGAGCCATCTCTCTCCAGCTCCTAGAATGTCTAAGTTTTAAACTGAGGGTTTTTGGTTTTGTTTTGTTTGTTTTGATCAAACTGTTGTTTAAAAAAAAGAAAAGAAAGTGCCTCCATTTGAAATTTTGTATGTAGCCATTTTAAAGTGGCTACCTTTGATCTTTACCTACCTTCTTAAAGAATTCAAGACGAATATTTATGTTTATCTTTATAGACTCTGACTTCCACTGGTATCTCCACTTGAGTACAAAGCAAGAGCTTAAGAGCTACTCAGAATAACTCATGTGGGCTCCTTTTCTTTTCCTTGTGTGGCTTGCCTTGGAATGGGATGGCTGCTGTTTCTACCTCTAAACCCAGCCTTAATTCTGTGTTAAAGTGCTACTGCCTTCATTGACCAAAAAATACTTTGATGATGGTTTTTCCACCTCTTCCTGCAATTTTCTCTCCCCAATACCTCCTCTGTGGTTTTTTTCTTGTGTGCTGGAATATATAACTTGTGTGTGTGCGTGCCAGTTTTTTAGTTATAAAAGAATACAGTCATTGTAAGTCATGACCTGTATGAATCTCTGACTCTACATAGTATTTCACCTGGTCTCCTCAGGGATGTGTTTTCAGGTTGAAACTGAGTTTTTCTAATTTCAGGTTTAGCTATTTTTTATATGTATCTCTCACCTTTGGTTTAATTTAAAGCATTTTTTATATTCACTTGAATGATGAGCTAAAACATTGTCTTGGATAGAGATAGGATCTAATAGCATTGATTTAAAATCTTAAGAACCAAATTACTCTAGAACAATGCTTCTTAACCTGTGAGTTGCAGCCCTCTTGGGGGTTGAGTGACCTTTTCACAGGGGTCACCTAAGACAATCAGAAAACACAGATATTTACAGTATATATTATTAACGGTAGCACAATTTAGTTAGGAAGGCAACAAAAATAATTTTATGGTTAGAGGTCAGCACACCATGAGGAACTGCACTGAAGTGTGGCAGCATTTGGAAAGCTGAAAACCACGGCTGTAGAGCACGTTCCTTATTAATTTCAAATCTTCCTGGTGGTTTTCTCACCTATGAAATGCATCCACAAAGCTACATGCGATGTTCTTACCCAGAGGATGAAGCTTATTTAGTCAGAAAGGAGAGACAAGGTCTGGACTTAGAGGCTGTGGCCCATGGCTCTGTCTGCAGTTACATGGGAATTACTGGAGAACATGAGCGCTGTACCAGTCAGCTGCTGTGTCTTCAAGTACCCAAGAATTCTGATTTTTATCACCATGTTTCAAGAAGACATTCATAGAATTTCAAAGGTGTATTGTTTATTTTCAGGTGAACAGTAAATGTCTCACACTATTGAACCTTGTGCTATGGGAAGCACGTTGGAGAAAAGGAAACTACTTAAGACAGCAGTCTCGTTTTCATAGTCTGTAGTTGTGTGCTTTATTAAGTCATGCGTTGAACACATGTTTTCTTAACCAGTGGGCTGGAGTAGTAAGAGGGACAAAGTGACAGATGGGAATGGGAGCCGTGTGGTGAGTGTAGGCTGTGTAAGATCTGAGAGCTGAAAAGGACAGTATTCTAGAGAGCACAGTTATGAAGTAAAGCGGTGCTTGTTCAACAGGCAGTCACTGTTCCTTTGTAATTGAATCTGAGTGTGTTTCTGTGCCCTTAGATGATTTCAACAAAGGTGCTAAGCTCGAAGAAGTGACCTCTTTTGAAATTCCCACGAGAAGGAAAAGCTGCTTGCCACAGAAGGCAGACCCGCCTGAGCTGGATCCAGCCCCTGACCAGTCTCCCGTCTCTGACTTGTGCTGCTGCTTGTTGCCTCTTACTGCAGCTTCTGAGGGAGAGCCAAATGCCAGCCCCAGAGACACAGGCAGTGAGGGGAACACAGGAGTGGAGAGCAAGTGTCAAAGTGCAGAGGAGCCAAAAACCGGGACCGAGACCGGAAACAGTCTTGTGCCTTGTGCTCCTGTGACCCAAGGTCACATCGTGTCCAATAATCCAAAGCCTCTGGGCAGCCCTCAGAGCCAGGACTTTTTCAGGGCTGGTCAAAATTTGGAAAATCCTTGTGAGATCCTTACGGTTTCAGAGAGTGTGAATATAAAGTGTGAGAAAGAGAGTGAATGCCTAGCTCCGCAGGGGAGTCTGCAGGGCAGCCCTTACTCAACAGACTCAAAAAGAGAAAACAACTGTTCAGAAGAAGTCCTCACTGAAAATATAAAAGACTCCACAAGCCACCGTGAGAATGCGGGAAGGAAATGTGCAGAAAACAGCAGCGCTGCCAGTGGTAGAGCGAGGAGACGGAGAAGACACACTATGTACCGTGAGGGTCAGGGTTCATGCCTGGAGCAAAATGAGAAGCCTGCGTGTTCGTGCAGTGGGGAAAACTCTGGAGAAATGAGTTTAGAAAATCCCCAGCTGATTGCAGAGCTGTCTGCTGCCATCGAGCAAACCTTTCAGACAACAAGCAAAATAACCAAAGTGAGGCGCAGCACAAGGTTCCAGAGAGACGTGGGGAGTACAGGGCTTATGTGGATGTCTCTAAGTCTTCCCACTTTCCCGGAAACCAAAAGGAGAATGACAATTTGTACCCTAGACAGCAGGGAATTTGAAAGTACATCCTCCAAAGACGAGACTGCATCCTCAGGACAAAACCCAGGTCCTCGGCCATCTATCTCAGGCCAGGGTGTTGGTTCTTCTGAGCTACCTAGGAAGAAGAGGAGGAAAAGCTTTTGCGTGTCTACTATCACAGATGCTAACAGCACCACTCAGCCAGCCCCCACACTTCAAGAGAAAACCCTCTTTCCAGAAGGGAGAAAATGCTCAGCTGCCCTGGGGGGGCTGGGCCTGGGAGAACAAAAGCAGGAACAGACAATTCCACCCAGCATTGGCTCTTAAGGAAGAGGACTCGGCTTCCTGTGTTCTAGTTCATCCCTATTCAAACTTCAGTGCATCACACGTTTCTAATAAAGATCATTTGCATTATAATGACTTTAAGTAGAAATAAGTGAATTTCTTGTCTTCTGCCTCTAAATATATTTGTCTTTTGTTAAAGCATCATTTCTAGACCCAACAATGTGTTTCTGAAGTTTTATTCTTATAAGTACACATTTATCACTAAAGGCTTAGACTATTCTGGAAAACATCCTTTGGAATGACTTACTCTTTTCTTTGGATTAAATTGACCAGCTTTGCTGAGTTCATTGTTTGTCTCAAATCAAAGTTTTCCTTTGCTAATTAAGTGAAAATGAGGCCCTGTATTGAAATTTTAGTTGTGACTGGAACTCCATAGACACACTATTGTGAATAAATATGTTATTAAAGATAACTGTGCAGTCAGTCATTCTTCCAGATTGTTCAAATCAGTCACAGGTAATTCTGAGTTTAATTCATTGTTTCCTGTTAAATTTATTTTTGAGAAGTAGAAACTTAAAATTGATCTAGAAAATTAGTTTGTTTACCAACATGGTGTAGGTCACTGATTTCTTCTAAGAGCATTTTCCTGCAGTTGAACTTTGCTCCTTATCCATACAATTGCCTGCCTGTTCCCTCAGCACCAAGCTTTCCACCCTAGTCTTGGTGGCCACACTTTAAATATCCAAACTGCCTGTATACCTAGAGTCTGCAAATGTACATAAATCGTCTTATCATTAAACAATGGTCCCAGAAATCCTTTAAATCATTAGCTGTCCTTCAGCCTGATAGCAGAAACATGTTAACAAATAGAGCTCTCAATAAATAACACGCCAGGGAAGAAAGCTCCTGCTGGGCGGCCCATTTCCCCCTCAGAGGTGGAGCTATTTGTTAAGGCCTTGGCACCGCCAGGTCTGGAGTCCCTGCTGAGAAGAACTGATGTATTTTACATTAACAGGCAAAGTGATCCCCAATTTCTTTGACTCAAGGGTGAATTGTCCAAAACTTTCTTTTATCTCTACATGGAAATCATTTATGGGCTTTTCTCTCCCATATGTGTAGTCACTAAGTCAGTGCCACTAAACACACCAAAAGGAGAAAGAATTAGCTTGTTTAGAAACTTTAGGTTGAATGATTTTTTTTTAAAGGGGTGGGGTCCCAAACACAAACTTAGAAACATGTTTAAAAGGTTTTAAGAACAGTCTTTGTATTCTGCCCTTGTTTGGGATAAAGCTCAGAAGCTCTGATTGCTATTTCTCTCCCTTTCCATGTTATGACTATGTTAACGCGGCTGCATCTGATGGGGGACGGCTACCAAACTGAATTCTCAGAAAGTTCTAGCTGATTGTGACTCCACTCTGTTTGTTTACTGTAAACTTGGTCTCATTCAGTGCCTACATTAAAACTGTAAATCCACCCTACAAGTCATGTTCATTCCAAAATGTTTCATTATAATGGCTTTGTGGATCTTTGTAGACATCCCCTAGACCTCTACCTTCATAATGCTGTGACCTCATGTGTGGTGCCCCCCAACCATAAAATTATTAATATCTTGCTACTTTGTAGCTAATTTTGCTGTTATGAATCAGTATTTTCCAGTGGTCTTAGGTGACCCCTGTGAAAAAGTTGTTCACCCCCAGAGGGTTTGTGACCCACAACTTGAGAGTCACTGCCTTAGTTTCTTAATATTAAGGAATAGAATCTACTGTGTCCACCTATTTCAGACACTTAGTGTAAAGCTAACTTCTGTGTCTGGTCATGGTTGCTGCATTCACCCCATGTTTGTTTTGTTTTGGTTTTTTTTTTGTTTGTTTGTTTTGCTTTTTGGTTTGTTTTTCTATTAATGATAACCTGAAAACACTATTTCTTTGCCTTAAATCTTTCTTTTCTACAAGTAGCTAACCCTGGATTAGTTTAGAATGTCCCCAGTCTTCCTTGACCCCTTGCCGGTATTCTCATTTCTTCCAGAAGATGGCAGTGTGGTTCCTGCAATTTTCCTTCCCTGTGCAAACATGAAGGCCAGGGCTGCTTGTTCCTCCTGTTGCTTCAACTTCCCAGTATTTTTACTCGGTTTTTATTAGGAATTGATGAGCGTGTGTGGAGCAATCGTATAGCTTAAATGAAGTATAAACATCTTTCTGTATACAGAAACTCGGCTACCGTGCCTCTTCCAGATTTCTTGTGCCCATATAAGTGTGGTTTGCTGGTGTGGTCTAAACACACACACACAGAGTACCATAACTGTCAGTCTTACTGTGGACAACCCTGATGTCCCTCAGTCTTTCTGCCCTGTGTGGAATTACGTATTTGGACATCTGTAACATGGATGTGAGTTGTTTCCTGCTTCTGCCTCAGGCTCTGTGCTGAAGTAGCTAAGTTCTCTTCTGTAGATTCTGGAAAGTTCCTCTGATATACAGCTAGCATCTCAACCTTTCAAGGTTCAGTTTACTGAAGTAAAACAGCTTGTAAGAGCTGACTTTAAGAACATAGTGTTTGAATCTTGGAACCTGTATATATGGTTGTGTACCACTTTGGCGGCAGGAGTAGTATGTCTAACAACCCAACCTCATCCCTAGCTCTTACAGCTGATGGCTGGAATGCAGTTGTGCTCTGCATTTTCTAGAACGTTGCAGGAATGGACTCTTAGATTAGTGATTGGTAGATAGATCAATCTTTTGGGTCTATTTTTTTAAACAGCATAATGCTTTTGAGATTTATGCTGCACGTTGAAATAGTTGTTACTGTTTCTTGCTAGATATTACTTCACTGCATATTTAAGTTATCAGATTTGGGGCTTCATTGTGGATAAAGTTACATGCTATTCAGATGGTTGGTTTTATAAATACATACTTCCATTCACCTTGGATACTTGCTTAGAGATCGAATCTCCATTTGTATTTTCCAGTGGCTGGGAGTGAGCATTTTCCTCTGTTTACTGCCCTCGTACACTTGTCTGTTGGAGTATCTTACCCAGGACTTTTGTTCTTAGTGCTGAATATATTTTGCTACAATTCCTTTACTAAGTTTTTTCTTACATATATTTTCCCCAGTCCATGGCTTTTTTTTTTCTTTCTTTTTGTCTTGTTATTTGAAGAAAAGGTTTTCATTTTGTTGACATTTGAATTTATTTGAATTTGTTTTCTTTCTTTTTTTTCTTTTCTTTAATGACTCATGTCTTTTGTGTCCTATGGATAGCCAGGCATGGTGTTTCATGTCAGTAATTCTAGCACTGGGGAGGCTAAGGCAGGAGGATTATTGTGAGTTCCAAGGTAGCTTAGGATATTTAGTGAGTTCCAACCTTTTCTGATTTTTCTCAAAAGGCCAAAAGAAAAATACATTTCCCCAGCCCAAGGACAGATTTGCTAGAAGTTTCATAGTTATATTTCTTGATCCAGTTTTCTATTTACTTGGAGTTCATCTCTGTGTCCCATGGATTATGGGGAAGCCTTTGAGTGGAAATTAGCAAGCACTGTTGAAAAGCTCATCTATTCATTGAACTATGTTGATACCTCTGTTGAAATCATGAATCTATATGTCTGGGCCCTATTCTGTTGGTCTCTGTGTTTACCAGTGACACAGCATCCGGAACGCTCTTCTCTGGCTGTGAAGTTTATCACTGTTTACTTATGGGGATGGACTAGAAGCTAGCTGAAGCAAAGGGTTAAGCAAATCTCTCTGGGGCCTTCATCATACCCAAGGTACACTCCCTTTTGGAGACCATGAGTCAGGAGTAGAAGCATCCAGAAGAGGGGTGGGAAGCCAGCTTCCCTGGAAGCCTGTTCTTGAGCCCAGTGAAAGTTTACTGCAGTTCATTTTGGCCTTAAGTCCTTGACCCTTGCTTACAAATCATTACCTTTATTTAGACGTTGTCTTCTACATTTGAGTTCAGAAATAGGCTTGTTTTTTTGTTGTTGTTTTTGTTTTTTATAAAAGGTAAATTTGTTTCATTTATTTTCACAACGTATTATAGTTTGGTTTAGTATGGAAGCTGCCATTCCATGCTCAGAAACTAACCTTAAGGTTTGAGAATTGTTTCTTAACATAGGCAAATTTCCCTGCACCAAGTCATCCCAGCATTTATTCAGCAACTACTATGTGCAGGCATTGTTTTGAAGACTTTCGAGGCTCTTTTTTCTCCAAGAGGCAGAGTAACCCTGTAGGCAGGCTTATATAAAGGCATCCCCAGCTCTCCTCAGCCCTCCAGGTGGGGCCAGCTTCTGCTGAGCAAGCTACTGTGCTTCCTAGGAAGTCTTCAAAAGGCACATACTTTACAAACACCCTTTCATCAGAGCGCAGGCAGGCCTCATCTCCTGTAGGCTTTGGGTATGTATTCTCCCCCTCTGTTATGTTTTAACCAGTGAGTACATCTTAGTGAGGCCTCCGTTTGAAAGACTTATACAGAACTGAACATAATAAAAATATAAAGACAGGCCTCATCTTCTTACAGCTTTTAACGTCTCCTGCTGTCACATCTTGGTCCCAGCAAATCTTACTCTGGGTTTCAAGTCTTAGATCAAATGACATTGATATTACATTCAAATAAACAACTGTGCACACATATACACCCACAGCAGAACACTCTCAAATTCACTGGCAAACTACAAGGGCTTACATAAACTGAGCACACTGTGCCGTAACCTAACAATTTCAAGTATGTCCAGTATCTCGCCTTTGGGCATTCTTTAATCCTTTTCTTTTTTAGTAATTCAGCAATAACCTAATTGTTCAAGGAGATGAGTAATTACTGTCATTGAATGGACATTTTTTTCTTATGTCGTCAACTGAGGTCAGACCCTAAAGATTATTGCCCTAAAAATTTATTACAAAAATAAGAGATTGGGATTTAGGTCTTTTCTGAGAGTGTCTATGTTTTGGTATGTTAAGCATTATGTTACATATGAAAAGAAAGATGAACATGAGTCCTAAAAAACAAAAATAGTTTCTGTTATGTAAGGGCTGGCTGGAACATTGTCATAAAGATTGCAGTGCCTAGCTGAAAGTACCGTCTTCTAGTCTCTGCTTTCTCATGTGTCCAGAATGTTTAAATTGAGTGAGTAGTTTGCATTGTGAGGAGAGACTGTTCTGCAGAGCTGCAGACAGCTGGTATGTTAGGTTTAGATAAAGGAAAATTCAGATTTCCAAAACCTGAAGGTTTGCTCTCTGGGATGTCAAGGAAGCCTATTAGAGACTCGTTGGTTAATTTCTAAATTTGTTGGCCTTAGTCACCCATCTTAAATATGCTTTAAGTTTTTCCTGCTGCTTTGTGACATTTCTGCTTCGAGAGAGACATTATCATCTAAAATCGTACTGCACCTCCAGTTTTCTGATATCCTGGGTGGTAAACAGAGCTAAATGTCATTTCCTTCGCTGAAGGCACCTTGGGTGTTTACAAAACTGTTCTTCTAAATGTCTGTTCCAAGTAGTGGAATAATTTTTTCAGTATGAAATTGACATCAAGCAGTTGAAATTTCCTAGCAGAAACTGAAGGAACAATTTTTTTCAGAAGGTAAGTTGTATGATTTTCTACCTGACATTTGAACAGATACAGCATGCCTATTTTCCGCTGTTCCTGCCATTATTGTTTTTTTTCTTGTTTTAAAGTTAAAAACTGAGAATGAAGATTTTCAGACTGTTCCCCAACTCAAACCTGAAAAACCTGGTGTTAGTCTTGGGTGGTTTCCAGTGACCCTCTGCCTCCTTCTTCCTGCCCCCTGTGTCGATTTGGAACTGGGCAGCCATTTTTGTTTTTGGAAGGGAAAGGAGACAGATATAATGAATGGCTTTTATTGTGCAATATTTCAAACTCTCTTGAATGCATTCGAATGGGATGGAAACCGTTCTGCCCTGTGTCATAGCCAAAACAAACACAACAGATTCCCTAAACCTGGACATGTGTTTCTCTCAGACCGGCAGCAGAGTTCAGCTCCCAGGATAAGAAATTGGTTTGACAATTTTTAGCCCTTGTTCAACTAAATATTAGGAGAGGTCACAGCCAAAGCAAATACCATGGCGGAAACTTAATGCACATATTTACAGCTTACAGGTAACTTTTTTTTCACCCTTAAAATGTTAAGAGATTTGTCTCAAAGAATTGACTCTGTGGTGATGCTTTTAACTAGACAACTTTTGCTAATATTTTAAGAATGAGCTGTCTGATAATACTAACTCCCAATGTAAATAATTCCAGAGAGGTCCCTAAAGAGTGATAAATGCTTGAATTTAAGTATTTAAACATTTAGAGGGCACTAAGAATCTGAGAATTCTAAGGCCATCAAACCCAGCAAATATGCACTAGAGATCCCCTGATAGTAGCTTTCTCTGCCTGCCCCCACCACCACCAAAGAAAGAATCCCCTCTAAGAAGCATCAATGGTTCCTTTATGAGGCAACCTCCAGCACTGTATACTGACTCCAGTCACCCCCACTCGCCGTTAAGTACCCCTTTGCGTCCTCAGGGAAAAGGTATTGTGCATAGTCGATAATTCATTTTGTAATATGCCATTGTGCCTCGTGACCCTGACAAAGTCCGTTTATTATTAATCACAGCAATAACTAGGGATTTATGGCTCCTTAGCATCCACAGGTTCTCAGTTTGTGGAAACCAATTTGTAAGCCAGGCAGACTGTCAGGCAGGAAAGACTTGGACCCTCCTTTCGGATGCTCCCTTGAAACTGAAAACCAAGCATTTTGCACATCACTGTCAACATTAGTATGAACGAGGAAGAAGGCAACCGCTGTCTAGCAGCAGCTAACTGCAGATGCATCTGCCACACAAAAGCTGCAGCTGCCTGAGAACTGCCAGTCCGGCCACGTTCCCGCAGAGGAGCCCAGCTGCTCTTTCCGAGAGACAAATTCTGTAACACTGGTGTTTAGGTTTTTCTGTGTTTTAGCTATCAGACAAATGACATTGCAAGAGTCAAAAGGGCAGTGAAAGTACCCCCCAAAATGCCCCGAGTAAAACATTTATATTCCAACTGTAAAATGTCCCTTTAAGTTCTTAGTATCTTTGAGTGACATGGGGCTAATTGGTTTGTTTATCCAACGCTTACTTGCTGTTGAACCTTCTGAGAGCTGTAGAGTCCCTTTTTAATCTAAGTAAACTATTTGGGGATTTTTAAAACAATTGACCTCTAGTCAAATTAGAGCCATTTAAATCAATCCCACTGTCGTCTTCCCCTTTAAATAAACAGCCTTGTGACCTTATTCGAGGCTCTGTCCTGCCCTTTAAAATCTTTTGTCGTTCTTTTGCATCCCATTCTATATTAGAACACACAGGACATCTAAGAAACTGTCCTGTGTTGTCCAAAGGGCACAGAGAGATGGGACGACTGAGGCAGAAAGCTTGGGAACCATCGGGGCAGGCGGGTTTCATTACCTTCACCTACTGCCTCCACCTACCATGTAGGAGCTTAAGGAAGTTGGGATCCTAGAAGGCTGCTCTGTGGAAGTTCAGTTGTTGGACTACAGCCAGAGTGCCCCGAGTCTCTCAAAAACCATCCAGAATCATATCTATTGTCATTAAGTAGATGGGGAATGATTTGCCACTCTTTAATGGAATGTTTCGGGGGTGGGAACTCAGAAAAGGATCCAGAACGAGCCGTTTCTTTCAGAGCCAAGTTGGAGTGAGTAGCAATCTCAGCTTCTTAAACTCACGGGTGGACCCAGCGCAACAGCTATGAGGTAAATGTCCGAGTGGCTTTATCTCCTATAATCCTCCAAAAAAAGAAAGCTATCCTAGGCATCTATGGGCACTTGGACAGGAGGTGGTGTCGCTGTCACATGCCCCTGCCTGACCCTTTTTTACTCTGTTCTCTACCAGCAAAGAACTGGGACCCCAGGGCCAAACTCTGTAACAACGTTAAGATGTTTTCCTCAACCTTGTCCCCAGAAAGATACTCTGTTTCCAAAAGATTGTTCTCCCCTGGGCATTACATCATGAATTGATTCAGTTCTTGGAGGAAGAAATTGGACAAAATATAATAGATTACCTCTTGGGGAAACATTCTGAGGTGGTTAACTATTCCCATGAGAAAACTAAGAAACTCCTTATATATTACAATGTTGCCCATTTAACCTTTTCCCTTCATGCAGCTGAGCAAGGAGCCCCGTCATCCCCACCCCTGCTTCTGGAAAGGTTTTTGTTTGAATGGGTAAAGAAAGCCCCCCCCCCTTCTAAAGAATCCAAGCATTTTCTGTATTTGCCATTACTCTTGCTCAGGTGCCAGAGAATATCACCAGACCAGCTGAAGCAGCTAGTCTTCTTATGTATAAACTTGGTCTCCAAGTGCACACTAAAGAAGGAGCAAAGGGGCCCGCAAAGTGGTAGGGATGGGTGCTTGCTATATCTAATGTCCTTCTTGGGGAACCCTGGGGTACTGTGCCCAACAGAAAAGAACGCTTTCAGGTATCTGAAGGTATTGAGTGGCTATGGCCTTGGTGACAAGTGTGACTTGTAGGCAGTCCCCATTATTGAGGAAGACAATTTTTTGCTTCATTCTTGGGGGAATTGGATCTCAGAGAGTCATGTCAGTTAATCATGAACTAACTCCCATCCAGTAAACAGTGCAATGAAAAAAATGTGGAGCTCTTTGCTCTTCCAAGTTCCCAAGGTGGAGCAGAGAAGGGGCAGGAAGACGTGGCTGCAGAAATGGTGCCTTGGAATGAAGACTGTATCGAAGGGCTGAGGAACCTGATGGCCTATCAAACCAGAAAGCCTTTCATCACCAAGTATCCAGCTGGCGACTGGAAGCTCCACAGTGTCTAGAGCCCAGTTAACAGATTGTTGGGCTATGAAGGACTTGGCCAGCTCTGTTGGAAGTATCTGTGAAAACTGGGTGGGGCGTTGCTTTCCTGAGCATGTCAGCAAATCTCAATTGTCTGTCTCATAAATCTCCAGTCAGATTAGCAGAGTCTCCCCAGAGCACCGCTCCGTATCCCTTTATCCCAATACAATCCTTCCGTGGCTCCAGCTAGTCCCTGACGCAGCCTAGAGGGTCCAGCTCCATTTCTGGGCTAAGCACCTGAAAGATGGGTGAATATCAATGGGAAGGGACTCCTCTCATTTTTGCAACTGGATATATCATCATTTCAAAATAAAAATGATGTCAAGAGAGTAAAGGGCTTAAAACAGCCGTCACAGTTTGTTAATCTCAGTGATCTCACCAGCAATATGAGAATGTTAATGATGCTTTGCGGTTGCTGTGCTGGGCACACAGCTCAGTGATAGTGTCTTTCCTAGCATCTATGAGGTCCTGGATATGGACCCTAGTACTGCAAAAGAGTATATAAAAATAATAAAAGCTATGCAGATGCATGTCTTGTCTTCGTCAGCCCACACTGTGTTACAGATGGCTACTTCCTTTGGACGGAGGGTTAGTAGAAGGCTGTTCTGTTGCTGTTTGTCTACAGTGTTTTCTGGTCAGTGTAGCAGGCATTTCCCCTATGTGCCTTCATTGTTTGGATATTTGTCAGGGTTCTCTAGAGTCACAGAACTTATGGGCAGTCTCTATATAGTAAGAAAATTTGTTGATGACTTATGGCCTGTTGTCCAACGTTCCAACAGTGGTCATCAGCAGCTGTGAATGGAAGTCCAAGGACCTAGCAGATGCTCAGTCCCACAAGGCAAGAAGGTGAAGAGAGAGAGGCTTCCTTCTTCCAGTGTCCTTATTCAGGTCTCCAGCAGATGGTATGTTCCAGATTAGAGGTGTGTACCATCACGCCTGGATCTGGGACTTACTTTGACCCAGATGACCTTAAACTCAGAGGTCCTTGCCTTAGTCTCCTGGGATTCATAGCCACTATGCCTCAAGATCTCCATGCCAAGATCCAGGTCAGAAACT
The DNA here is from genome assembly GCF_963924665.1 of Micromys minutus. Classification (NCBI taxonomy): domain Eukaryota; kingdom Metazoa; phylum Chordata; class Mammalia; order Rodentia; family Muridae; genus Micromys; species Micromys minutus. The sequence continues at coordinate 52,639,789 of NC_137981.1, forward strand.
TGTGTCTCCCAGCCTCAAGATCAGCATCACAGGTGAGCCTTCCAATTCTGGATTGTGGTTCATTCCAGATATAGTCAAGTTGACAACCAGGAATACCCACTACAATCCACCCCTTGTCAACTTGACACAAATAATATCTTATGTCCACATGAAACAATAACAAATTCATGAATATACCTAACATGATATAACTATTCCTAGTACAATTGCAAACGCATTTGTAAATTTACAATGGGGCAATGTTCCTTGGAAACATTCTTTTAGTATCTCAACTTGAATACCAATTGAAGTTAAAAAAAAAAAAAAACTGGAAGAAAGACAAATGTGTACTTAACAAAATAAAACAGAAGCATTCATATTACTTTATAATCCTCGTTTCTGCAACTGGTTACACGGCCTTAGCTGGTATTTATAACTACCTTCCTCTACTACCCATTCTGTATTTCCTCCAGCCTCTGCAAGCACCTCAGCATGTCTTGACTCTTTTCCTGGAGGAGTGACCCTTACCTTCATCCCTGATGGGTCTGTGTCCTTTGCCATCCTGCTTGGATCAGGCTGTTGTAGTTCCCCATTGACTTTAATCACAGGACACAGTAGTACTAAGAGATGCCCTAAAGGATCTCCTGCACTCCAGATATAATCCTTCTCACCTCCATTGTGGAGAGGCAATCCAATTTCTCCATGGTAATCTGGATCTATCACACCTCCTAACACTGTTATTTGGTTCTTAGCCTGTTGGTGTAAGGGCATTAGAAGCCCAAAATGACCAGGGGGAAGTCTGACCTTCCAGCTGTTGTGGCTCCAACACTTCCCCCATCTGGAACCAAAACTTCTAGGCCATCAGAACCTAGAGTTGTGGGGACTGGAAGCAAACATTTTCCTAGAGGGTCACTAAGAGTGGTAATGAGTGGAACTATTCCTCTTTCCACTCTTTGATTCCTGGACCCATGGATTCTGGCTGATGCAAAGCATCTACTACCTTCTCTGGGACCATTTGTGATTGTGTCATTGTCCCCATGTTACAGGTCAGGCAGCTGAGACCTTTACAGGCCATGGGACCTGCTCAGGATCACAGAGTACATCTGTACGAAGGCTGGATTAGGAGTGCACCTGCCTCTCCAGCCTGTTTTCCTTTGATGAAAAAGGTGTCACTGGAGGAAGGTTAGGTGTGGGGATGGTGGGAGAAAGGAACCATTCGAGTAGATGGGGACTTTGTGGTATGCTGGGCTTGCTGGTGTCAGCAAGACTGTCCAGTGAAGTGCTTCCATTGCCAGGACTCCTAGGGCTTGATCTGCCTCTGCTTCATTGAGGGAGGAGAGGAGATTGTCCTGTCTGTATCTCAGCCCCATCCTACCATCTTCCAAGGCAGTTGCTAGTCTCATTAGTGTATGCTGCTGTCCACTGCACAGCTGCTCCTAGCTTAAGAGTTTCTTCATCAAATTCCCTTGAGGTTATATGTGTATTCTGGTATTGAGTACCAGCTTTGGCTAAACTAGTATTCCCACCCCCACCCCCGCTTCTTTTTCAATCACAGTCTCAATATGTAGCCTAGGCTGGCCTTGAACTCATAAACCATCTTCAGCCTCCAGGGTGCTGAGATCCAGTAATGTGCCATTGGGCTCAGTCCCTTTCTTCTGTCTATCGAGAACTCTTAGCCTTGCTGTTCTCCCCCAGCCATGGAGATCGTAACACCTGGATCTCGGCTGTCTTAAGTGTGTCCACCTGCAGTTTGGCAGGAGAAGTCGGGCATGCATGTTAACCAAGGACAGAAAAGCCAGGAGGTACTTGCCAGAGGCTGGCAAAAGAACAGAGTTGCCATCAGGGGTCCTTCCTGTCCTCAGAGTAATTACGCTGCGCAGTCACCCCTACATCCTGTTGGGCAGGATCCCCAAACCCAAGAAGAGATCTGTGAGCTATGGGCCACTGCTGCCCATTTCTGTTGGGAGGTCCAGGTGTAACTGGCACTGGCATGGTTCTGTCCTGAGGGCTTAGGGCAGTAAGTGCCAAAAGCAATGTTTGCAAAGTCATAATTGCCAAGCACTGAGCGCAACAGGATTTGAGTTGGCATGTCTGCCTTGAGTTGAGAGGCTTTCTAAAGCAAAGGGGTCTCTTCAGCTCCTTGCTCTGGGCGCTAGGATGCTACCAGGAAACTCTGAGAGAGCTGGAGACTTCTAAATGAAATTAGCCTTTCAATTTTGAGAGAAAGCTAGCTACTCTCCGTACCCTGACAGCTTCTCGAAAGACACTTAGAGACCTATCTTTTTTAAAAGTTGCTTTAGGGAGCGTGAGAGACGTTTCGGCTGGTGAAGTACCTAGTACAAAAGCATTGAGAACCTGAATTTAGATCATGTAACCTGGGCATTGGTTACATGTCCCTAACCCCAGCACTGAGGGACAGACAGAAGGATCCCAATCCCTGAGGCCAGCCAATGTAGCCAAATTAGCCAGCTCAAGGTTTAGTAAGAGTCTATCAAATAATAATATATGATGATGGGGATGATGAATGATGTAGAGTAATAGAGGCACCTAATGCTGACTTGTGGCATCCACACAGACACACACCATACTCTTCCACGAAGAAATGTGTCCGCTGTTCTCCTGAGCTGCAGGAGAACGCCAGTTAAAAAGCCGAGGCTGTATTATTTTGCTATTGCAGTTTGGAAGACCAAAAGCGACCCGACAATCGTGCGTGGCTGGGATGACCCAGGTGAGGAAGGAACGGGGCACTGTTTTTCCAGTTGTGACACTTAAGTATGAGCAGAGAGCTAGTGAGCTGGGGTCACCTGCCCTAGGTTGCACAGCTTCTAAGGGCACGGTGCAAGCAAGTCTCCTGATTGGAGGGCACTGATTCCCCCTCTGGGTGTTGCATGTGTGTGATCTCTGTCTCCATCATGCAGAATCGATTGGCTCTGTGCCCCTGGAACAGTCACGTGGACAGGGTGGATAAGTAGAACCCACCATTGTGTTATTTCTACAGTGCTCCCCACTTAGCACGGGCGTAGGGTTTCTCTCTGATAGTGTGAGGTTAAGTGATGTGATGACGCATGTGGAGTTCCTAGTTTGGGGCTTGGCATATGGCGGAGATTTGCTTTCTTTTCCGTTTGATGTAACTTCAGACTGTTACCAAAAGACAAGCACAAATAAAGAGCTCACTAGGATTCCTGCGGACATTAGCATTTTCCTGATGTCTTTGTAGATAGAGGAATGGCGGGAGGTAGATATATAATGACAGGCAGAAAAAATAGACACTTGGTTGATAGAAGTCTCTGATTCAGTGGGCTGCAGCCTTTAATCCCAGGAAGCACTCAGGAGGCAGAGGTAGACAGAATCTTTGAGTTCAAGACCATCCTGATCTAGCACAGCCAAAGCTACACAGAGAAACCCTGTCTCAAAAAAAGAAAAAGAGAAAAAAGGAAGGGAAAAAAAAAACGGGGAGAAAAAAAATCTCTTTCTTTATTGATCATGAACCTTTTAAAATAAAAGAGAGGGCTTGATGTACCCATCCCATCAAATTCTTGTCTCCTGAAGTCTCAGACAGCTCCAGAGGTGACTATTTGATGAAATCAGTGGAAGAATTTGCAGCATTCCAATAGTGTGACTCGGACGCAGTCACAGCCCAGCCGGCTTCAACTGGACATGTAGTGGTGTCACACCCAATGCTAGATGCTTTGGGAGAAACAGTCTTACATGTTTCTTTCCCCAAGGGCTGAGGCAGGTTTATGAATCCCCCCATTTCAAAGATCAGAGCAATTAAGACTTGAAGGTTTTTATACACTGCCGGAAGGACCCTAGTGAAGTGGTAGAGATGGGATTTGAACCCAGGTCCTTGGAATCCAGTCCTAGTATTCTTTTCAAAACAACGTAGATACTGGTGATTCTTTCTGCTGCCTAGTTAATTGACTTGGAATGGACTAGTATATAACTCAGGGTGAAGCGCTTGCCTAACGTGCATAAAACCCTGGATCCAACTCACAAGTGCTGCGAAATAAATAAAAATGTTAAACTGGAAGGAAAACAAGAAGGGCCCTGACCCTGAGTCAGTGCGCACCAGCCCCCTGCCAGGCTGCCACACCCTTGAACTGCTCTGTTGGTTTTCCAGGCCCCTCTTAATTCTGAAGATCTGGGCAGAACCGATTCAGTCTTCCCACAGGACTTTCTCAGAGTTCCACCACTGGCTGCAGAACAACTCTTATCTTCAGATACCTTGAGTCAAGTTCATACTTGAAATAAAGGTTTATTTCCCCAGAGAGTGCTGATGGTATTGTTGATACCAGGGGCAGTGGGACTTGCTGTTCTCGGACCTGGAGGTGCTGGCCTACGTTGGCCTCTGCTCAGAGAGTGGGAGTAATCAGAGCTGCCAAGTGACTCTCTCCGTTTCCACTGGTCTGGCCCAGTCCTTTGTGCCTAAAGACAGAGAACGGCAGTAGGAACACAGTTTATTGCGCTGATAAATCCTTTGGGGAGTTTCAAGTGCTGTAGAAATCTGGCAGTTCTCTTCTGGGATCGACAGTAATTCTACTTCCCTATACTCCTGTGCTTGGATCAGCAGTCTTAGCTATCAGTTACATGAAAATTCAACGGGAAAAGAATTTCAGCTCAGAGCCTGTGAACTTGATGAACTTCGAGTAGCTCGGGAACCACTGATTGGTCAAGCCGAGAAAGGCACCGGGGAATATGGGGGAGTGGTCTGTGCCTAGGAAGCCTGAACGTGGAAATGCTTCTACGTGGAGGTCCAGACCTCCAGATGTAGGTTTAGACTGAATTGAATTTATGTGTGTTTTGTTTTGGGGGTGGGGGACAGGGTCTCATGTGTCCCAAACTGGTTTTGAACTTGCTTTGTAGCTGGGGATGACTTCGAATTCCCAATCCTCTTGCCTCCACTCCCCAAATTATGGGATTACCACCATGCCTGGCTTATGCTGTGCTGAGGACCAAACCCAAGGCTCTGTTTGCACTGGACCACCTAAACTACATCCCAGGCCCCTGAAGAGGATGCAGATCCCCAGTGGACCTGAGCAAGTAAATCTCAACTTCATCATCTGAAGTGATATCAATGTCTCTGTTTAAGGAATGTAAGCAAGGAACCTAGGATAAACACTGGTCCTTAGAAAACAGTCTCTTACTTTGTGTTTGGAGAAATGGCCTAGGGGTCAAGAGTGAATGTTGCTATTTCAGAGGACCTGAGTTTGAAAACTCCCAGTGGCCCCACTCCAGCTTCAGGGAGATCCACCACCTCTGGCTCCAGTGGGCACCACACTCCTCACACACAAGAACCCATGCACATACATAGAATTAAGAAAAGAAAATTCTCATACTGTGTGTTCCTTTTTCTTCACCCCCCCAACCCCTTTCTTTTTCTTTGTCAACTTGGCACAAACTAGAGCTATCTGGGAAGAGGACCCCCCAGTTGAGAAAATGTCTCCATCAGATTGCCTCTAGGCAAGTCTTTAGGACACTTTCCGGATTAATAATTGTTGTAGGGAAGCTTAGCCCATGATGAGCAGTATCCCACAGGGGGTGGATGTAGGTTGTATAAGAAAACTGGTTGAACAAGTGATGAGAAGCAAGCCAGGAAGCAGCGTTTCCTCAATGGCTCCTGCTTTAGTTCCTGAATCCAAGTCGCTGCCTGAACTTCCTGCCCTGATTTCCTTCTTGATGGACTCATGATTAGCTGAGGGGTGTAAGCTGAATTAAACCCTTTCTCCCCTAAGCTACTGTTGGCCATGGTGTTTTCCCACAGTAATAGCAAGCTACCGTGACATCATTTAGAATAACATTGAATGAAGCAAAAATGATTTTCCCCATCTTTTTCTTTCTTTTTGCTCCTCTTTCCCCTGGCTCTCCGTTCTTTTCTCCTGTCTCTTCCAACACCCAACTTACATTTCCTTACAACCTCAGTCCTTCACTGGCCCATAATTATTAAAGAACATTTAGTTCATAGTGTTCTTTGGAAATGACATTCCTGAGGCTGAGGCCCACGCAGAGAATCTTTGATTTCCTAAAGGCTTCATAAAAGCAGTCAAACGAAAGCTTTTCCCCCTTGAATCACTTTAGTCTGTGTTCCTGAACATCTGGGCAGGCAGAGCTGGGGTGGTACAGTCTTCACTTGGACCTCTTCAAAACAGCTTCTCAGGCAGGAGCTAGGTCTGTGTTTATGCCTCATTAGGAACACAAACCATCATTTCAGGACTTTCCTTCTGGGTCTGCCACTAACCGTGTGGGTGAATTATTTCCCAACTTTGAACTTCAGTTGTGAAAATGGAACAAGTCAGACCAGACTTGCTGTAATTGATGAAAGTCAATGAAAATACCACGCCGATTTAATGCTTAATCATATATACTCTTCTGTTGGTTTCCTGGATATCCATCTTGGCTCGACAGTGACTCTTCAAGCGTGGAGACAGCATCCTACTTCATAGAGATGAGCATTGTCGGGGCCTGCCTCTGTGTCCTTCTGCAAGTGACTACTCCCCACACACTTAACTTTCTCCAAAACGAATTGGCTACAGCACCCAACCCGGGGTGGCAATGAGGACTGTAAGATGGAATGGGACAGCATTTGATAACATTTGTCATTGTCATTCTCTGGGAGCTTCCTACTATGAAGTACCCAACAAGGTTTTGTTCTGGTATATCTTTTTTTTTTTTTTTAAATGCACAAACTTGAAGAGCTTTGCTTTTCTTGATTTAAAAATGACTGGAGAGCTTTGCTTTTCTTGATTTAAAAATGACTAAAGAGTAACATGGGCGTAGAATTGAAACTAATTTCACTTTCAGTGCTATAACATTAAACACATGAAAAATACGCCTTTGGAACTAGTCGAGGCTTTGTGTGTTTTCACATAAATGATATTGATGCCTATTTGATGCCTATATTCTTGGAGTGCTTTGAGATTTATGTGGTTGTAGAAATATCAAAATTAAACTGGAAATGAAATATTAACACTCTTGGCCCATTAATTCTCGGGACTAATTCTGTTAGGTTTTAGTTCTTAAATTTGCATGGTTTTTAAAAATTGCTCTTTTGGGGGGACATAGAAACAATGGGAGAGAAAAATTTGTAAACCCCTGACTCTGGATTAGTGAGGGCTCTCCCAAGAAACAAGTCACAGGAAGCAGGAGTGTGAAACAAGTTTCTTAGAACAACGTGGTTCTTGGATCTGTGGAGGGTGAGATGCCCTCATGTGTGTAGATAGAGAGGTGGCACCCAGAAAGGCCAGTGATGTCTGCTGCAGTCTGTGTCCAGAGGAAGAAGACCGGAGTCCCAGCTGGAGTCGGGCAAACATGGAGATCCTTCTTATTGGGGACCTTGTTTCACTCTTAGGCTTTCAGTTGATTAGATTAAGCCCACCCACACTACAAAAGGACCATTTGATCTTTCTCATCTTCCTAGTCAAATGCTAATCTTACCTCTAAACACCCTGTCAGACATGCCCCAGTAACGTTCAATACAATACCTGGGCATCCCTTGACCCAGTCAAGTTAAAACATTACATTTCTATTACACTAGGAATGTGGGCAGTTGGACGTTCCACAGTCACTCAGCACAACATCCTCGGACAAAATGCTTGGGGCGTGGAGGAAAGAAGCCAAATGTCGAGTTTTGCTACCCAAAGATGACCAGTGTCACAACCGGGGCACATTTCCCAACAGTCTCTTCCTTTTAGACTCATCACAGATCAATGCTGTATTTGGTGAGAGCTTTCATGTTAATCTATCTCATCGGAGACACAGACTCCCTTAACATTTCTGAGTTCCCGCTTACAGAGCAATCATAAGAAAATGCACTGTATACATGAGATATTACTCTAACTGAAAAGGGGGAACATGGACCCCAGCTCTGTCTCCCCGGAAGAAGAGATTTCCTTCTTCGTAGCTCTACAACTAAGTTAAGAGGGAGGAGGTGAGAAAGGTGGGTGTTAGTAATTCCCAGAAGTGCTTACTTTTCTGATTACTATGCCCTGCACGTACATATTAAATTATCGTAATGCACCCTATAAATGCATACAAATAATGACGTTAAAAAAAAACAGCTGTTAGCAAAGCCATGCCCAACACCAACCTTCCTGCCTCTCTACAATCCAGCACTGAAGGTGTTAATCACTCATCTCGCCTTTTCGAGGGCAGGAGGTGTGAGTGACTAGGAAACCCCTAATAAATTATAGGTGGCAGGCTCCTCTGAGGAGGGGAGGTGGCTTGTTCAGCAGTTTAAGCCTTTTGGCTAGTGTCCTTTATCACTGATTGATTTATTGGATATTTATGTAGTGGGCAAGGGATTTGAAATATACCATAAGCGCTTCCTGCAATGTCAGTACCCAACGTTAGTGGTCTGAACAAGGATGTAATTCATCTCTGCAGGTGCTTACCCCAGTATCAAGTACTTCAATAACATCATGCCTGTGGAATCCACGGCTCCCCAGGGGCCTATTTGTATCCTGATATGCCCGTGTCCTTCCTCTGTGTGTTTTCCTTTCTTAAGGAGCCCTCATTTCCTTCAATAGGATATGTTTTATTTCGTCCCCTTTCCTGCATTTACTCATATTAATGTCACTGAATTCACTGGTAATTTCCAGGCCTGGAAATAACCCACCTAGTCATATCAGTACCAGCCTGAAACACAATGCTCTGGTGAGAGGATCCTTTCCTCCATGAGCTCTACCTACTCAGAGCCTTCCCCGGCAGCAGCAGGGTGAGGAGCCGGGGGAATCTATAGGGGGCTCTGGACACCCCATGTCCAGTGAGTCACTGGTGGGAAGACACAACACAGTGAGAACCGGCCCTTTGCCTCGTTTCTATTTTGTTTTATCTTTTTGCTGTAAAGTTTCAGATGTTACCAACAGGCTGGAGTTGAGGTGCTCCAGGCTCCAAGGCCTCATGGTATGATAGAATGTGAGCTTTGGGGAAAGTTTGCTCTCTTCTTTCTCTCTTTTCCTCTTCCCCCTCTCTTCCTCTCTTCTTCCTTCTCCTCCTCTTCCTCCCTCCCCCTCTTCCCTCCCTCCCTCCTCTTGCCTTCCACCCTCCCTCCTCTCCCTCTCTCTCCTCTTCATCCTCCTCCTGCTCCTCCTCCTGCCCCCATTTCCAGTTTTTTGCTGGTGTGTCTCTGTAGGAGATAAATCTGCACTGGCAAGGCAGTGTTGCTTAGCGGGAGGAAAGGCTGCTCTGGCCTCGGGACAGGTTGGTTTGCTTTGTTTGCTTTCTCTCCCCAACATTTTTCACCTGTGAAATGGAACCAGTACTTGGCTTGCTATTTATGTGGGAAAAATACAGACATAAGCAACCATTCTTTGGAATAAATATTTGCATTTGTTTATATAAAGAAAATGGGTTATGGTCCATGTTGCTAATTCAGAGAACAAATGGGTTTGGGGTCTGGAAGGAGGTGGTTGGGCACTTTTATAATATAGGGTATAGATAATTACATACCTCACTAGAGGTATTAATACTAATTAATATGCTAATAGATGCTTTAATTCAAGTGGTATCAGCTCAGTCGTTCCTCTGTCTGCCAAAGTCCTGTTCTATCTGTTAAAATAGATATTGGCCAGTGGGACCCTTGTCTCCTTGCTAGGCAACTAGGAGGAAGGAAAGGAAACTATAGGCATGAGCTATTCTTAGAGGAAGCAGGAGACAGAGACCATGATCTTACTACAGCCTGCTCCTGTGAGAAGTAACCTATTATATGTCAGCTACATCAATTCCTTCTGAAGGTTGTTAATACTAAAGCTGCCTGAGTGGGAAGTGACGACACATGCATATCTTTAACCCCAGGAATGCAACATAGAGCGTGCTATCACATAATACCCATAACTTATACACTCGTATTATGTTATAATAGGGCTGAGATTCCTGGGCCTTTCTGTGGGTGGGCAGCCCCCTCTGAGCCTGCTGGTGAGAAATAGTTCCTTCTTGCATGAATGGGTGCCACATTGTTGGGAAAGAAGAAATACAGATTTGGTGAGCACGAACCCTGTCAAAGAATTAATCCCAGGATGCTGGAAACATTAGGGGAAGCTTGATTTAAAAGATGGGGTCTGAAGGAATTTTAGGACAAAAATTCTTCAGCTGTGGGAAGACTAGCTCAGTAGAATCTCTGTTTTCCAAGTGTAAAGACTTTCTTTCGTCTGGGAGAAGACAGATTTCAAACAAGTTAGAGGCTCACAAAAGAAACTCTTCTGCGGTCACATAAAATGTCTTCTTTGTAGGCAAAGTTAGCAATAGACATGTTTCTCTCTTAGCAACTCTCTTTTCGTATACATGAATTAGATTGTCACCTCATCAAAACAAATAAGGGCCCTTGTTAAAGCCATTTCTCTGGAGGCGGTGAGGAGCCAGTCTTACTGATGCTAATGGAGGGGATGCAGGATTGCACCCATCTTGGAGTCTCCAAATTCAACATATAAAGCCCCTCTGGATATTATCCCATGCTGGAGAACATGGTTCATCAAGGTCACAAGGGATGGATTAGCTTTCTCCAAAAGGCAGAGAGAGATTTAAGGTTAAGACCCTCAAGACCAACCTTGGGACTGTCATTCACCTAGCAAGGGGTCAGAGCCAGGAGACACAGGCAGTTCTGTGGCTGGGGGCTTACATTGTCTGGGAAGGAGTGCTGTACCCTACCAGTGCTTTGGATTCTGTCTCGGCATCTGCTTCCTGGGACCACTCGAATGGAATCAGCTGGATCTACGAAGCCCTGGCTGCCTTGTTGACAGCACACATCCCGCATCGGCCAGATACGGTTCTCCTTTTCGTGGCTGTTCCTTGTCTCCACAGCCAGTTCCCATTTTCTCCACTAACACAAGCATGGTGGCTTTGCAGCGTCACACAGGAATGTTCCACAGCAAGAGCACTGCAAAACTGTGAGAAACCCAGGTCGTTTCCAACCCACCAAGAGACTTTCCAGTTAAAAGTTATGTAACCATCCATTTGACTGACATCTCTTAGAACTCTGTCTACCAGCGTTAGGAGAACACAGACGCCATAAGTCAGCCCAGAGACACCAAGGACAGTAGTCTCTCCCCTACAATGTGATGCTTATGCAGGTGCTTCAGAGTAATCTGTAAAACATGGTGTGCCAACAGTGAGTGTTGAAGTGCCCCAGGGGGATGGACTGAATGAATAAATGTGTTTAAGAGTCCAGAGAATTGGGCAGAGGGAAAATTAGAGGTAACCATCACTCAGTAGTATAAAATTAGGATTAAGAGTGTGTTTCCTGGGGCTGCAGAGGTGGCTCATCGGTTAAGAGCATGTGTTTTTGCAGAGAACCCAGGTTTGATTCCCAGCACCCACATGGCAGCTCACAGCCATCTGGAACTCCAATTCCAAGGGGTCCACTGACCTCTACTGATTGCTTTAGGTATTTCATACATGTGGTATATATAGGTGAACAAAACATTCGTACATCTTTAAAAGTTGAGAGAGTGAGAGCGAGGGAGGGAGGGAGGGAGGGAGGAAGGGAGAGAGAGAAAGAGAGAGAGAGAGAGAGAGAGAGAGAGAGAGAGAGAGAAAGAGAGAGAGAGAGAGAAAGAGAGAGAGAGAGAGAGACTGTGAGTTCTAGGTTTGAATCTGAGACTCTTTGTTATGAGGTGCTCACCAGACAAGCCCACTCAGACATATTGTATAGCCAATTGAAAGTCTTTGTTCCAGTCTACTGAACCACACTGGACCACACCCAAGTATTTTGGGATCCAGGCTTTTTCTTTCTTTCTTTCTTTCTTTCTTTTCTTTCTTTCTTTCTTTCTTTCTTTTTTAAAGAGCATCTCCTTCAGGCATCTCACTCAGCATTGGGGGGCAGGAGGGGGACAGTTTTAACAAAGGCTAAGATAAGTCATCGAGGGCAACCTTGGGTTCCTAGAATAGAGCTGGGTAATTTTCCATGGGATTCTTCACCAAGGAGATCCAATTGTTAAACCTGAAATGGCCTCAGCAAGAATAAAAGATGGAGGCCCTTTTACGATGTCTTTCACCATCTCATCCCTTTCATATGCTTTGGCCTGGGGTTTGGTTTTTAGTTTTGAAGCTGGGCCTCATTGTGTAGCCCTGGCTGAGTGAAACTAGCTATGTAGATCGGGCTAGCCTAGAATTCACAAAAATCCTCTCAAGTTCTGAGATTAAAAGCATTTACCATTATGCGTGACTTTGTGTGTGTGTGTGTGTGTGTGTGTGTGTGTGTGTGTGTGTGTGTATCAGACAGTTGTATACATCTTTATTTACTCTTTTCATTTCTCCAACAATGCTACCATCTTTATCACTTAGGAGTCATTAATTTAAAATAAATCATCATTTTGTTACCTATTTCTTCATCTTTACCTGTCCAGAGAATTTTTAATTGAGCACAAGATATTGTACTATTATATACCTTGGCACTGTGTTCCAATAGACATCCTGACCTTTGTTACTAAAAAAAGCTTTGATCCTTGGACCTATTGATGGCACCAAAGCAGTATTTCCTCAGAGAGTCCTTCTCCTGTAGTGAGGAGAGACCTTTTAGAGCTCCACAGCTGCCTGTATCGGGTAGGCACTGTTTGTAGTGGGACTGCCCTTGCCTGTGTGTGCCTTTGTCACACACATAAGGTTTGATTGACTGAGCAGTGGAATCCTCTGTAGACCTCCAGAGCCCAGATCGCTAGCATCTTTCTGATTCTCTCCCTTACAGGTTCTCCTGGGGTGCCATGGAATCGAAGGGCGTCTCAAACTGGGGAAATCAGTAAGGTTCTAGCCACATCAGACGTGCAGCTCCTCCAGGCCCCCGTGACTTCCTGAAAGCCTCCCTCTGTCCTGTCTCAGCCTCATGTCCTGTCTGAGAAAGCCAGGGATTTTGTTCATGAAGACTTCTTCAAGAAACTCAGCCGGAACTGGCTGTGTAGTGGGGGCCAACTTTGAAAGCAAATGGGGTTCACTTTCTAGGGGATGAAGCTTGGCTTTCTTTGTTGGACTAAAACCTCAAGTAAAAGAGGGAGCTGGGGGTGGGGGGGGGACTGGCTCTGCGGGTGGTGGAGACCCACAGAGAAAAAACAATCCATCAAACTTTCTCGCAGCTCATTTTAAAGTGTGAGTGTGGTTTACTCTACCCGCACCTGGGAGCAAATATTAATGAAGAAGTAAAGACAGCTTATGGCTTTTTCAGTTTCTTTCATTTCCCCCTAGATGACTTTGATAGAAACTAATTATCAATGCTCTTGATTTAATTTGGGGTAAAAATTGGATGACGGTTTCTCTGAAGTCCCCTGTCAGTGTTCATGACCCAAGAGGACTCAAGTTAACCCCTGATCTTTCTCTCTACAATTGTTGCAGTCAGTGTGGTCTAAGGAGTCCACTGTAGAAAAATAAGAAAAAATTGTTATTATTATACCTAATTTTTTTAAAGAAACATTTCTTGTGGGAATGCTGGACGACCAGAGGAAAATTTTCCAGTGCTAAAGTTGTTGTTGTTGTTGTTGCTTTTAAACCCACTAAAATCAGATAGTACAAAACTTTTAGTAATTTAAACTCAAACAAATTTGATTCCCTTACATACATTCAACTTTGAAGAAAATAAAGGCAAAAAGACAAGCTCTGTTGGGAAGTTACACTGTAACAAATTAGGATGTGTGGACCTGGGGTCCATTATTTACATATCTCATCACGGACATCCCCCGCACCACGGACATCCCCCACCACGGACATCCCCCCACCACAGACATCCCCCCACCACAGACATCCCCCCACCACAGACATCCCCCCACCACGGACATCCCCCCACCACCGACATCCCCCCACCACGGACATGGCCCTCACCACGGACATCCCCCCACCACGGACATCCCCCCACCACGGACATCCCCCGCATCCATCTGCATACCACTTTCTGCTACTGTACCCTACTAGATACAGCGCTCCATCTTTGAACGCTTTTTCCCTCACAGTGGAAGGCTGGATGAAGAGCATGGGTTTGAGTGTGGATCCCAGCACCGTCCTGTCCTCGGCAGCATGTGAAAAATAGAAATACCTGTTCCTAAGAGTGTGCAAGGGCTATCCAACCATTTACAACCTGATGGTGTCATCTACAAAGTTCATGCTCAAATACCATATCATAAAAATAAAAAAGGAAAAGAGAAAGGAAGGAAGGAAGGAAGGAAGGAAGGAAGGAAGGAAGAAATTTCCTAATGTTTTAAGTAACTGCTTTGGGTTGTGTGATGTTTAATCATGTCAATTTGGTGAGATTTAGCCACACCAGAGGAACAAATCTCTGGATATAGTCATGAAGGAAGTTACTAAATTTTTTAATTGAGGTGGAAAGTACCTTTTTAAGGGGTTGGGGTCTTTGACTAAAAAGGAGAAAGCAGGCACCAGCATTCATCTCCCTGGCCCTGAGGTGACTCACGACCACACTCAGTATCACTCTCTTCACTCAATAGGACACTGCTGTCATTTGCTTTTCGGGGGAAACTTGACAGCAGCAAATCCATCATGTCCCCACTGTCCCATTGCTCTTGGTCAACACCCACGATCCCCCTGCCCCCCAATACTTTCTCTCAGCTCTCTGCTTGTGCTTCCCTGACCTGTCCTCTCATGGCTCTTTCCTAACCTACAGGCCCACAGCAAACCTGCTCCCGGTCCCGTCCAGCTTTTCACCACATTTTTCTCTGTAGGCAAGGCTGTGTCATCAGTGCGTTCTTTCCTCTGGCGATATCTCAAAGTTCTAATCTTCCGAGTGCGCACGCGCCTGGGGGAGGGGGTGGGGATCTACACATAATTCTAGTGTGCGGTATTTCTTTGTTTACTTACAGCCGCTTTTCACCGTTAGTTTTCACAACAGGTTTCTATATGTTTAAGGGTGGTCTTGCTCTCAAAATGCTCCTGCCTCAGACTCTGGAATAGACTGTAGGCCAGTGTCACTGTGCCTGTCCCTTCTTAGAATTTTTGGTGTGGGGAATCCTCATGGTTGTCATCTTCTGCGGTCCTCATGAATGTCCTTCACTCTGGCACCACTGGCATGGCCTCTGCCTCCCCTTTACAGCCTTGTTCATCTCTGGGATGCTTATTCTGTTTCTCCTCAGACCCCTCGTCTCCATCACATCTTACCCCGTCATGAGCCATGAGTGCTGGCACCCTGAAGGACTAGACGTGGCCAGTCTCATCACTGAACACGCCTTCTCGGCCTCCCAGCTCTTGCACACTTACTCTTGTCCTTGACCACAGGGTCCACTGTTGCTCCTGCCCTTCAATCTCTGTAGTGTAGCTCCTCTCCTGTCTAATTGTCACCTTATTTCCCACCCAGTTTAAAGATCTTGCAGGGACGTTGTCATGTTACTCTGGTCAATGAAGTCCTTTCTTCTGTTGGGTTAAGTATCTGACTTCTTTATTTTTATGTGCGGAGCGCTCAACATTGCCAGAGAAAAGAGATTGCTGGACACACTGATAGAAGCCAAATTCACCCTGGTGTGGATGTTTATACCCAGAAAAATAGTATGCCACTGTAATGGCATGACGTAAAAGTGACTAGGCAGAGAAAGTTTGAGGAACAGAATAGAAAAGTCCCAGACACCTTTTAGTATCAGGCTGATACAGATGGGGATGGCTCTCCATGGGCTGGGAGGTAACTGAGGTTGACAGCATAGGAGGTCAAAACCACCTTCGAGAGTACATCCACCCCATGGGCAGATGTCAGCAGGAAGTGTTGATGGCAACTACATAGAAAGCAATGGGGAACTTGCTTTTGGAAAACGGGGGCCCAGTTATTCCTCTGTAAAGATTTTTACTTTAGATGTTTAAACTTTGTGTGCATAAGTGTTTTGCCTGCATAAAGTGCACCAGGTATATGTATAGAGTTCAGCAGAAGTCAGTAGATACCCTTGATCTAGAGTTACAGATGGCTGTGAGCCAGCACGTGGGTGCTAAGAACTGAATCCGAGTTCTCTGCACGAACAGCAAGTGCTTTGAATTGCTAAGTCATATCTCCAGTCCCCATGAAAAGGTATTCTTATAATTGCACACACACACACACACACACACACACACACACACTTACAGTGTGTCTGTGTAAGGGCATCGGATCTTGGAATTATAGATAGTTGTGAGCTATCACGTGGTTGCTGGGAAATGAAACAAGTTCTCTGGAAGAGCAGCCAGTGCTCCTAACCACTGAGCCATCTCTCCAGCCCCATATTCCCTGTGCTTTGCTTTCTAACTGTCACAATATAAACTATTCTTTGCCAACCCCTCATGACAATGAAGGACTGATACAAAAATCTTTCCTCCTCTGTTTTTTCAGACATCTTGGTCATAGCAAGAGTACAAAAATCACACAGTTTCTAACCCCAATTCTGACACTGGAGAAAGATTTGCCTGATCCATACGTGATACCTGATGCCAGTCCACCTCACTGGCAGGGCATTAGCTACCCATTGGCAATGCCAGACTGGGTGCCCATGTATAGTTCAGTTACAGGCTTTATCTTCCATCACTTAGGGGCAATGGGTGGTGAAGTTCCCTTACAAAGAGCTGGTATGACATGTCCAGGAGAAATGGCAGCGTTAGGACATAGGATGAGGCTTGCTTAGCCCATCTTCTATCCTCTGGTAATGCTTATTCTTCCTCCAAAAGGGACTTTGCTACCCCAGGTTGCCTTTACTCCAGTTAGAGCACAATCCTGGGGCTGCCTGGACTAATAGAAATAATTGTGCTAGAGTATAGCAGTGGACACAGGGAAACATTCCTTTGTGTTTCTCTCTCCTCAAGGCAGAACCGCATAGATAGCGGAGATTTAAATGTTCTGGAGCTTTCTGGTATATTCATCCATCATCCATCATGAGAAAACGTGCACCTCTATGTTGTTGGTGACTACTCTAGACAACTGAGGATACTGTTTCATTAAAATCTGTTTAATTATCTTAATTTATTTTTGAGACAGCACCCCAGGTAGCCAAAGGTAGCTTCAAACTCTCTAGTTAGCTAAGGATGACCCCGAATTCCCGATTCTTTGTCTTTGCCTTCTTAGGATTACAAGGATGCACTACCACAAAGCCAGGAGTTGGTACAGGCTAGGCAGGTAAGCAATTAAGTCATATCCCCAGCTCTCGAATGCATTTTCTTTCTAAGCAGCAAAACTGGAAAACAAGAAAACAAAAGAACATCTTCTTAACATATCTTAAAAATATTTGGCTCTTTTCTGCTTTTGATCGCGATGGATGGTTATCTACCTTTTCAGAGAATGCTTTGATGTCTTCACCATGCATGCCATCATTGCTTCAGGCCCTTGGAGCCCATTGTTCTGTGAAGTTTAACATTGGTTGCCCCAGAGATAAAGGGCCTCAGACCATTGGCTTTTATTAATTTCATAGATTCTCCTAGTCATCATCCAATGTTTGTAGACTCTGGTCTTCCTTTAACACCTCCCTCTTGTACTCTCTTTTTTTTTCCTTCTCTTACCCCCTCCTCCCAAATATGCTGCCCATAATCTGTTGTTGGCTGAGAATCCAGAAAACCAAGGATCATCAGAGAGGTAGCTGCTGAATTTCAGTTACTTCCAGGGAAGGAAATTCTTTTTGTCCATGTGACAGTGACATGGGGTCTCTTTTATGCTTCTTCACACACTTTCTTCTCATGTTTCAGATTTGGTGGCCTGAACCATGGTACTTACATGCTGATACTTGGGAAATTCAAAGTCTTTTTTTTTTTTTTTTAAGGTTTATTCATTTATTACATATAAGTGCACTGTAGCTGTCTTCAGACACACCAGAAGAGGGCATCGGATCACACTACAGATGGTTGTGAGCCACCATGTGGTTGTTGGTATTTGAACTCAGGACCTCTGGAAGAGCAGTCAGAGCTCTAACCACCGAGCCATCTCTCCAGCCCCAGCCAAAGTCTTTATGTGTAAGGATCCACTATGATTTGGCTTCATCACCATCATGAATTGTAGGTTCTCTCTAGAATGTGCTCTATGACTAGCATGTATATGTTTATGTATGTATATGTACGTATATATGTGTGTTTGTGCATGTGTATGTGATGTATGTATGATGTATCTGTGTTTGTGTATATGTATATGTATGCAATAGTGATAGTAATGATGAAAACTTCAAAAGGAATCTCTACAAGATAAGGCAGACCTCTGCATCATGAACTCTCAGCTGAGGCTGGCCACACACAGCTTTTATGAGCTCAAGCCAATCAACGGTCCAGTATGGAGTGGGGAGAGGCTCATGGGTCCTAGCCCTAGCTGAGGGGCTCTTGATAGTTGACAGATTCTGGGATGAACACAGTCAATTTTCTTTAAAGACTGGGGGCCCTAAAAGGCCAGCCACACTCCAGTATGCTCATGAATATACTGGTAACACAAATTGAACTCTGGGTTATTCAAAATAGAAAAGAGGGCAGACACTAAGTTGGGGGGTCAAGGGTGATAGCTGAATCTAGGAGGAGTTAGGTGGAGGAGTGGGAGGTGAGTATGATCAAACTATACTGCGTGAAATTGTTAAAGAATTAATGTAAATATTACATTTAAAAACACTTTCCAGTCTAAGAGTTGAATGAGCTCTTCTAAGATCATGTGATTCTTGAGGGATCTACCATTATACTGACAGTTTGCTCATCTGAGAAAGACAACCAGAGGTGAGTTAGAGGCAGAAAGTTCCCTTAGAGCTGCAAGATCAGAGACCTAGACCTAGAGATGGGGGAGAGCTCAGCAGGTAGGACAGCCATGGGTTAGCACAGAACAAGGCATGTGTGAGCATCTCACAGACTTCACTCCATCATCCTCCCTGTCTTTGGTTTCTCTTCTCATCCTGGGACTAGCCAGAGCCCATCAGATCACTATGTGAGCTTCAGTGACCTGACCAAGAGAGCCCCCCCAACCAGATTGGCCACAGTGTCCTGGACTGCTTCCCATCTGTGAAGGGGAAGGCTTGGAAGACAAAGTGATCTGTCATACTGAGTCTGATAACAGTACAGGGTTGAAGTCATGCTTCACAGAACCCAAGGGAACTAGGGTGGGGAATAGGGTTGTTAGAAAAGAAGAGGAGAATTTTGGACACTCCAGAAGATGCTTACCAGCTGTATCTTCAAAGAGGAATTACCCCTGGTCTTCCTCAATTTTTCTCTATCTGGCCTTGTAAACTTAAAAATGAGACTGTATCTTCTTCATAATGTATGTTTTTAAAAGGGTAGATGAGAAGGGGAAACAGCTGTAGTTAAATCAGATGTATAGCTATAACATTGTAAGTTTGCAGTTTAAAGGGCCTGAAAGATTTCCTAGTTGGTACCATGTTGGCTCATGTACTTTTACTATAACATTACAGGGAACAGTTCCTTTTATAGCTTCTTTAATAACAGGGACTTCAGAATGTCCTAAGGTTGTTCTACCCAGTCTCAGATGGTTTGTAATTGTTAGCGATTGTACGAAGTATGATTTCTATAGCTCCCACCCTTATCTAATAGAATAAGTCCAACTTCTTCACAGCAAGCCTGCAAAACTTGTAGATAATGACCAGGGCATCTCAAAGCTAAAGATCCAAATGTATCAGGGTTGTTTGAGCTTGTTGGTTTTTATTTTTGATTTGTTTCAGAGACAGGGTCTCATGTGTTCCAGGCGGTCATCAAACTTGCTATATACACAGAAGCTGACTTCAAACCGCTGATCCTCCTGTGTTTACCTCCCAACTATCATGCTCAGTTTTATATACAGTACTCAGGATGGAGGCTTTGTACTTGATAGACAGACACTGCTGAGGGATCTCCAGCCCTATTAGCTTGTTTTTAGACCTTCCAATTCAGCTAGCCTTTCTTCTCCAAGGGGTTTGACTTTATCACTGTTTCCCTACATGGTACCTGCAGAAGCTAATAAGCACCGAGGAAATGAGACAGTTGTTTCCTCACTGACTGTGGGGGTATGACCGAGACTCTTCCCCATAAGCTCATGCATTTGCATAGGAAGCACAGCTTAGAAGTATTGGCAAAGCCAGGACTGTCAATCATGGGGTTCTGTTTTCTTCAAGGCAAGGATATGACTGATGTCTGGTCGCCTGGAATGCTGGGGTGATGTGGTCATACAACCTGGTGATCGTCTGCTATTCTATTAGGAGCCAGCCTCCTGCTGAATTCCCCCACCATCCTGAGCTTTGGTTCCCTGTGAATAGAATGCATGTCTATGAAGGGAGTCCCCATGTACTCTGTGTCCTCCACAAGCAAAATCTCTCCTCGTGCTTATCACAGATCCTTCTTTTAGGCCCTAGCCCTGAGCTCTGTGTTTATCAGTCAGTAGAATCCATTCTTAGTCTAAAGGTCAAAGGTCACAAATTCTACTGTGTTTAAGTGTGTAAGGAAAGTAAACCACAAGGCCAGTCCCTGGAGGGCAAGACCCAGTGCCTTCAAAGAAAGTCCTGCCTGGAGTTTCATTCTTCACTTCTTGTGAATTGTCTTCCTTTCTGCTGTAAGTCTTGGGTGGGTGGATGGGGTAGGACATGTGGGGTCCCTGACAAATTTGAACATTTGGTTCCCAGTTGATGATACTGTTTGGAGAAGTTTGGGGATTATGACTGGAGGAAGTATATCACTAGGGGTGGGATTAGAGAGAGGGGGCAGGGGGAGAGGGAAAGGAAGAGAGAAAGGGGGAGGGGGAGGTAGAGAAGAGGGAGGGGGAGAGGGAGAGAGAGAAGTGGGAGGGGGAGAAGGGGGAAGGGGGAGAAAGAGGGAGGAGAGAGAGAGAGAGAGAGATCTTGCCCACTTCCAGTTCACTCTGTTTTGTGCTTATAATTAAAGAGGTAAGGGCTCAGCTTCATGCTCCAGCCACAATGCTGCTGGTGGCCGCGCTGCCTTCTGTCATGATGGACTCTTCACCCTCCGGATCCATAAGCCATATTGTCTTGGTCATGGTCGCATCATGGTCTGTTGCATCACAGAGCAGAAAAGTCACTAAAACAACAATAGATTCACTGTCCTGGACGACAAGCCCAAGAGTCCATGAATTTCCTGTTCCTAATGAGCTGAGCATGGCGAGCTGCTCTTTGACTGTCTGTGTTACATGGTTCTGAGCCCTTCAAATGCTATTCTATCTCACGGGGGTCTTAGTGTCACAGTCTGAAGGGCCTGCAGCCTTGCCATAAGAGGTAACAGGGCATGCTGGACAGGGAGGTCCATCACAACAAATCTGAGGCCCTCCAGACTGGGACAGAAGGCCCACTAAGTCCCTCTGAAACTGAAGGGATTACAGTTTCTGGGAAAGAGGCTAATAATGATGGGTCTAGACTTAGATATTTCTTTCAGGAAAATGGAGGACCAAGAAGAGGGACTGGGGAGTTGGTATGGTCTGTCCTAACAAGAGCCAAGGGACAAGACACAGTGAGGCAGGGTAAGAGGGGTGTGTTACACTGACCATAGAACAGGACAGGTCAAGACCAGGAGACAAATTGTTTCTGGTGCACTGGTGGTGGGAAGTAATGGTAGCTGATTGTTGTTGTTGTTGTTGGTGGTGGTGGTGGTGGTGGTTTGGGGGGAGGATCTCACTGTGTACCCCTTGCTGGCCTTGAGCTCTCAGTATAGACAGGCTGGTTTTTAACTTTCTGAGATCTTCCTGCCTCTGCCCTGGGGTGTTTGGATTACAGGCTCATGTGCCCATGCGTGGCTGTAGGTTTGAATCACTGTTAGTTAGTTAGTTAGTTAGTTAGTTAGTTAGTTAGTTAGTTAGTTAGTTGTGTTACCTTTTCCTGTGGAGATGTGCATAGACATCTGCTCACCTCAGTAAAAGCACCTGTGACCAACCAAAGGAACAATTCCATCCGAACACAGCTTGGCAAGCCAGTGAGTTTATAAGGCTTTTTTTTTTTTTTTTTTTCAGAAGCATGATGATATCAAAATATCTGTGCCGTTGACACTTCTCATGTTACCTGAGGTGACATAGATAGTCTTCCCTTCCTTCTGCCTCCGTAATTATACATCGCCCAAGACCACATGCAGCCCAACACACTTACATATACAGCTGGGTGAGGGGGTCAGAGGGGCCTGAGTGGGTGGAGTC